>NC_138656.1:86942367-87455560 GCF_964273445.1 Streptopelia decaocto
ATGCCGTGCAACATAGAATGGCTTGTTAATTGACTAAGCTTGCATTCAGTAACTCATTCACAAGAATTCAGAAACTATTTTTTTCGGCTGGCATATTTTTTGCCCCAATGAAGACTTCAGTTTGTCATCAATAGCAGAAACTTTCTCTCCAATTTTTTCAGCATTCTTGATTTTATCAGACTAGCCAAAGCTACAGTTGTTTTAAGCAGGTGGGAGAACAGCTTTGTTGCTTCTGTGCTGTCAGCACTGGAATCTATGTATTTTAAAGTATATGCATGCATACATTTATTTATACACACACATATTTCATTTTACAGCATAAAATTATAAGGCAGGAACGGTTCACTTAATATATCAAAGTGATATGCACAACTATCGCACTGTATCTTAAAAGCAATACGCAGTAAATCACTTAAATATTTGTTTGTGTATGACAAAATATTTAAAGCTGGAGTATAACCTGCTTCAGTTTCAAACTAAATGAAAGTTATCATTTAAAATTGCTGGACTTGTATTTTGGGTCTGTAGTAAATCAGACTTTCGAGGTCCTGTGATTTTGATAGAAATAGGTTGTGAAGTCTTTCAGAACTTGCAAACAGACAGCAAAGCAAAAATAAGGAGAAATGTTCTGTAATAATGTCCCATTATCCTTTACAGCCCTTTTGTCTTCCCTCACACTTTAATGCTTTCTGGACTCCATGAGATGCTTCTAGACTCCAGGTTTAGTTCCTGCTCTTCTTTGCTTTATAGCCACCATTTTGATGTATTATTGAGCCTGCTTGTTGCATTTTCTCTGCTGATGACATTCCCAGCACAATTCCCAGCACAAATTCCATCCTCTTCCAGCTTTTGGTTGAGTGTTACTGCCAAGTCCACAGCAACAGACTGAGTGAGTCCATCTACTGGCCTTGCTGCTACGATGCCAAATATGATTAATACTAATCATAGAATCATAGAATGGTTTGGGTTGGAAAGGACCTTAAGGATCATCTAGTTCCAGCCTTCCTGCCATGGACAGGGACACGTTCCACAAGACTGGGTTACTCGAAGCCCTGTCCAGCCTGGCCTTGAATACTTCCAGGGATGGGTCATCCACAGCTTCTCTGGGGAGTCTGTTCCAGTGCCTCATAGTGAAGAATTCCCTCTTTATATATAATCTAAATCTACCCTCTTTCAGTTTCAAGCCATTATCCCTTGTCCTATCACTACATGCACTTTTATAAAGTCCCTTTACAGCTTTCTTGGAGGCCCCCTTTAGGTACTGGAAAGAGTCTATAATGTCTTTGGGAAGCCTTCTCTTTTGAAAGCAGAACAATCCCAACTCTCTCAGTCTATCTTCATAGGAGAGGTGCTCCAGCCTTCTGATCATCTTCATAGACCTCCTCTGCACTTGCTCCAACAGGTCCATGTCCTTCTTATGTTGCAGGCCCCAGAGCTGAACACAGTACTCCAGATGGGGTCTCACAAGAGCTGAGTAGAGAGGGAGAATCACCTCTGTCAATGTGCTGATCACACTTTTTTTTTATGCAGCCCAGGATACAGTTGGCTTTCTGGGCTGCAAGCACCTATTGCCAGGTCATATTGAGTTTCTCATCAACCAACACCACCAAGTCCTTCTCATGGCTGCTCTCAATCTCTGTCCAGCCTGTCTTGATGCTTTGAAATGCCCTGACCCATGTGCAGGACCTTGCACTTGTCCTTGTTGAACCTCATGAAGTTTGCACAGGCCCACCTCTCAAGCCAGTCAAGGTCACTCTGGATGGCATCCCTTCCCTCCACTGTGCCAACTGCACCACATAGCTTGATGTTGTTGGCAAACTTGCTGAGGGTGCACTTAGTCCTACTGTCCACATTGCTGTCAAAGATGTTAAACAGTGCTGATCCCAATACCAACCCCTGAGGAACACCACTTGTCACTGGTCTCCACTGAGACATCAAGCCATTGACCACAACTCTTTGAGTGTGACCATTGAGCCAATTCCTTATCCACTGAGTGGTCCATCCATCAAAACAATGTCTCTCCAATTTAGAGACAAGGATGTTGTGCAGGGAATAGTCAAGGTAGATGATGCCAGTTGCTATTTCCTTATCCACCAGTGCTGTAATCTTGTTGTAGAAGGCCACCAGATTTGTCAGGCATGATTTTCCCTTAGTAAAGACATGTTTACTGTCATCAATGTCCTCCTTATTTTCCATGTGCTTTAGCATAGTTTCCAGAGGGATCTGCTCCACGACCTTGCTGGGCCCAGAGGTGAGGCTGACTGGCCTGTAGTTCCCTGGGTCTTCCTTTTTGCCCTTTTTAAAAATGGGGGTTACTTTTCTCCTTTTCCAGCCAGTGGGAACTTCACCAGAATGCCACAATATCTCAAATACAATGGATAGAGGCTTAGCAACTTCATCCACCAGTTCCCTCAGGACCTGCAGATGCATCTCATCGGGTGCCATGGACTTGTGCACCTTCAGGATCCTTTGATGATATTGAACCTGATCTTTTCCTACAGTGGGTAGTTCTTCATTCTTCCAGTCCCTGGTTTTGTCTTTTGTGACTTGGGTGGTGTGGCTAGAGCAGTTGCGGGTGAGGACTGAGGGAAAAAAATAGTTGAGTACCTCAGCATTCTCCATATCTTGGGTAACGAGGTCTCCTGTTCCCTTCCAGGGAGGGCCCACATTTTCCCTAGTCTTCCTTTTATGACTGATGTACCTGTAGAAGCTTTTTGTGTTGCCTTGATGTTCTTGGCCAGGTTTAATTCTATTAGGGTTTTAGCTTTCCTAATCTGATCCCTGAATGCTTGGACAATTTCTCTTATTCCTCCCAGGTACCTGTCCTTGCTTCCACTCTCTGTAGGCTTCTTTTTTTGTGTTTGAGTTTGTCCAGGAGCTCCTTGTTCATCCATGGAGACCTCCTGCCATTTTGCCTGACTTCCTCTTTGTTGGGATGCATTACTCCTGAGCTTGAAGGAGGTGATCCTTGAACATTAATCCGCTTTCTTGGGTCCCTCTTTCCTCCAGGCTTTACCCCCTGGTACTCTACTAAGCAGATCCCTGAAGAGGCTAAGGTCTGCTTTTCTGAAGTCCAGGGTAGTGAGTTTGCTCTATGCCCTCCTCGCTGCCCTAAGGATCTTGAACTCCATCATTTCATAGTTACTGCAGCCAAGGCTGCCCGCGAGCTTCACGTTCCCCACCAGCCTCTCCTGTTGGTGAGAATGAAGTCCAGGATTGCACCTCTCCTTGTTGGCTGCTCTATCACTTGGAGAAGGAAGTTATCATCAACACCAGTCCAGGAACCTTCTGGATTGCTTATGCCCTGCTGTGTTGTCCTTCCAACAGATATTGGGGTGTTTGAAGTCTGCCATGATGACCCAGGGCTTGTGAACGTGAGACTGCTCCCATCTGTCTATAGAGGGCCTCATCCACTTGGTCCTTCTGGTCGGGTGGCCTCTAGCAGACCTTCACTGTAACATCACCTGTCCTTGCCTTGCCTTTAATCCTGACCCATAAACTCTCAGTTGGCTCCTCATCCATCCCCAGGCAGACCTTCAATCCAGCAGGTCATTGACATAGAGGGCGACACTCCCTCCTCATCTCCCCTGCCTGTCCTTCCTAAAGAGTCTGTATCATTCCATTCCAATGCTCCAGTCACAGAAGCCATCCCAGAATGCCTCTGTGATGCCAATAAGATCGCAGCCCTGCATGTGTACGCATGCCTCTAACTGCTCTTGTTTCTTCCCCATGCTATGTGTGTTTGCACGTAAGCCTTTGACTCTTCTGGCAGGCTTGTTTGGAGTGACTTATTTTCACAGCGGCTTTTCAAACATGTTCATTATGTTTTGACAATGCCTAATTGCCCCAAATACTCCCCCTTATCTTCATCAAAAGCATGTGACATACCAGCTGATAATTTCATTATTTGTACAGTGATAGTCACAGTCAGTTATGCCGCTTCTTACGGGCTGGTGGGATCAGTGATTGAAGAGAGTTCCCATCCAGAGGATAATGGTCAGAGGAGGGAGGGAAGACCTTCACTGATGGGCTTCTGATAAAATGTTTCAGCTTCACTGGATTTGGGCATGTGCTCTGTGGTGCTGTGCTGGCTGACTTTCAAAGCTCTTGGAAAGTGTACCCGTGCCTCCGAGTTTCTGTGCCAATTCTCTAGCCATTCTGCAGGTCAGAAGGGCAAGTTTCGGATGTTCTGCTTGCTGTGTGCAGAGTTGTAATTCATAGTGTGGGCCAAGTTAATAACCTGATTAATTTATTTATACCTGGCCTTTAGCCACAGAGTGCAGAACAAGAATCTTGAAGCAAGTGTCAGTGCATTTGCTTATGAAGCACAAGGCACAAACTGGCAATGTTTTAAACCTAAATTCAACATCAATATTGATGGGAGGGGAATGCTCAATGCCTACATATATTTAATAATTAGTGTAGCAGTACAGAAGCAGTCTCAAGTGAAAAGCCATCATTGCTTAACTAATTTCTTGAAAAATTAGATAGGAATAGAAATGTGTATTGTGGGTTTTGATGCCTGTTTCTCCAATGATGGTGAAATCTGAATGAAAAAAACAGCAGCTTCAAAGATTTGTGCATCAAATGCTAGCTTAACTGTTTCCTTTGCTTGAAAATAATTTTGTTTTCCTTCAAGGCTGATCCCTTGTTGGTCCTAGGCTTCATATCACTACTGTTACTTTCCACGATATGTGTCCTTTAAGACCTCCAAACACAAATATTTCTGCTGCCAAGAAAAATGGGGTATTAAAATTCACATTTTCAAAGTTTTGCAATCCATTGAATTTGCATATACATGCATATATGCATATATACAAACCACTAAATCCTTTTTGACATGCTTTTATTTTTATTCTTGAATTTTGCTTCCTGTGCAACAAACATTATAAAGGCATCCACTGCAAATACTTATTAAATAGGCCTTAAGTTGAGCTCAAAGGAATCTTAACATTTTAGAGCCAAAAATACAAAAGGTGTTTGCTTCTGTGAGCAATGGGCTGTGCATAAAGCATGGTAAGAGGCTGATTCTTTTATCTGTCATTGACAAACTCTCCAAATCTGGACAGGTTTGGAACCAGAGGAACTGGGTTATTGAAGCATGCTGAGCTACCAGCTGTCTGCTGAGCCATGCCTCTTAACTCATTTAATTTGCAAAGTCAAACATATTAGCGTAAATGACCACAAACATGGTACAAACACACGATAAGAAGACAGGTTTCACTTTCAGACTTCAACCTTGCTGTTTGGTTCAGGGCCGTGGGGGCTTAGAATCTCCTCAGAAACTCATAAGCAGGATAAATTCCTGTGAAGTAGCAACAGATACAGATAGAAGACACTGCACCCTACATGCTTCAAGGTCATGAAACACACAGAGAAATATTTTAGAGTGAGTAACTTAAGACCTACAGAGCTCTTTTCAAGCTTTTCCTTGTAGGTCTGAAGGCAGGGTAAGGATCCTTTCCACCTTACCCTAAACCACTGGATATCATCAGGTATTGACTGCAAAAGGAAGAACATTCTTTTTCAGCAATACAGAATCTTATAGCACCCACAACTTTGAATACTGTGGTCAGTTTTCAAGTTTGCATCTCAAAAAGGACAGAGTGGACTTTAAAAAGTACAGAGAAGGTAACTAAAATGATGAAGTGTATAAAGGAGCTGCAGACAAGGTGGGACTTCTGTTTGAGGAGGCTTTGGGGCATATGGCTGAGGTTTGCAAAATCATGGAGATACTGGTTAAGGTGAATGCAGGAGTGTTATTCTCCTTCAGTGCAAGAACCTGGGGAAGTAATTGAAACTGGTGAGAAACTAGTTTAAAGCACATAAGAGAAATTATATCTTTGTGTGATGGGTAGCGACCTGGAACACACTGCCATGGGAGTTAATGGAGGCAGGAGGTATCAGCAACTTCAGAAAGACACTATGCAAAAAAGAATGTGACTACAGGTCCATGAACAGATACTAAAGGGAATGGGCAGAATTATCCTGTAATTGAGGTTAGTGGAGAAGGAATATGAAGAGTCCATATTCCTTGTTGCTTCATATTCCTCAGAAAGGATTTTTTCAATAAATTAGTTAAGCAGTGACACCTTTCCACTTGAGACTGCTTCTGTAGTCCTACAATAATTATTAAATATACATATTTATGTAAGTATATAACAACTAAGGAGTCATCCTTCATAAATGTGTGTCTGGCTTGCTGTTGTTACTGTCTTCTCAGATCTGAAATCAGATAACTCCCGTGGAAATGATTTCATATTCATGGCTCTTTGATCAAGTTCAAATTTACTGTTTTGTGGAAAGGCTGTTATTTCTTTCCTTGGTTATGTTTTTGCACGGTTGTAATTATCCTCGGTTAGTTCAAACTGGGCAGATGTCATTAGGTGGCTGTGACTTACACCCAGATGGAGTGACCCAGAGAGTCCCGGTGACCACCTGCCAGGGTTGGCTGGGCTCAAGGCAGGTACAGCGATGTGAGAACTGCCCCCAAATTAGGGCCACACCCCTGCCGCTTGCTGTGGGACAGGTTAATTTTACCAGGTAGCAGTCGTGTTTGAGTGTGTTGTGGGAAGACAGTTTGTTATCTGCATCCACCCTGATTTAAATTGCTTGTTGGCTTGCACCATGCAACTGGAAGAAGAAAGTGAGCTGGACAGCAGGGCCAGGAGCTGGGCAGGCAGCCATGGGCACTGGACGTACCTGGATTCCAGGTGACAAGATGGACCAGTTTCCAAAGCTCAGTTACCTCTGTCTTCCTGATGGGAAGACTTTATGAACACCCGAAACTGCTCCTGCCCATGAGAGTTTATGAAGGGGGAAAGAGTCTTTCTGTTTGGCTTTTGTTTTCCCTTGGCCCAGAATTGTTACGCTCACAGGTGTTTTTTGAATAGGCTTAATAAAGGCTTGCTGACAACCTATGGAGCGCCAGAATCTCACCAAATTTGTGCAGTGCTGGAAGCACTGTGAAAGATGTCTAAAATCTGAATCTGGAGAACTGAATAAAAAGTAATCTTAATCTGGAAATCTGCTGCCTTCTGGCTTCAGGGGACACATGCCAGCACAGGGCACCTCTGGAGACCCTCATCCCGGGCACAAGGGGAGTCCATTCACAGCACAGGATGAAAGCCAGCAGCAAGAGAAACACTTAGAAACTGTGAAAACTTACATAAGGATAATCTGCAGCCTCCAGGGAAATGAAAAAGGATTTCACCCCTCTTGAACTTCTGTAATCATATAACACCTGTGATGTGTTCTAGACATGAAAGACAAATGACAGCTCCCATGTCATGCTGCTTGTCTCATAGTGAAGACAACACTGAACAGCAACTGAAATTTGATGGACAGATTTCCCAGAGATAAGAGGATAGGAAACCAAACTAATAGCTGCTTTTTTTTTTTTTTTTTTTTCCCTAGTTATATTGGATTAAGGCATGGATGTGAGTATTTTGTCATCTGAGCTCAGCCTTCTTTGGGTCAACATGATTATTTCGAGATTTGAGGCTCGTATCATTCATACCAGCAGTGGGTTGAAATCAAGCAGCTCATTGATGTAGCCAGGCAGAATGGAGTAAATGATTAACAACTTGTGGCTGTGTCTTCCTCATATTCCCAAAAGGCTGGGAAAAAGAACCTCAACCAAACTACAAACCTTTCCACTGTATTTGTCAAAGATTCTTTGTGAGTCTCCATTGGGCCTGAAGTATATGAAGAGGGCTTATATGGTATTGTAAAAATGAAATGTACAATTATGTTTAATTCTGCAAACCACATGGCATTATTTCTGATGCCCAGCTGACTGATGTGTAGGATTAACTTGCGGCAGGAACATCAATGGCAAACTGCATATATATATATTTTTGGTTTTTAGCTATTTAGGTTGATGCAAGCTTAGACTTTGTTTTTTCTTTTATGTATTTTTTGAAATATCCAGGTTAAATTAGATTTACAGGGACTTGCACAAGATTAAGGTACATTCATATAGTAAGTGTATACATTTGACATGTTTACCTCAGGCTTGACAGTAGCAACTGATACTTTGTAGTGTAAAAACCCCACAGAAAAGGCCAGCAACAGTGCATTTCACCAGTGCTCTTAAAAACATTGATTTGCTGACCCTTTATTTTCTACAAGTTTCATCCCAGCCCATTTCTCTCCCTCCTCTGTTCTAAGGTGTCAGAGTCTTCTTTGGAATCACGCTTGGTGGACAGGTGCAGAGGGGACTGGTATAGGCAGAGGTGTATTGCATTTGCTCAGGGTGGCTGCAGGGAGGAGAGGTGGTGGCACAGCTGGTGTCTGCAGGCTCTGAGATCTCTGAGATCTCCCAGCGCAGCATCTCAGGGGATGCAGGTGGGTGTGAGACTTCTGTGCCTGAAGACGCAGAGTCTGCAACAGCTCCAAGCCAAAACACTGAGTGTGAAGACCTGGAACTGACCACATGTCTCGGCTCTTGGTATTTGCCTCTTGGCACAAGGGGGAAGGACACTTTCTACTGTAGCAGCTGCCTTGCCCCGCAGCATGGTGATTTATTCCTTCCTCCCAGCTATGCTGGCACACTGTGCAGCTGTGTGTACCAGCAGATGCTTGCTGCATGCTCTGTCCTACCCCTTTTCCCTTCATCCCATCAATTTTATGCGATAGTTCATACACATGAAAAAAACCCTGAGCTAAGAGAGTTAAAGGTGAAGCCTATGCCTGATGGAATAACTATGAACGCTATCTATGCCCTGAATCTGGGAAACCTGCACATCTTGACTTGTGTCTTCCTGTGGACATTGATGTTGTTCTTGACAGGGGTCAGTGTCCCCCTGACATCGTGCCTAGCTCCCACCAAACTTCATCCACTTTTGCAATAGTTTTGCCACCAATGATTTGTATGGCAGTCTCAGTTGTACTCCATAACCTATCAATGCTCCATAATCTGTCAGTCAAACCTGCCGAACAACACCAAATGCACAGCTTTGCCAGTCTAAACAGCGGCTTGGAATTTGTTCAGGAGTTGTTGTAGTTGCTGGCTCTGTTGCTGACAAAATTTTCCCTCAAATTTTATCTCTTAATATAAGATCTCCTGCACCAAAGTTGGGAGAAGGGCAAGGAATATGTCAACAGGCTGGGGTGTGTGCTGTGAGAAGACCATAGCATACACTGAAAGGCATCTCTGTTCAAATCTCTAGTGACTGCAGTCACTCTAGGTGGTGTTTTCAGAAGGAGGTTTTTGAAAGTGAGGTATTTTGGGCTCCTTTTCAAGGCATCTACCTCTCCAATTTGTGCAGTTTATGTGTGCCATGGCTCCGTCTCTTCCCCATTCATCTTCTGGATCCCAGGCCCAGAGCTTCTGCTCAGGTCTTACAATAAAGAGATCAGTAAGCAAAATTGTGTTCAGTTGCAAATAAACTTTTCTCCGCAATTCCAGACAGTGCAGCAAGGGGTAATAATCATAGACAGTGGTTCAGAGTTTCAGGTTGGGCTGTAAAAAATGTGACTTCACCAGAAGCATAGGCAAATGGCTTATAGGGGCTTTCAGATCTCCAACTATGGATCTTTTCTAGATGTAGCTGAACAAAGACATGGCAGACATGAACTAGTAATGGTGATGGGCCAGTTTCAAACAGGAAGTTGGATAAAATAGTCTTCCAACAATGTTTCTATGGTTTTGTGGATTGTCTGTGTTCTTAAATTGTCAGAATGGTCCTTCCTTCAAATGGGTTTGGCCTGAGACAAGTATCAGTATTCTGAACTATCCCCAGGCATCACTTGGGAATTAGCCTAATCCATTCCCAATAAGCAGTTTGGATGGTGACGCCGTGTTTATAAGGGTAAAATAATTTTATGGCATGTTAACGACGCATTCTGTACCAGTTGGTGTCAGTGTCCAGAAAACATACAACTAATTAAATTTCATAGGATAGATGTGTCTTGTCAGGGAATGTAAAGTGGGAACCCACTTGGCTGTGTCTCTGGAAAAGGCAATTGCAGTATGGCAATTTTGTTAGCTTTGACAGAGGGCTAACAAAATGTGCACTTATTTACTGGAGGACCAGGATCACCAGTTTATTACTTTAAAAGTTCTTTAAAGGGTAAAAATGACAATCATTTATCACTGCTGTCAAGAGGGCAATCCAGTTGTGATCTTACACATATGTTTCTGAGTATTATGTAGCAAAATAAAATTCGTCATTGTCTTTCTCTAGAGATGTAGTGTGATGTTAAATTCAATTAGGATATACAATAAGAGGGGGTGCTGTCACATAATAACTTGATTTATAAGACCTAAAGTTTATTGTCTTGAATTCTTAGTGAGGGTTTTCCAATCAAATAAACATGAGATTCTGGTAGTCTTTGTTCATGGGTAGTCTAGTTCATGGACTCTTGGCTACATGTGTCTGTAAGCAAGGTGTGAATTCAGTGCTTTCACTTAAGGATTTCAATATTTCTATAATTTTACCTCTAGGAGGGGTCACAAGAATTCACTTTCTGGATCAGACCAGGAGGAATTCAGTCCAATGTTTTGTAACAGGCATTGCCTGGGCTCAGCATCAGGGGCTGCCTGAGATTCTGGAAACCAGGGGACACAATGGTTGGTACCAGATGGTGAAGAAAAAAACTGCAAACAGCCCTGCAGCAAGGGGTCTGGAGTGAGAGATCATGGAAATTCACAACAGCCATATTTAGATCTTGTTCTTCTGACCTTTACGAGTGGGTTTGCATTGCATCCAAAAAGTTTCCTCAATTTTTTATTGACATTCACCACTAGCAAATGCTGAATGCAGATGAGCTCTGTCTCTAGGGTGCTGTGCTCAGCCTAAGAGGAAGGAGAGCTCAGTGACTTTGGGCACAGCTGGCCTGCATCACCATCACAGGGAAGAGAGACAGAGCAAGCTTGGCCCTGGGCAAAAGGTCATGCAAACAGGCTGGTGCTCAAAGCTATGGGTAAAGTCTGCAAGCAATCCTGCCTCAAATGATTCTCAAATTGCTATTTGGGGTTGAAACTGGGAAATGCGAGTATTTGTGCAAGCATAGGATTAGCCAGCTCTTCCTCCTAACACCCTTCTGAAGCAGAAACTTTTATTACTATTCCAGAACTGGCGAAGTCGGAGCAGTGAGGTTACACTTTCTCCAAAGTTGCATGGGGAATTAGCGGGAACGTCTGAATTACAACCTGTCTCTTCTGCCTCCAGCCATGAGCTTAGCCCTGCGGAGAGTGCTACCTCGCTTTTCATTACCCGTTTTCTTTGTCCCATCACATCTACTTGTAGAATTGCAAGAACTAGTCATTGAGTCCCCTCTCCAAGTTCAGTCCCACAGATCTTTTATTTTAGCCACATTTATCATCCTGTATATTAATTTGATTAGTGACAGATTTACTTTTGACTGTAAAGTAGCATTCAGCTCAGCAGAGCTTTTTTAAAATTATTTTTTAAGGTGTTTCATTCTTTTTAAAATAAAAAAAAATTTTTTTGTAATGGTACTTTGCAAAAGAAACATTTTAAAGTAATGTATAATTATACTCTACAGTTGTCAAACAGAACAGTGGTTAAGTGGCTGTTCAATAACATGCAGCAGCAATGCTATATCAGGTACTAATGCTGCTTACCTTTTAGCTACAGTGTAATTATTGGTATTTTAGGCAAAGTACTGCATTTATTCCACCGTGAGAGTGCTGCTGAAATGTGGGGAAGTATTCTTATATTATAATGCTTAACAAAGTTCATATGTGTGTAAGTGAAAATGAACATGTCAATCACTGCAGAAAGAAAATGGAGAATTGCTCATCTTTTCTAAAATCAGTAGTTTTAAAAAAGGTACAAGTGTCTTAGAGGCACCTGACTCTTGTCTGTTCTGAAAAAGTACTGAAAACCTATTGTCTTCCCCTACTTTACAGAGTAATAGGAGGGCTGTAGAAGAAGATGATGCTTGAATATAGAAGGCAACAGAACAAAATAAAGGCCATTCAACATTACTGAAACTGATAAGTAGCTGATAGTATTCAGTTCAACATGTTTTTCATAGTATTCTAAATTAAAGAATCAGAATTTTTAAAGACTGTGTTTGAACCTGGAAAAAAATACACTGGAAGAGCTAAATAATCTCTTAAATTCTTGAGTTCAAGGTGTGTTTTCTGCAGTGTTTTGAAACCTGAATGCACTGTGAAGGCTTAGCAAAGAAAACTCTATGTGTAAGTGTTCCGTGCATCTTGAGTATGTATTTCCATAGATATTAACTTTCTTTTTGGTTTATCAGGATGAGAGTGTGCAAATTTGGGAAGTGTAGCACTCTCTTCAGACACTGCACATACTTGCACGCTTGTCATTTCTCAGCACCAGCAGCCTGCTAACCTGTCTTAGGCAAGACTGAAAAGATACCTGGCACCCTGTCCTACCTTGTTACACAGGAGCAGAGATGCAAGTGTACAGGCTAATATGATACCAGTTTAAAATGCTCATTATTGCAAGTATGGGGAAAATATTGTGAACATTTATTAGAATTTTGAATGGTTGCTCATACAAACTATTTATTTAATAAGCATTTCAGTGAAAGCGTGTTTGCAAAACAATATTTTTCTGTGTCTGAATACTTGTATTCATGTCAAAAACTTGGTAGCTGCAGAGGAACTAGAATGCTGGCTGGTTGCTATTTGTCCACTATTGTGCTTGAATGTCTAAAAACATCTTTCTGGGGAGAAGAAACAGTACCATGTGAAATGTAGCCAGTCATATGCCAGAGATTAGCTAACTATTTATGGATTACCTGAAGTGGACATTTCTTATGTATTCTACTCTTATTCCCAAGGATAACTGACACTTCCACACAAGACAGGATTGTTTGCAAAGATAATGGTTAAATCTGTCAGATTTATTCACAGCGAATAATTCAGAACAATGTTATTCAGATTTTTGTTTTGTTTTGTTTTGCTTGGAATAAAGGGCTGCTAATAGATAGAAAGGAAGGTTTATTGTCCAAAACAGGAAGCACAAGATACTGGTTGGAAACATAGCTGAATTATTTTGTATATACCTAGCAAATGTGCGAAAGTTTATTTGGTACACAAATCTTTCAGAGGTACAGCATCAGATGACAGTTGTCTATCTCACTATCCTGTGTACTGAAATGAGTAATATTATTAGTGAACCTCAGTTGTGACCAGTATATTCCTAACAAAACAGGTACTATTTCACAGCTTTAGTAAAATGTGGTGAATATTCCAGACCAGAAGGTGAGTTGCTCGCTTACTGGGTAGTGGCAAGCAAGTCTTCTTTGGTGTTAATTCTTCTAAGTCTAAACATTGGGTAAAATCAGAAGCTGACTAAGCTAGAAACAAAGTGCTGTCATTTAGTGGGTCAACTTGTAGCTGTTGACAGAACTGTCTCTGCATGGAATGAGCAAACTCTTTCTCCCAGGCTTCAGTTTGAATCATTAGGTTGGATGTCACAAATAGTGTAGCATCCACAGCCTCACACCCATCCTGTTAAAGACGGAAGGATAAAAGATTTGAGAAACAGAGAGAATTAATAGAAAATTTTCTGGCTGATTCTTCCTTCCCTTGAAGCTCACAAGGTAGCTGCTAAATGAGCTCCTGCAGACTTTCAATAGACATTAAGTAAGTGTGAACATCCCACCAGTCTTTCCACATGACATAGGCACAGCAAACTCACTGGTAAGAATCACCTGTAACTTCAGCTCAGCTTCCTTTTTCTCTCAAAGACTGTTTGAAATTTCTGAATTGCCTGGGAACTTTCTGGGAGTTCTTTGTGCATAAGGAGAGCAGAGTCATTCTCAACTCTTTGACATCAATTCCTTCTTCCTTCCCTCCACCCTGACACTCTGATCATTTAATTACTTTGCTTCCCAGCTAGGACAAAGTGAGCGTTTGGCACCAAAATGGCTCAGTGTTCCCAAAATGCCCTCACTCAGCTCTGAGGCTGATGGACACCTTGGGGAGAGACCCTGGGGAAAGAGGCCTTTCTGCTCTGCAGCCCTGATCTGAGGCTGGCTCAGTTCTGTGGAGACAGAAGCTGACACAGCAAGGTGTACACTGTTGTCTCTGGCAGAGTCACCCCTGAAGTATTAAATGCAATCAAACACAAGTCAGCAGGGCTCTATAGTTCATTTTCTAGTGGTATTCTACTCAATCATGTGCCTAAATTTCTAGTATATTTCAGAAGCGTGGTAATAAAGAGTTATACCTGTGCAATGCCATCTTTCACTTCTTTGACTACAACCCCTCTAGGCAAATTCAGTAGCATCTGTCCAAAGTGAAGCATAAAGAAAGATCAGGCACCTGAAACTTAGAATGATAAATCATTTAAACACTAAGTGAGGCATAATTCAAGAGTTTGGATTGCTAAGTCTCCATACTTGGCACATCAGATATTTCAATATGTGATTTAAAGATGAAGAAGGCCATGACC
Organism: Streptopelia decaocto; assembly: GCF_964273445.1. NCBI lineage: Eukaryota > Metazoa > Chordata > Aves > Columbiformes > Columbidae > Streptopelia > Streptopelia decaocto. Next base: position 86,956,776 of record NC_138656.1, read on the forward strand.
TGAGGCTGCTTAAGAATCAATGGTGAAGCAGTTTAGCAAGCATGCTATTTTCTTCTTAGGCTTTCATATAATGAATGATTAATTAAAAAATGTATATATATAGTAAAAACCCCCGTAATTTTAAAATATTTTTTCTTAATGGCTGATCTGTATTTTTTTTCCTTCTGAGGACTGCTTATTGGCCTCATTTGACTTTTGTTTACTGAGGTTCAAAAATGACCTCCTTTTATTGGTTCTGGTAAGAATTTTCTGTTTTATGAGATGTAAAACTTCCCCCATTAAATAAAATGCTGAAGCTCCTAGGTATTTCAGTAATCAGAACTTTGGTGTAACTGTTAATGTTGTGACAATAGTCTCAACTGCCTGGTGCTAATGTGCATCCATGGCTGTAGGTTCAGGCCCTGGAGGAACATAAATGGCTACAACATAGAGAAATCAAAGCAAGAAAAACATGCATTATTTATCTGCTAGAGTGGAACTGGAAGGAGCTACAGTAAGGTGAGAAAGTGCCTGAAATATATCCTTAGTGCCTAATCTTAGTCTGAATTGTACTTGCATCAGTGCCATTCAAGGAGCTAAATTTGAACCACAATGGGACAGCAGAAAAACATTCCTATTGACCTAAATAAGTCTTTTTTTGTTTCCTGCAGACTGCAGACTCAAGGCATCTTGCTGCAGTGATTTGACAAACATACTGGCTTAGCACAAACATTGCGGAGATGTCTGATATCTTTACTGTGTCTTCTTCCACATATCAAAGCTTGATCAAAATCTTGGGCCTTATTTTTAAAATGTCCCTCAGAAGTTTGGACTTAAGCTGATCTGAAAGATTGTGTGAACATAAAAGACGAAATGCAGTTGGGATCACAGTTCCTTTAGCACTTTAGTGTCTGTGGAGGGGTGGAGCTCCTTTGCTAGCTTTTTCCATGTCCTCATGTAAGGTCCATTACGTGCCCTCCATGCACAGCTCATCACTGCATTAGGCACAGAGTTTTGTCTTCTGCCTGGAGTGAAGGTGAACCAACACCAACCATTGTGTTGCTTAATGCAGTAGCAAAAGGGACATTGACATTCTGGGAATGAGAAAGCAGCAAGGATTTCTGCAGAAGAGGAGTGGCTGATCACTGCTCCCAAATCCCTCTGAGCTTTGTGCATCCAGCTGCTGAGGTTATGATAATGAGGCTGTTCCATTAAGAAAGATTTTCAGAAATGTCAGTCAGCTTTGTTTAACAAACAAAGCTTACTGGCAAGTCTATGGCATGATAGAATGGGAGGCGACTGAATATGATCTGTGTGAAAAGTTTTTGGTCTGAAAACTGGGGTAAACAACAGCAGTGCAGAGAGTATTTATGTGATTGAGAACTCAATGAGCTCCAAACCGTACAACCAACTTACTTGGCACCACTGTCTCAACAGAAAATGGCCAGTGACGGCCCAGCTAGTGTTTGGCCCCTCAGACTGATCCCAGAAGCAGCAGCTGAGAGATCTGACCTATTTGAAAGTGCTAGGAAGCACTTGGGCTTGGCTGGCTTCACACTGAGCTTGTTTCAGCTGGAGATGGACAGAGCTCATGGTTTTGCTCTGCAGATTTTATATACTAACATTGCCATTTTGTGTCTTGGCATTTTGCATTCCGGCTCACAGATGATGTAGCTCTTCCTGCAACTTTCAAGCAATAGCTATTTGTGACTCTTCTTTCACCAAAAAGCGAGTAAGATCTGCCAGCTGTCGCTTTAGCACCAGCAGCCCAGAAACCTGTTCACATTGCTTGTCACTCTGTGTTGCATCTGGTAGACGTCGCCTGACTGGTTTTGCTCAACTGACTCAAGATGTGATAAAAGGTGTGCGTTCAGCCCTGCTGAGGGATATATACAGAAGCCTGATGGAAAGCAAAAATAAAAAAGGAACCTCCCTTTGTTCTCTTTCTCTCTGCTTGGATGGAAGAAAGAGAAAAAGGGATAGGTGAAAACATGTCACAGAGATGAGTAATGGCTTGTGTCATTGCTGACCCACTGTGCTGGTCCAGTGCAAGATTCTTTCCTGTTACTCATTGCTAAGATGGAGAAACAAAATGTCAATTTTATTATGGCTAGGTAGAAGTCAGGCCAAAATACGTAACCTAATTGTGATGTCTGGACTGGGACTTCGTAGGGGTCTCCATGCCTGCTAGTGTTTACACACACTTTAGACATCACTTTATAGACAGTGGTAGAGAGGGGGCAAGAGAAGCCCACTGCTTAATAAGACCCTCTCTGGGAAGTGGCAGAGCTGTACCCCAATATTTGCCATGAACAAGGTGAAGCAGAAGGTGGAAGCTATATTTCCCACAGCTTGAGTGCTTTTGCTGTCGGGCTAATGCCCACTGCTGTTTTGCACATCCCCATGTGTGCCACTGCAGCTCTCTGCAGCCTGGTGTGGCGTGAGCCTGCATAGCTTGCCTCGAGGGACCATAATACTTCAGACAGTAGACGGTGGCAAGGCACATGTCACCATGGTCACCTTTTTGAGGTGGTGAACTGACTCCCACAGAGCTCTGTGTTGCTGAAGCTGGGCTCTTTCACTCTGAAGCTCTCTCTGTAGTTTTTATACTACCTGTCAGCCACCTCTTTTTTAGTTCATTGTGATTACTTCAGATAAATTAGAAAACTGACTAGTTGCCAAACTTGGCTTACAGTCACACACAGGTGCATACTTTGGGGGCTGGATTTTCTTTTTATAAACACAGATAAAAACATGTTGATTTTTTTCCTCTCTTATTCATGCTAACAATAGAGTACTGATATTTTCTCTTTCATTCCCTGGCTATCCATTGCCACCCTGTTGTTTGACAGTCCAAATATGCATAATAAATAGTGGGACCAATTTAAGCCCAGGTGCCGAGGCAGCTGTCTGTGGTAAAAGGCTGTAAACGGTGGTAAAATAGTGACAGTGAAGAAAAGCCAGCATCCTGCTGCTGAATTTGCCTGTGCTGGAGCCCTGGACAACAAGGTTTGCTCTGAAGGAGACATGAGGGTTAAGGAGACAAAGGCTCCTGGTAGGAAAAGGGATTCTGTACCCTAGATGAGATTTTTTTTTCAGCTGGTGAGAGGAGATATATCCCTACCCTCTACCTGTCTTACCCCCAAAATACACTGAGCCTCCTCTTCTAACCTGGCCCTGCTCTGCTGCTCTGTTCTCAGATAATTTTGTCCTGAGATACCATAAGCCAGCTTTGAGAAATAACAAGATCATCTAATTGTATTCCTTATTATGGTTTTTGATCTTAAATGAAAACACCTCAACATTAAGAGCTCAGTCCTGTTTATCTTGAGCCTGTGATGAGAGGAGCCTGCCATTGCTCTCAGGATGTGGTCTGCATTTCAGATGTCTGAGAGCATATCTCTTAGGAACAGGAGAAAGAAAATATAACTCACCACCACATTGTATTAACAAGCTATTAAAGACTGTATTTTCCTTGACTTTCATGGGTACCATTAATGTGATGCGAGTATGACCTAATGGAAAGAAGAACAAATCCTATGGATTTGCAAAGTCATTGTGGATGCTGGCTTTGCTGGTGAAGAGTTACTCCCATTTATGGCTTCACAGTAATTTTTCTGGCTCCTGCAATACAGGATGCATTTTAAATTTCTGCCACAAATCCATAAAGAAAAATATTTATAGTGTCTATGGTAGGCAATAATTTCAGATATTTATTAAAAACAAACAAACAAACAAACAAAAAACCCCTATGCAATTCTTCTTCTTCTAAAAAAAATAAATTTCAACTTTCTAGTTTTTCAAGAGTAAGCAGCACCACAGGGAATTTTTAATGTTTAATATTCTGTGTTCATAGTACTCTGAAATCAGCTAACATTTTCAAAAATATCACTGCACAACAAAGCACCAGTGCATGTTTTTAACACTGTTTGGGTTTTTGATGTCATAAATCAGTGTGATTTTGAGAGTTTTTTTGTAGTAATAGGGCAATTTCCACAGAGTTTGCAGAGTTTGTTCCACCTTAGTTTTTAGCTGAAACTTCATCTCAAAACAAATTTACAAAGGTTTTTCTGGGTCTGGATGTTTTCAGATTTTTTAAAAAAGGATGGGGGCATCTACATGTTTACCTACAGAAAACATAGTGAGTTGGAATCTCACAAGAAATATGTATAGTTGTACATTCTAGATAGTTGAAGAGGTTCAAAATATTATATTGTACTATCTGTGAGTTATTTTTGCACCTCTGATTATAGACATGGAAACATTTCCTTAATTTTACCCACTGGGGCAGAAGCATCTGTGGAATGACAGAACATGAAGGCATTGTTAAATTAGCATTAAAATTGACATATATATATATTTTATGGGTTTGGTATGACCGTACTCTTTAGGAAATAGATCTAAAAGAGAGGATTTTACTGCATAACACACAGCTCCAAGTTTGAAAAAATGTAGAGAACAAGTTCCGGTTCAGATTAATTTTATCTGTTCCAAACCTGGAGTTATAAGACTTCAAACTATGCAAAATGGCTGGGCTGGCCAATGGGAGAGAATTGGAAGAATGAGAGGTGCATAGGGCTGTGCACGGTGGATGCTTGTGGAAGACGCTTGCTGTGTGGAAGCTGAATTGGCTTTTTTTTAGCCCTGCTGTTGTCCCTGAGAGGACAAAGTGTGCGTGCTGGACGGATCATGGACCTGCTGTCATTGCATTGCCACCATTGGACAGTGCCAGTTTGGTACTTACAACCTCAAGATTTTGGTCTCCCTGTTGGTCCCTGAGCTTAACATCACTACTGGGTTATCATAGTGGAAATCTAATCCCTAAAATTTTTCAGGACTGCATAACTCACTACTTTTGGACCTTTTAATATAACTGAGGTGCTGCTGCTAATAATTTATTTTGGCCTTGATGGGACAAATATTGCCAACTTATCAATCAAACTCTGTATCTTGAGGAGAAAAAAGTGAAACTGTCTTCTAAAGATAAATGAGTTTTAATTTCAAGAAAGACAACATTTATAAGCTCTCATTTCATTAGCAACTCCTTCCCTTTTTAAATATCTACTAACAGATTTAAAGAAAACCACCAAAAAAACACTGGCTGAAAATAGCTATAAGAATTCCCTACCTTGGTTATGACTGTGACAACTCCATCTGTGTGCTTGAATGAAGCAGAAAATACAACCTTATCAAACCCCTACATTTACTTGCATTGCCACAGGATGTATTTGAATTCACGTGCTTAATTTCGGATGACTGAAGTGCTGACTATGTAGTTCCATGAGGAGAATTTGGTGCAGGAATGCCTCAAGTTACTGAAGTGGCCAGGAAAGGACATGAGATGTGGGTGGAACAGCCCCGACACTTGCTGGGCCATACCTACATTATCGCCAATAAAAATGTATTACATATAGGTTTTCTGAGGTATAAAATGTTTTGGGCAAGCAGAGGCTGTGTGAGATTCTTCACAGCTGGAAATCTTCTCATAACCTTTGGCATGAACAGTAGCTTCTATGTAGGTATTTCACTCTTAACAAACAAGTAATGTTCATGTAGATAAATACTAAGAACTATCTTTCTAGTACTTTACAATTTATTTTCTACCTTAGGAACTTTCATCAAAGCAAGAAAATCTCCTAAGTTACTGCCACTGTTGTGGGCTGACTGGGTTGCCTGGGAAAACAACAGCTACCAGCATACTTTGGTTTTTTTTGAGCCCTTCTGAGACTCAATGGGGTAACAAGAATGGGGTTTGGTACAAGTTATACCTACTTATGTTATTCTGTCAGATTGTATAGTTATTTTTGCATACATGTCCTGCGAAAGGAGAGGATACACTAGACTGGGCTGGAACATGCATGGATCAGTGTAGCTCCCTCTCCATTTGCCTCTAGGGATCTCTGTTGTAGCTCTGGTCTACTGTTAATTGAAAGGGAGTTTAAATTCTTCAGAATTTAATTTGCATAGAGGGTAGATCAAATATGCTTAATCCATCTGTGGTCTGTGATACTAAAACTTGTGGCCAAATAAATAATGCTGAAGAATGAATCAATTTTCTCTGCCTGTAGCAAGGCAGGGATATGCACAGAGCAGCAGAAGAGAAGGAAGGGGACAAGGTGTGGACAATGGCCATAAGATCTGTGGAAGCCATCACATTTCCTTCTCAGATCCTCAGAAGTTTTGTTGAGATGAGCTTCAAGAGCATGCAAGCAGAGTTTGCGTGATCCACAGGACATCCTTTCTTTCAAAAGCTGCTGCAAAAAACAAGCCCCAATACTTCAGCATATTTTGAATGTCAGATATGATTTATGAAATGAGACTTCAAGCCTTATTTTCTTTTATTATTGAGTAAAAGATTTTCAAATGCTTATTAAGATAATCTGAGAATCAAGGAGGAAAACAATGAATCACTTGCAAAGAAGAAATTAATCTTTAAGAGAATCCTAAAAAAGAAGCATTTATCATTCATGCTACTTCATTTATCTCCCCAGGCTGAGTTACAGTTCCATCTGTGTGACTGATGCTGCCTCTGAACAACCTTCCCCCCTATCTCCTGCCTTGCCTTTCTCAGGTTAGTCACGTCACCCACCCAGAGAAGTGGTGAGTGCTGGAGCTCCTTTGAGGTGACATGACAGAGTTTCTCTCTCTTCCCCCATTACCATTCATATTGCAGTCAGTTCAGAGAGTGAACACAAATCAATACCCTCAGTTGCTGAAATCAGGCAAACATGTTCTGTGTTGTCTTTCATGATTGAGTCATTTTCCAATAGTGGTTTCTTAGGCTGCTGTAACAACAAGGAAAAGAGCAATTTCTCCAAGTGAGGAGCTGAAAGACACAACCCAGTGATGTTAAGTTTGATCCTGGTCTTCATCCAGAAACACCTAAATGTAAAAGCTGGAAGCTAAAAAATATTAAGAACTTCTTAGGCTATATGGTTTGCATGCTATGGCCAGGTCAGGTGTAGGGTGCTTATTTCTGTCACCCAGGCACCCATTGGTGAATGATCATCTTCTTGATCTGTTTTCTCTCTTCTTCAGTTTAAAACTACTTTGTTCCTACAAATCTTCTCTCTCTTATTACAAAAGCACTGCAGAAAAATAAATTGTTTGTGGTGCTCATCTGTATGTTAGCTCAGAGATTGATTTTTCCAGCTCACAGCATCAGTAACAAACTGAAAAGTTTGGAAGTGTTTCTGCAGTGTGCTAATGGATAAGCTTCTGGTCTTCATCCCACTCAGAGCAGGATTGGACTAGTGTTGCTTTTTATTAATCTAGAGCTATGTCCAAAAAAAGTCAAGAGGAGAAGTAGGGCTCTAAAAAGTTAGCTGCCCACCTTCAAAAGTATTACTTTCAGTTTCTGTGAGTAATAGCGGTTACAGCACTGGACTTCCTCCATGTGGGATGACGCTTGAGAAAGAGCTATCAAAAGTAAGTGGAACTCCTCTTTTGCACTAAAAATGCAAGAAGTTTTTAAGACTCCATGTTTCATCTCGGTCTTCATTATTAATGTAAACCTGTAGAAAATAAAAGGGGCACGTATAAAGTGTCTCAGGTGTGATGCAAGCTGGCTGTTTAATTACTGCTGATGTTGGACAAGGGGCTAGTGTCCAGTCAGGAAGGCATTGGGATCCTGGGGTTACTGTGAATACTCTTTGGAGAGGAGAGGCTTCCTAAGTATTCTGCTGAATTTGGAATAGGTAATCGGCAATTACATTAAATCTGAAAATAAGAGTAAAAACCCAGATTCAGGAAGTATTGGTGTGGGGAAAAGCAATACAGTACTTAGCTGAATCTCTGTAAGAATCAGAGCATAGTTGTGTGAAGATAACATAGAGTATTTTTTGGGATAGATTATCTACCAAATTGCACTGATTATTGCTTGATATCAAACATTGGCATGTGACTCCTCTGCGCACACACACACACACCCACAGACAAACCTCTTTTGTTTCCACAGTTAAATTAAGATATCTCCCAGTTTTTGCCTAAGATTGCTCTGAACTTTCTTGATCTGTTGGGTCATCTATCTTGAATATATCCTCTTGTACCTTGGCCTGGCTTCTGCTGTCAATGTGTAATTTCCCATTGAAAAGTGTTTCTTTTGAGAGTTGTTGGATAACAACAGAACCAAAATCCACAAATTTGCCCAAGGCAAAATATAGGTGAAATACTGAAGCAAAGCCAAAATCTACCATAAGACCTCTTGAAAACTGAAGAAATATTCATTTGAAGAAGTCTAATGACTGATTCCTTTGCTGAAAACAAAACTATTTTTTTATCATCTATACCTCTTATTTATAGCTTAGTCTTAAAGTAACCATATGCCAAACTCACCACTGAAACTAGTGTTGATTTTGACATTTAGAACTACGACACTGTAGCAGCTAGCAAGACTCCAGAGCAGCAGAATTTAGTCTTCCTCTTGTAATTTTACGTACAAATGACAGTGCTACTATGAATTAAAATCTCCTTAGGGTGGATCCAAGATCTGCTGTAGACCTGTTCTATGGCCCAGTTCACAATGCCTTTAGAGATCCCACGTACAGAGCCAATGGGATGGAAACTTGTATGTAGTATGCAGAAATTATCTGGAATTATTTTATATTGCCATTAAGCTAGTAATACAACTGCCGGGGATTTACTGGTACAGGAGTGAGACCTTAGGAATCACTGTTTTTAATGTTATAGACAAATAAAAAATATTTTTATTATATCACTATAAATTCAGTTGAAAAGCCAGATTAAATGGCATACTACCACAATTATTAATAAAAAAGCACCAAACAATAAATAAATAGCCAAATAGTATACCGTGTTTCTAAATGTATTGACTATATTGATTGGACAGAAATAGGCAGGATGGGAGAAACTTATGACAGTTTTCACTGCATACCCAGCAAAGGTTCAGCTATAATTTTTTTCTTTTTTTTTTTTTTTTTAATTTTTATTTTAAAATACTGAAACTTGCATAAAGGCTTGGGGAGATGGTCTGAGTTGAGACTATGTCACTATAGATTTTATACCTATACTGTAACCATTACACAGTACAATACAATACAATACAATACAACAATACAATGTTGGGCCCCAAACTATCACAGATAGAGTCCCCTTCCATATATTATAGTACTATTTTCCTACTAAAATTAAATGACAGAAAAAAATAGTTGATTTCTTTGAATCAATGAAGCCATTTCTTCTACTTAGCCAGTACAACCATGTACATTTGCATCTATGTGCATTTATGTGACGTAGTATTGGAAAGGGACTGTCAGAAGGCAACATTTGCAGGAGCAGAGAAGAGAGGTTTTAGGGAAACGAAATCACAGCAGATGTTCCAGCTATCCCATTAAGATGAGATGTGACCTTTTAATAGAAGAGTGATACTTTGGTGGCTGACATTTGATTTCCTAGTGTGCTCCCAGCGTGCTGTAATTTGCTACAAAACAATGAGTAGCATTCATCTGAGGCTAAAAGTTTCTTTTGGAAGTGCTCAATATTCTGTGAAAACAGCAATTGCATTTTATGACTTGCCAGGCAGTTTTTCAATGTGCTAGTGAAATTATCAGAAAAGAATGGGAACGGGTTTATAAATATTGCATGAGAGGAGCTGTATAAACAAACAAACAAAAATATAGCTACAGACATATTACTCCCTTTATTAAAGCAGTATTTATTCATACACTAAAAAAATCACATTGAAATATTAAAGAGTTTGATCTAAGCTGGGAAAACTAAAACAATAACTGTTTCAGTCTCTATTTTCAGTGTCTTTTCCCTCATCACCGTACAGTTTATACACTGCTGTGAGCATAACTCTCCCTCTGGACATGGCTCTTCATGTTGTGGGAAATCTTTATAAACACTCTGCCTGGCCTCAGCTCAGGAGAGGAGCTGTTACTTGTAGGGTACGTCAGTTCTTACAGATGATGGATGCTCAAAGAGCCAAACAAAGGTGGGAAAAACCCCAGGGACAAGAGCTTTATTGCTCTTGGACGTGAGCAGAGGTGAGGTTTTTTGCCATGCAGAGCTGTTTCCTACTCAGTAGACTTTGGTCTTGCACTTCCAGTGCCTCTTCCGTTGCGCTCTCTGGGAAGAAAATGGTATTTCCCTGCAGGGATGCTGCTGTGGTTGGATATGTGTGTTGCCAATGTGTGTCTCATTTTTTTTCATCTGATATCCATGAGGCTCTGCTAGCAGCTGACCACCATCTTTTACCTGCAGCCTCACCAGGGAGCAGCCCATCCCTGGCAAGTCCTGCTGTGCCAGTGCTCTATGAGCATGGCAGCCCATTCTCTGGGATCACACTGTCCAGGGTCACATCTTCACAAGCTTATTCTTTGCCACTCTGAGACACCAGTCCTGCTATGAATTACTCACCATCCCACCATCAGTAGCTTATTTTTAGAAATTCAAACCAGAAAATTAGAAGTTTTTCCCCATTTTTTGCTGTTGATTTTTTGATGGAGCAAGCTCTAGAAGAGCCAGGTCTTCTCACCTGTGAGGAATAGGACAGGCTGTGTGTCAACCCTATGTTCCTGTGAGTGTCACAGGTGATGCTCCTCTTCTTGGAGTTTGTGTCCTCAGCTCCTTTCCTCTAATTAGCCACTTAGCCTAACTCTTCCCCAAGTGAAGGTGGAGCTGATGATCTGCCCAGTACTTTCTCTAGCTGGTAGCTGAGTTGTTAGAAACTGGCATATGCTCAGTGATGGACAGAGGGGAGTTAGTAGAAGCTATCATATTTGGGTTTCAGGGCCGCATGTGCTCCCCCAAGAGCAGCTGCAGAACCTACAGGCTCTGGGTTGTCCCCTGGCCTTTGGCAGGAGATGGGGGAATAAAACTGACAGCACATGGCCACTGAGGGCACGTAAAAGGAAAGAAAGCAGGTTGGAGATGTTCTGTGCATACTCTATGCTGGGAGTGCTGCAGGTGGACCCAGGGAGAAATGCAGGTCACTGGGACCATGAGTAAACAAACCCACACTGGGACTGGAAAGGAGCTGGTGACCATTGGTGTCTGTGATAGCTATAGGGACCACAGGAAAAAAAGAAAAGGTTTAACTGACTTCTACTTAGAGTTTCAGGGTTTTTTTTTGTGGTTTTTTTTTTTGTGGTGGGGAGGGGGAGGGGAGTTGGAACTTGTTTCAGGAACATTTGGGGAAGTCAGAAAACTGGCAGATTTCAGAAAACAAATGTAAATGTCCATCACTAGTCTTGCAGGGTGCTAAACAGACGACAAAGCTGTCAGCTCCAAAAGGGTGGCTTTGTTGTTTGCAGTTGCTGACTTGTACTATTTTTCCTAGCTTTATCCACTGAGACCTTGAAAATATAGCAGGTCTACCAACACTGAGTGAACCAGCATGTCACATCTTCTCGGGTCATTAGCACCTCTGGGCTTGTGACAGCCAGGATTGTTCTGTAATTATTTTCCATCTCTACATAGCTGTTAAATGCTTTTATTCAATACAAAATATTTCTCAAAATGTTTCTGGACTGTTTCATTAGTTATAATAGATTATTTTCCCAAACAAGCAAAGCAGAAGTGAGCTTCAATGTCTCTGAAATTATTACAAATGTAATTATATTATTTCCACTAGTGCCAAATAGCATTTATTGTTATTTTTGTGTCCAATCCAGTAATTCATTTTCTTTAATAATTTACAATTTGATTGTCACCATAGCACCGCTTTGTTTTGTACCTACCAATAATGGTACTATAGACAGGAAGCCAGACAGGGAATGAACAATAACACATAAAATCTGGGGTTATGACTAAGAAGAGAGTTTTGAATGAAAAAAAACAAGCTCTGCCAGGCCAGACTGCCAGGAGGGTGAGACTGAATGCTGGAGACAAGGCTTACCTTCGCTGCTTCCTTTGGCTGGATCCAAAACCAATGTCCTTCGGGGACAGAAAAAAATGATTGGATCATCTAAGCATCAAATTTGCTAAATAGAAAAAAGGTACATGTTGTCCTTTGTAATATTGTTTAGCCTTTAAAAATAAATTTTATATGAAGATTGACAACTCATAGCGTTTCTCCTCTGTTCTGTTTGTACTCTGAGATTAGGAAAACTGTTGAAGTTCGCCACACAACCCTAGCCTCCCATGTTTTTTAAAATGAAAAGCAAATTGTTCCATTATCTTCTCTAGAGAAAATGTTTACTGATCTGTTATTAACTACTTGTCCTTCTCTTTATTATTATCCCTTCCTTGTCTTAACTCTTCGGTACCAGTAAACATTTTGCTTTGGTTTTAAAGATTAAAGAAAGAATGATTACAGACTCGATCTGTTGAAGTATCTTCTCTGTAGAAGTGAAACATTGCATTGTTGTCACTACAATTAAAAAAGAAAAAGAGAAAGAAAAGAAAAAGAAAGGAAAAAGAAAAGGAAATGGAAAAAGTTTTAACTTCCAATCTAAACAAACTTACATGATACCAAGACCATTTCTAGATTATGATTTTACTGATGAGAAAACAAAACTCTTTAAGCATTCTTTAAATTGTTAAGTAAAAATGATTGCACACCTTATACACTGTCAGTAAAGAATTAGTTAGCTGGATGTGGGAAAGACGTGATGTGGGATACTGTGGTTATTTATTTATTTATTTATTTAATTATACACACACACACACACACACATATATATATATTTTTTAATATATATAAATTTTTTCTTCTCTTTCCAGTAGAGGGCACTGAAGAAATGTAACCAAATCACTGCTTATTACCCTGACACTCTGAATTGAAAGCACGAAGGGCTGGTTATTTAACAGCAACATCTATTCTCTGAGGCTTTATAATCTGAATGCATATCAGAGAAGTCTGTACAAGCTGTTAATAAACATCCAAACAGTTTTATCTAGATGCAATGTTACATTCATCTTCGGTAAGGTTTTAACTAAACTCTGTACCCTTTCTGTTATCTGAGTGCTAAACTACATCTTCCTTTTTGTTCCTCCAGTCCCAGGTTTAATGAATACTTTTATCATGGAGGTACACTGCACAGGAAAGCACTAATTTAGATGTGCCTTGTTCGCAAGGGACTTTAGCTTGTCTCTGATTGCCCAATGAACCAGTTTATATTGCTTTTCTGCAAATATAATGGCAATAATGTTGCTTTAAATTATTAGTGGAAAATGTTTTGTTACCTAAAATAATCAGAATATTAATTTTATTTTGTTGCTAATTAAACAAATAAGCATTACAGAAAGTTTAGCAGCTTTCTTTAAAACAGAAGTATAGTCAGAGACAAAGTGAGATGGAAAAGTGCCTGTCACTATAACGAGGCTTAGTTATATCTGTTAGATGTGTCACTGTCTTGCTTAGCTGCTGCCTTCTAGCAGCTGTATCAAGGACAGTTTCTGACACCAAATTTTAAATTCTGGTCAGTTTTGACTAGGATTTCAGTTTAATCCCCTGTCATTAATTTTCTGATGGCATTTGTGTTTGAATTTGATATTAGCAACAGAAACAAGGCTCTTTTTTTTCCCCATTTTCAATGCTTTGTTTTGGGATTGTCAGCGGTATGTCCCTATATGGTTAACTTTGGATGCAACTTTTGGTGAAATCCTTCCTATTTGTAAGAGATGTGTTTTGCAAGCTGTTTTTAGGCTAGACCTTCTTTTCCCACAGCCTGCCCTGTGGAGGACTGAGTCTAACCTCACAACTAGAGTCTAAAGTGAGATCCTTGCTTATCCCGCAGGGCTACAGGGCGACAGAATAACAGCTACTGAGATATAAGTTTCACTCGTTTTATGAACTGAAGATTGATCTGGTTAAGCACAAACAGTCCCCTCTTGCTGAGCTAACACAGAAGGTGGGCATTCGAGGTAAGCACAATCTCTCCTCTAGCCATTTCCTTTTCCAGGGGATAGGTAACAAACATAATTAATTAGGCATTTCTTTCCTTGCTTTGCAAAAGCAGCCAATGCTCCGGGCATAAACAAACAGCTTCTCTTTTGAAAGAGCTTACTAGTTTGGAAACATCATCTATAGTCTGAAGAATGTCACTAGTATCAGCAATGTGGCTTACTTTTAATTAAGACCAGTGTTTACATTTTACCGATTAAAGTGTAACTTAATCAAAGAGGGATTTAGATTTCAAATGAAGATGGATGCAAGGGAATGTACCGCAATGTACCTTCTTCCTACCCTCCCTCTGCCCATGGAAATACCCTCAGTCCCCCATGTTGCCCGTCATTGTACTCTTTGCCCTTCAGTATTTTTCTGCCTTTGTATTTTGTGTACCTTCCATGTAGCCCATTGCCACCACCACTATACTTTCAACATTCTCATGTCCAAAGCACCATCACACCTCTAGCTCTGTCCTCTTCACAATTGATCCAGTTCCTCTTGTAACACTTTCCAGTAAAATTGCTGTAGTTTCCTGTGTCATTTTTCATTCACTCTACAAAATCCCAGCCTACCCTCTGGTCCTCCCCATTCCCTGCCTCCAGCCCCTGGCTCTTCCATGTTCTCACTACTGTGTGACAAATTTCCATGTTCCTCATTGACTGCTGTTGGCTGCTGGTCGTGAAGAGCTAGCTCTTTGTAATTAGTGACTCTGTAGAGAACACGCTATGTTCTTTGACCTGCCAGCCAGTTTGGCTGCCAATACAGAAGAGATGCACATTTTTATCATCCTACCGGCTAGGAAACCCTGTATTATGCCTGTGAATTACTGGTGCTCTGCCTGATAACCCAACAGAGCAGACAGCATGCATGTGCGAGCTTTTCCTCAGGGCTTGCTTGGCAGCACCAAGGGATATATTCAAGTTGAAGAGGTTTACCACAAAAATATAAACTTGATGCCCACCAGAAATGTGGAAAGATTACATAACACACTGATAAAGAGTGAACTAGTTATATTCCCTGGCAAATACAAGTCAAATGTCTTAACAACCTATATTTTTATTACTGTATTACATTACAGTATTACAATGTTACGCTACAGCCATTTACACTCTTTCCTCCATGGGGCAGGCTAGCTGGTAGTCTTCCCCCATCTGCGGTAACTTTTAGATGTGCCCTAAGATTTTAAGTCTTGCTGCATAACAAGGCTTGATGTAAGGTGAACTGATACAGTGGTGTTTGTACTCCTCCTCTTGTGAGCTACCTTGTTGTGACACCCATTGCCTTTGCCTTCTTCTGGCCAGTGAGCTTTGCTACCTGCCCCTCTCTCCCAGTTGCTCCCTGTAGCTGTGTTCATACCATCCCATAGTCTACTCTGTCTGATGGCCTCTCCCATAGTTTTAATCATAGTCCTTTACATCCTGTGCAAGAAACACAGCAAACGTTCCCACTGTCCCCTCTCAGGTTATGACCTACATATCCCATAGTTTTGGGGGCTATTGCTTTGGATTAGCAGGGCTACAAAAATTAAGACTGTTCAGTTAGTGGGGCCCAGGAGGTCAATACGTTATTACACCTGACATTTTCTCCACAATATGGTAATCTTTTTGGAGGAAAAGTAGCTTCTCCATAAAAAAGTGAAGGGAAAAGAAATAAATATGTGCCTGGTCTGAGCTCAAAAAGCTGTGCTCAAAAAAACCTGTCATTACTGAAGCCTGAAAAGTAGAATGGGCATGGAAGACAGCTTATTTAGGGCTAAAATCTGATCCCACTGTGGCTTTTGGCAAGGCAGCTGGGACAGCTTGTTATTTTTGGCAATTGAGACTCAACAAGGTGATGTGATCCTTTGTCGGGTTTTCTTGTGTGATCTACCTTTGCATCAGGATGTTTTGTCACATCTGGCTAGCACGCCCTGGCTGGTGCTGTTCATTTATGACCTTACTGTTTCACATTTGTGTTAATGCAGTAATGCAAGTTCCTAACAGTAAAAAAAATCATGAGCCTTCCCTAATAACTCTTTAAAGAAGAAAATGGACCTGGTTTTCCTTCTGATTTTCTCTTTGAGTCTGCACTGTCACAGAAAAAAAAAAATGTTTAAGCTGAGATGTAACTGGAATTGCAAAAGGATAAGCATTTTGATTTAACTGTGTTGTGCAGAACCATTTCAATGAAACACCAGCCTGCATTATTGTTCTTCCCTCTCTGATCCTAAAAGCTCTGTCTGGCATTTAAATGACAGATCAATCACTTCAGCTCCAGGGTAAGAAATCCTTCCTGCAATATTACAGGGCAGGTAGGTTTTCAGCTGGACATTCTTTTCAGCAGAGTGGTTGCAACTTGCAATTATAAATTTAACCTTGCTTTATGAAACTGTAAGAACCTATTCTGATGTGGAGATCTACATACTTCAAGTTTGCACTTTGTTATGAAATACCTGAATTCCTAAGCAATGCAGCACTTTATTGATATGCGAAACCATTCTGGTGAAATATAATTAATTTCATAACCAGAATAAAATGACTTATCTGCAAAAAATAATGTATACAACACGTGTCCTCCCTTTATGCTCATGGAATATAACTTTGAGCATATTCTAATTTCTTCGTCTTGATTTGTTATTTCAGGCAGTTCAACCATAGATTTAGTTCTGTTGGTCTAATTAGAATCTATGCCTAGACCTGGGAGGCCTGGGAGCAATGTTGCTGCTGGGGATACGTTAATGACTTACGACTGGTCATTGAACTGGATGGAGCTTTCTCTGCTTCTCTTGAGATCTATACAAACACTTCCAGCAGGAGAACTCACAATTGACAATCTATACCCTTGTTTCCTTGACCAGTTGTGAAATATATTGCTTTGGATTGCACTGCTAGGGATATTTGTGGGTTATTTTAAGTTCTGTTATACTTGCATTACCTGTGACTTGTGCAGACACCTGATGTCTAGGTCTTGTTGCAGCTCCACCTGTTCCTGTTCTCAGATGCACACATCACTCTCTAACAGGGGTTGGCTCATGCAGCTCAGCTTCTGAACAGCTATATGCAGGCTTGGGTTGGATGGCTGTCTCCTGCTGCAAGTGAAATTGCAGTTTCTACCTAATCCTCCATGCAGCAGGAGTATCCAGCACTTCTGTCTCACTCTTCAAGGGAATAAAGCAAATGTTTTTGTTGAACTAAAAGGAAATAGCTCAGAATATGACAAAAAAATTATTTCAGTCTTTGCCAGCTAATTCATTCAGTATTCAGATGGTGCTATTAATTACTACTGTTAGAGAAGATAACTTACATGCTATTTGTAGAACGTTGAATAAAATAATAAAAACGAAAAAAACCCCAAACAAATAAAAACAGTGGAAAGCGAATATTCAGAAAATGTAAAGCACATTCATCTGTTTATGAAGCCTATAATCCAGTCCAATCCAATGCGATCCAAACCCTTCACATAGTGAGGCTATGCTCTGCAGAAGATAGTTCTGCACTCCATGTAAACCAATATTTCCATATTGATTAAAGACAACATCAGAATGCTTCAGAAACTCATAAAGCCCCACTTAGAGCATATTGCCTTAGCATGTTCAATTTAGGGGAAAATTGATATTTTTAGAGGAGATAACTTTAAAAAAAATAATTTTAAAAAAGACAAGGAGTCAAGTGAATTGTTTACTTTTCTTCCACTTTCATCAGTCAGCTCATGTAGGATTTAAGAGACACTGCAATATTAAACACTTCTGTAAGTTTAGTTTTGTGTGTCTTTATGATCCTGCTTTTAATAATGAAACCTTAAAGATGTTTTCTGACTAATATACAAAACAGGTGCTATAGCCTCAGAGTAGCACTATTTTACAGACCAAAGCTTAAAGGACATCCCAGACTGTCTGAGAAGCAATACAACTGAATTTTCATTTCCACAGACAGGTTAACATTTGTTTGTACAAACTTCATATTGGCTACTCTGGGATTGTGGCAAAGTGTTTTGTCTTAGATTTGAGAAAGGCTTTTCAAGAAGAAATATAACCCCACCTATCCCAGGTGTGTGCATGTATCTCCCATCAAAAGATCCTTCTATAGTCAATGGCCAATAAGAATCATCTACTGTATACAATAGAAAAGCTTGAACTGTAAAGGAAGAAACTGAAAATTTTACAAGAAAATCAACTAAATACTAAACTCCCATTTCAACTCTGGGTTTCATACCTGACATGATTTTTGAGGCCGTTTCCAAGGTTATCTCAAGCAGATAGTCAAGCAAATTAGGGAGGAAAGAATGGAACTGTGTTTTGGGTTGTAGTTCAAAGGTCCTAATTTGATATACTTCCCATGTAAGTTTTTCAAACCACTTGCTTTCTTTGTGTCTCAGTTACCGTTTGAATAACTCATGGTCTTGTCTAGTGTGGTGGTAAAGATCTAATAGATAGAAAGCCACTGTAAGCATCAGTTTCATGACAAATATTAGGCAGATGAAATGACATAATAACTCTCTCCCAGCTAACAGCTGCTCTACCATGAAAATGACCCCTTTTTCTGAGGATGTACAGAAAACTTCTGTGGAGGTAGAGCTCTTTCAACTTTTTTTCCTTTTTTTTTTTTTTTTTTTTTTTTCTTGGTGAGAATAAGGTATTCACTTCCTACCCATTTACTGATGAAGACAGGGAAGAATTTCTACAGAATCTGTATTTTTTTTGCCTTCAATTATTGCTGCTGGAGGTCTTGGCCTGGGAATTTAAAACCTGAATCTGAATTCTTACAATTGCCTAGTCTCGTTTTTTTGCCTGTATTGCTTGTTTTGTTTTTTTTTTGTCTGTGAAGATTTTTAGCAATGAACACATCAGATCCTTAGCACTAAGAAAGAGCTTAAACTAGTCCATATAGAATGAGACATCAGTAATTCCAAGCTGTAATCTACACTAATTAGAGATTACTACAGGTAGTGCACACATGAAATGGCACAGACTTAATTCAAGGAGCATCTGGGCTAAGTGATATGTCACATGGATGGTCCCAGCAGTGGGAAATGAAATGGAGTACCCAGCAGGTACACATGTACAGCCATGTGAGAAGAAAAAGGTCAGGAAGGTCTTAAGGGGAGATATCTTTTTTTTTTTTTTTTTAAGTGAGAAGCCTTTACCCTGAACATTTAAATTTTAGAGGCTGATGATGCTGGGATGAAACGAGCATATGGTACATCTTCCCCTAGAGAGCTCTCCCTCTCTCCTCATGCAAGCTGAGTATTGCTCTACTTAGGAAAAAAGTATGTTGTGTTGTAAAAGGCAGATTACAATTGATGCTTCCTGCAACTTCACCAGTGGCTTGATTCTGGTTAAGGACCACCTGAAAATTATTTTACTGAATGTCTCAAATAATTTTGAGTTGGCATAGCCCACAACTTACTGTGGCCATGTGATGGAGAAGGAGTCAAGAGGAAAGGGCGGGATATCAAGGTCTCTCAGGGAGCAGAATTATTTTTGAAGTTAAGCATGCCAACCACATGACTGAAAAGCAGTGGGAATGAGATGAGTAGCATTGTGTGAGGGCCATTCCAGGACTAGCTGCATTTACTCTAAAAATGGTTGTAAAGGGGAGACAGCAGCATGGCCAGTCCCCATTCATGTCCCAAGGTGTCTGTCACACTGCATCAGCAAGTTACGCTTCATATTTCCTGTAAATCTGCTGTTACTTTTCACTGCTCTTTCAAAACCAAATTTCTTATAGTTGGTAGGAATCCAACTATAGGGTCTTGAAAATAAACCATAAGTCTCTAGAAACAACCTCAAGTAACTCTTCTAGACCTAAAACTTTTCACTTTTTAGTCTGATATCTCGAGAGATTTTTAAGTCCAAAATTCTCACCATGAAATAGAATTTCTGCTTGTGGGACCAGCTTGGATGAGAAGTAAAGCAAAGTCTGAAGTTTATTTTCATGTTATGGAAATTTACAAGACCCAAAACCATGGATCAGGGCTAAAAGGAAGTGAAGAGTTCAGGTGATAATAATATTGGTTATTACAAGGTTTTGCAGTTAGTCCAGCAGGGATGGAAAGCTATCAGCAGATGTCCCTGGAAAGACCAATGTGTTTGTTTCCCTTTTTTTCTCCAGGCTTCACTGAAAAGGCCAGCTGAGATCAGGCAGCTAATAAAATTATCACTAAAAGCACAGAGAAAACTTTCAGGTAAGGAAAAGACAGAAAGTGTATGAATAAATTTGAAGCTTGCTGTTCATCTGGCCCTGATGATCTACACACTGTAGCTTTCTGAGGCTGGATGAGATACATCTGACCAACCCTAAATGTCAGTTACAATCAAACTGGCATTGCTTGTGCCCATACGTTCTTGTATACTTACACAAGTGTTTGGGGTTGATGAAGGACCAGAATAGCAACACAGACGAAGAAAAAGTGCTGAAAACTAGGAAATGGTGACAGATTGAATATAGGGTCATGGTGGTGGGGTTTAAAAATGAATAAGGAAGAAAAAATATTTTGGTTATTTAAAATCAAAATATCTAATATTGATATTGACTTGATTGCTCTTTACAGAAATACCTAATTTCTGTCTTCTGATGGGAGTAATTTGGTGCAACTACTTTTATCAAAGGGTTACTAGACAAAGAGCAAAAAAGAAAGCGTTTAAAAATATATGTAAATGAATGAGATATTTAAGTCAAGAGGTTTCCACTGAAAAGCCAACATTTGCCAGTATCTTCTGTTCTTTGTATTTCAGATGATGCAGGATAAGAACTGTCAGTAAGTACTGACCTATAAAAATAATGACCACTGTAAAATGATTTTCTGTTTCATTTGACTGTATAAGGCCAGTAATGTGTTACTAATGAAGCAAGCAGGGTGCATAGCATCACCTTTTCTGGGACACTAAGAAACAACCAGCCATATGTACAGCAAATGTCTTTGGCAGCACTGTGTGGCCTTAACTGGAATTTCTGTGCTGTTGTAGTTTTATAACTCAATCCTAATGTTATTTAAACATCATTTTTCTGTGTTTAATTTATTTATTGTCTCTAGTGGTAGACACAGATACCGGTGAGTTAGATTATATTAGCATTTCAGAGTAATAATAGAAGAAAGCAATTATCTTTGGGCATAAAAATAATTTTAATCAGACAGCCAGTGAAGTGGGAATGGACAGACAATGAATCATTATACTGTGTTTTAATCAGACAATAAGAGAGCTGATCTGCAAGAGGAGCTCAAGAAACTGTTTTGGCTGGTTGAGTGAAATGGGCACAACAAGGACAAATAGTCAACTTCCTTGATGCTCTTTGTGTCACCAACAAAATAAATACATTAGCCCATCATTTCTTTGAAGTCATGGGAAGACTTGGAGCTTGCTAAAAATTAATAGAAATATTTTCTTTACTCTGTCTTAAGATCCTATCAAACCAACACATGTGGGCCATTCCCTGAGCATTCACTGGCATTTGCTTTTTCTTCAAGCCATCGTATATTACCTTTTTTCCGTCACATGAGAAAATTTGAATGGAAGTCCCCTTTTATGGAAATGTCATCCTATGCTGTTTCCAGGTAAATCTGTGCATAATGTTAGATTTTCCAGACCTGAAGATAAGAAAAGAGATTTATGTCTGAGACCCACTTGTCTCACGTGAGTGAGCAGAGCTTTTTACCACTGCAAGTTGCATTCATGGCCCTGCTTTATTCCTGCACCAATTTTCAGGTCAAATATAACAAAGTGATCCCCTAATGTAATGAAAGAAGAAACCAGATGGCATTGCAAACTCAGTGTAATTTAGGTGCTGCGT
Organism: Streptopelia decaocto; assembly: GCF_964273445.1. NCBI lineage: Eukaryota > Metazoa > Chordata > Aves > Columbiformes > Columbidae > Streptopelia > Streptopelia decaocto. The sequence goes on from NC_138656.1 coordinate 86,978,376, forward strand.
TACACAGCATCTATCATATGATAAACAAGATCCATTTGCATTTTGAGACTCTTGATAGCTCTGCACAGAGCCAAAATGGACTGGATAATTCATCACGATTTTTTTATCAGCATACAGAGAGGTGTGGGCTATGGCAGCTCCAGTGTATACGTGCTGCTCAGCCCAACAAAGGCAAAACCACAGCTCAGTGGCAGCTCTTGGACTCTGGAATTTTGTGGCTGTGTGCAGTGGGGCTTGGAAGTCCTCAGAGTGGGCAGTGCAGGGCAATTCCTGTGTTTTAGATGTGCTGACACCCACTGGGATGCCCACATGAGGTGCCTAGGCATCTTGCCATAACACATGATAAAGCTAGGTACCCTAAAATGGGATTCAGAAAAGTAGGTGTTCAGAATTTAGAGTCTCCTTGGTTAGTCAAAAACAAGCCCTGAGAGGAGTGGTTGGGAAATATCTACATCTTACTGTAGTTTGCAAACCGAAACTCCCGCCAAAGCTGGTAACCTCAATGACACCTTTCTGAAAACTGGTGGTTCTTTCTCCAATTTCCTTTCTGGAGAAAATCCAGACATCTGCCCTGAAAGCTGGGCTTAGGATCTTCTAGATGACACTGGTAACCACCAGAGCAGTAAGTATTTTTGGGTTGGTGTTCTCCATCTTGCTGGATGACAACATTTCATATTCCATTCAATTTTCAGTGGGCTAAAGAGATCACCAGGGCTGCTGTAGTGGAGATGTCAGTCATATTGGAGGGGAATGGTTGCTTCCTTGTGGTGTGACATGCAGGGTGAAGGTCTAAGGAGTCAATAAGGGATAAAAATGCCCACCAGGAGATGCCCACTGGTCTTTGTACTTGATGGCACCAGTAGTCATTTGGATGGATTAGAGAAATCCCCTGAGAAAAAAGTAGTTAAATCCTAGTCAAAACTCACATATTTTTTGCTTTCCATACCTGCTGTTTGAAGACCCATGTTAAGTACATGGGTACTGAAGACCCATAGGGATCAAGATTCTCCTACTAGCACCATAGTGGCAACTTTCCCATCTCCTTATGTTTTGCAAATTAAATCCCAAGGAGAAACTCTCGGAAGCAGAGAAGGGCAAGGTGACAGCAAGTGTCTGAAGGCATATTGTGAATTCCATGGAGGGCAGCTCAGAGAGACAGAAATTGTCTCCCAAAGCAGAGAACACATGAAGCATGGAAAAAAGGAGTGTAATTATGCAGCTGAGAAAGAGAGTGATCAGTGAATTAGTCATTAACTCCTAGGAGAGGTACTGGAATCTGAAGGGAAATTGAACTCCCTTTTCAGAGGCATAAAGTGGTATAATCAACATTACTAGGGACACTGAAAGAGGTTAACTGATGACTGACTTCGAGACAAAGCAGACAGAGATACTCTGCTTCTTCAATGTTGAGACTATTCTGACCAAATACAGCTCTTCTCATGTGACTCCAAGGAGGGCACTTAATAGCCCCCAAAGTCTAACTCACCTAGGAATAGCAAGAAGATCATACCAGCCACGTTTCCAGCTAAGTAGCACAAATGAATTTTAGCTGTTTTCTCAATGAATTTGTGAGAATTCTACAAATCAAGAGCTTATGTCTTGTGATCGTTGACCAATGTGGTGGTCATGAGTTTGGGCTAATCACATTACCCTGATGGCCTCATGGGGGTTCTGGGGATGGGCTTTGCCAGCAAAGCCCTGCTGGTCCTGCTGTCATCACCATTCCCTGTGGGGCAGTTGGCCTTCATTGCCTATCCACAGTGACTATTGGGGTCTGATGGCTGTTGAAGAGCTTCTCAGGAATGTGACAGTAGCTGTGGCAAGGTCTCTGGAGGTAGTGGGAGACTCAGTTAAGGTGTTACCAGCTGTTCAGAGGTAAGAACTGCCAGGGAGAGCTGATGACTAAAGAGTCATTGGATTCTGTTTTCTCTTTTGTTAATTACCTGATTTCTTTTAATTTATTCCTTATGCTTTGAATACTTTCTACAAGTTCTTAGCCTATATCTTGCATGAACATTTGCTGTTTCAGCAGATGTTCCTACGTAAATCTGCTGGCTAACCAAACACAGAAAATGAAGGCAAAACAAGTGTGAAAATACCAGCAGAAAAGACAAGTTATTTTCCCAGATTGCATTTGTGTTTCTTTCTCCTTCCTAGACCAGTCCACGGGGAATTAAGACAGAATCTGGTTTGGTGAAATACCAGCACCAAGCTGCTGCAGGGCTGCCAGGTAGACTTTGCTGCTGCAGCCCAGCACAGGCTATTTTCTCCTGGAACAGCAAAAAGGCTGCCTTGTGCATGGACCTGGCCAACTGAATGCTGAATATTGGCACATACTGGCCCTTCATGTACTTCTGGTCTCACATTATTCTGGATTCGTCACCAATATGGTAATGTTTGAGTGATCTGCTAGTTCTGTCACACAGGCAGCACCCGAAATTCCTCAGTTATGTTCAGTGGCATGACTGTCATCTGGAGCAGCTCACACTGGACATGCCCACCTCCCTCTTCTCTGCAGGAGTCAGCACAAAGGCTGCACAAATTTGGCTGTATCGCAAATTGCCTTTTTTTTTCTTCTCTCTCTCTCTCTCTCCGTTTTCGCTGTCTCTGTTATCGAGCTTCACTGACCAGGCACTAAGCAAACACTGAGTATTCAGCACCAGCCCTTGGTTTCTGCGCATAACTGCCTGCGGGATCAAGCCCTAATTGAAGGAGTAATCAGGCATGACTTCTTGGTGATTGCTTTTAATGACCTCATCCGAAGCCACTCCAGTAGACAAAGGCAGCTGAGGACATTAAGTGTCAAGGATAGTGCTTGGTGTTTTACAGATTTGGATTTTACATGACTAAGGTTTCAGAAACTTGATGTTTAAACCAAGTGACAAAAACAGCTTGGAAACTAAACAGTGATTAACTATCTGCTCCCACACCCGAGGAGGCTAAAGAACTCAGTCTGGAAGTATTTTAAAATGAATTTTAACTTTAGTTACTGTACACAGTGGAAGATGAGAAGCAGGGAATACATTTTGGAGAGGATATTGACCATATTTTCACACTTTGATCTACCAGGATAACTGGGAAGAAAAAAATGCCTTTTATTCATCCATTCAGGTTATAAATGAGTGTGGGTAATACAAAGGGAATTGACTGAAGCATCCCCTCTTTTCCCTTAATGTCCTGAGGCTGCTCTCTACCATATTGTCCCTCTTCCTTCTCATTTGCCTCTGTCTCTTATTCTGATCTTTATTATTCCCTACCTCGTTCCCTTCTATCCTGATATTGTGTGCACATCCAAGCTGTGGCTTGTATGTATAAATATCAGTTTACAGTGCCCAGATGATGTAAGTTATGGGCAAGGGGAAGTAGTAGAGTAGGTGGACAGTGCTGGGTACTTAATATATGGGAGCAGACTAGTATACACATATTTGAGGTCAATATTACTTCTCACAGCTGATTGTGAACTACTGGTATTTATGGCAGCTACACGGTTTTAAAAATGTAAATAAAGACTAACAAACCTTAGCTATATCTCTGTCTGACAGAGGATTGTTAATAGAAATGAAAAATTCTGCATGGCCACGTAGCTTAGGCAACCCTACTGCAGTTAACAAAACTGAAATGTTTGAAGTACTAAGGACTGTGGCACATTGACTTTAATGGTAGAAGTTAGTCAGCACTGTATCTGCTGCTTGTGCTTCTCAGACCATTTAGGCATAGATAGTTTTGGACAGAAATGAATGGTATTATTTATTGTGTCACATCTACTTGCCTCTAAGAACAATTTAACTGGACACATGCAATGATGTATGCACACTCCAAAGCCAAAATAATATTAACTGGTGCTCTGCCCCGTCAGTCTCAGCTAATGAATCTCATGAAGTTACTTTTTACCTAACCCCTAACTACTGCTCAGCAAGGAGAATGGCCTTCCCAGCAACATATCTGTAGAAATCATAGCAGAGATGAAAACAGATTTCTGTTATAGTCACAGAAAAAAATGTTAAAAGTGAAATTCCGTTACAGGCAGATGATAACATTTTATTGAGACCAGCTGAAAGAACCCATGCTTCATTTTCTGCTTCATTTAATGCATGTTATAAAACAATCCCACACAAGTTTATGAGGTAACTTTACAAACCAAGAGAAATCTGTGATTGTATTTTATGGTAGGCTTTGAGGATTCATTTTCCTGAAGCTTGCAGATACCTCTGTTTCCAACAACATACCTTTTCTGTAATGTCTAGTGGTGAAAATATGGACTTGAGGACTGGAAGCCAGGGATTTTCTTCTTTATCTAAGGCTTTTTGACCACTTCCCACATATTTTCTGAGATTGACTCTTTTAAAGAGCATCTTGACTCACTGACTCCCAAACTGACAGCTGTGTAAGGTAGCAAAAAGGAGGAAGCATAAAGAGACATAAGCAAAAGAAAGGGAATAAAGTAGACCTGTGGTCTCCTGAAGCATAGGAACCAAATGGGATCTTTCGCTTCTTGCTGTATTTTTCCTGACCACTGAAAACTCTCACTGGTTCTACACATTGTCCTCCTCTTCCCTGCTTTCTCAAGAAGAAAGTGGTTCTGAATGGCTATTCTTTCTTCATGTTTTGCCATGGGATAAATGTGATTGATTTTAAGCAATCAGACTATGCTTGGATTTTTTTTACTGTAGCTGTCTTATCATTTTAGCACGATTCTTCAGCTTTTCTGTCGTTCCTCTCCCCCCCCTTTTTTTTTTCTTCAGAGTGAAGGGTATGGAAAAGTCAGATTTATTGCTCATTAAATGGAATGCCCTTTTTTTCTATTGGATAGCTGGTGGGAAGAGGTGCTGGTGGAACAGATTTGGGGGGCATATGGGGCTGTTTGCAATTCTGGACAAAAATTAGCTACTGTATAACTGACCTGTAGGATCAGAATTAGTGGCCAGTGCTGTCTTGGAAGGTAAAATCCCCAGAAGCATAATTTTATAGAGGCCTTCAAAGTCTCTGTGCTGGTTTGACTGAAAACGAGTTAGTTTTCTTCATGCAGTTAGGAACCTTTCTTTTTCATAGCTGGTATGGTCATTATCTGGACTTAGTTTGAGAACAAGAAGATAACAGACCGGGGCAGAGTTAATGTTTTTAATTGCTCTGGTCTGAGACCCAAGGACACTGGGCTTTGGGACCAGGTGATGTTTCCTGGGACTGGCTGCTCAGTGTGGACAGAGTTTGTAAGGAATTGCCTTGAGTATTTTTTATTTTATATTCTATTTCTGTTATACATATATATTTACTAGTAGTGTATTAGTATTTTGTTATTTTATTGAACTGTGTTTATCTCAATCCAAGTTTCTTCCTTCCCTTTTGATTCTCTCCCCTATTTGGGGGGTGGCAGGAGGGAGTAAGTGAGAAGCTATCGCAGTTGTATTGCTAGCTCGGGTTAAACCATGACAGTGTCCTACTTTAAGCAGCAATGAGTCTTACTGGCAGTTGCCCTCATTATAAAACCACTGTCCAGAAGGTGTAATTGTTTTTCCCATGGGGAGAGAAGGGCTGCCATCTACAGCTGATCTGAAATGTCCAAGTTAAGGTAGGTACTCGTAAAAAGAGCTGGGGGCATCCAGCTAGTATCCTTTATTTACTAACGGTCTGGTAATACATACAGTATTACTTCCAGTACCACCACACCTGGGAGGTCTAATTTAGCATCCCTAACTCAAAGCATGTACTGTGGTCACTCTGAAGTGCAGGGTAAATAAGGAGAGTGCGAGTGCTTATCATGAGTGATGACCTTGCTGTCAGCAAGGCAGGCTCTGCTCTGTTACGGCAGTGGCCTAAATGATGCTGAAGATGCCCATGGTCATGTGGCAGAGAATTTGCTGGCAGGGATCTGTGCAATGGCATAGCATAGCTGATGTGGGCACCTCTGCTGAGTAAGACAAGATCTGGGAATTTGTATCCCATTCTCTCTTCCTCCTGTTCAAGTGCCAGCACACTGCTGGTCTGTGGCTTTGGGGCAGCAGCACTGCCTTCACACCTGCTGTGGTAGTCCCAGATTTGGGAAGAAAAATCAGTTTGCAGTTGCTGATGAGAGACTGCTGCTGTTCATATTCCTTACCTTTCACTCCTGCTCTCTGCTCCTGCCCAAGCTACAATACAATTTTCTATCATTTGCTTTCCATGCACATGAAAACCATTTTCTTTTCACTGAACCAGAGCAGAGATAACAATTTAGCTCTGACTTAGGTATGTGCTCCTCAAGTGTGTGCGTCCTGAAAACTCTCCTTTAGGGTATCATGATTTTAAATGATGGCCAAACAATGGCACTTTTCAATTTAAACTATAGCCATTATGCACAGAACATCTGTGCTCTCCCATTAAAAAGCTGTTCCTTATAGCTGCACTTCATTATGTCAATCTGTGGTAGGTTGAGTTTTGTTTATTTATTTTTTTTTTTTCCCAGCCTGAACATTTTAAAGGGGCATTTGCAACTTAAACAACTGGCTGTTACTGAAAGCAGAGGAGCAAGGCCAGCTTTCTAGGTACACTGATACACAGACTGAATTTCTCAGGCTGGCACAGCCTGGAGCTCTATGTCAGAAGGACACCTAACTCCTACCCAATTCATGTGTCACTGGATCACATCTTTGCATTATACAGATTACAAGGATTTCCTGATTTTTCTGTTTGTCTTAGAAAACTTCAGTATCATCATTAATTCTAACTCTATGGTGAGTTCAGCTCTGTGTTGTCAGCTTATAGATAGTTTTTGAGAGAGTATGCCTGATCTTTGACCCACTTCTTAGATAAAATTAATGTTTTCTAACATTATTTACAGTTTTCCCTCTCATGACTTGTGCCATCCTTAGACTTAAGTTGGAGCTTTTTCAGTAGCTGTTCCTGAAAGAATAACTTTGTATGCGTGAAAATGTCCAACCAGCAGAGGGTGGGATGTTCTTTGGTCAAATTTTGATTGTTCTTTTTTTCACCCTTGAATCCAGCCCTCTTTTTTTGCTTTATTAAAATAAAAATAACAGTCCCAAGGGTATACAGATTTGAGGAAGCAAGCAAAAGAGGGAGGGGTTTTTTGCTTTACCAGGTCTCGTTGTTCGATCTTTCTCTTATAGGTCTGCTAAAAGAAAAAAAAGTGCCATGTCTATCAAATCTCTGTGTAGAATGAAACCCTCATGTGTAAAATACCTGCTATCAAAGGGTCTCATTAGTCTGCACCTAGACCTTATTTGTAGTGTGTATTTCAAGGTTTCTGCTGTTCTTGGCTTTGCATATGTTGGTGAATCTGGGTAAATTGTCTTGACAAGGAAACCCACTGCTCAGAGCACATTTTTTTTTGCCGGTAGTTTTAACTGCAAGATGCTGGACAGCAAAATTGCAAAGCTCTGTTAAACTGATTGCAGTTAGCAGAAAGGGATGTTGAAATGAATACTTTCCCAGAAAGCCCAAATATAAAATTCAGTAGGAATTTCAAGTGTTACAGGAACAGCACCCTTTAAAAGGTCTTAATTCAATGCATTAGGGTGAAAAATATCAAATATTGTAGCAAAGCTCTGTGTGTATAATTGCAGAAGGATTGAAATGATTAGCATAATACATTTTTTTCATTCAAAGAAACTGTGCTCTTGATAGGTTTTTACCAACTGGAGGAGCCAACACAACCTGCAGTGCTCTGCAGTTAGTGGTTTGTGCAGGTAACAGACACCCTCACTGCCATGTACTCTGCCCCAATTTATCTCTCCCAGCATATAACCACTGGTTCTACCTAGTGAAGCATGAGTGCACTCATGAACACTCATCTGCCAGAAAGGAGGAGATTATCGTGTATCTAACAAGCACCAAATGTGGCAGAAGTCTGCGTGCACTGAGTAACCCTTCCCTCACTGCCACATGATACCCTGTGGTCTGGATTCTGGGTTTTATGGGAACAATAAAGGTCTTCGGGAAAGTTCCCACAAAATGAAGTAAGTTACTCTTAGCTGCCTTTTTTTTTTTTTTTATTATATATTCTTTTTTTTTTTTAAATTTTATTTTAATGTGGGATTTCAGAAGATGATTTAAAACCTACTAAAATTTTGATCTCTAATAAGCTTAGTGTAAAATATTGGAGTCTACTAATCTCAGCTTCTGTGCTGTATGAGCTAGGAAAGAAAAGGCATCCTACAGACGGGATTAGTGACTGGAAAGTTGCCCAGTGGAAATGGACTTGGGGTGTTAGTGCTAGTCAACAGGTGGCTGAACATGAGCCAGCAGAGTGCTCAGGTGGCCAAGAAGGCCATCCTGGCTTGTATCAGAAATAGTGTGGCCAACAGGACTAAGAAAGTGTCTGTCCCCCTGTACTGGGCACTGGTGGGGCCGCACCTTGAATACTATGTTCAGTTTTGGTCCCCTCACTACAAGAAAGCCATTAAGGTGTTGGGGAGAGTTCAGAGAAGGGCAACAAAGCTGGTGAAGGGTCTGGAGAACAAGAAGTGGCTGAAGGAACCAGGTCTGTTTAGCTTGGACAAAAGGAGGCTGAGGGGAGACCTTATAGCTCTGTACAACTACCTGAAAGGAGGTTGTAGCACCAAGGGTGTTGGTCTTTTCTCTCAAGTAGCAAGTGAGAGGACAAGAGGAAATGGCCTCAAGTTTCAGTAGGGGAGGTTTAGACTGGAGGTTAGGAAAAATTTCTTCACCAAAAGGATTGGAACAGGCTACCAGGGAAGTGGTTGAGTCACCGTCCCTGGAGCTGTTTAAAAGATATGTAGATGAGATTCTTAGGGACATGGTTTAGAAGTGGCCTTGGTTGTGTGAGGTTAATTTTTGGACTTGATGATCTTAAAGGTCTTTTCCAATCAAAATGATTCCATGATTCTATGATATAGCATTTTTTACTCTGAAGGAATGTTAAACTTTTGGGAACTGTTATGTCTTTGAGCATGCCAAATAAGGAAAAAAGCATTAACAATAATATAATTACTTCTTTTAAGGAGTATTTTACTTTTCAAATAAATTAGTATCTTCTACATGAAACAAAGAGACAGTTAAAGGCATAGACTATTGATACTTCAGTCATTGAATATCTATGAATATTGGCACAGAACTTCCTACTAGGTATTTCTATATGTTTTGTGGGAGTTTTATTAGCTGACTGTGTGTTCCCAGATGAAGGATGTACAGGAACTCCTGGGTAAACTTAGCTAGTGGTAGAATTTAGTCTTTGAGATCTCTGTGCATTTTGTAGTAATTAATCAGGATATTAAATCTCTGTGGGCATTTCACAGTAATTAATCATGGTGAGACAAACATCTCATTGACAGCAGGCAGCCCTTCTGCTTCTGAGAAGCCAGTTCTCCACGGTCGGTATACGATCTGTCTCATGCATAGGTGGCGTAAAATGGATCTATGATCTGAAATAGAGTTGAGCAGCAGGGAGCAGTAGTGTGACATACAGCAAAAAGGAGTATACCGCAGTATCTGGAGACTAAAATATATAAATGACAGTGACCTTACATAGAGCTGGAAATATTCAGTACCTAGAGTGCATCTGAAATGAGACAAGTCAGAGTGCTAATTCCTTGCATGACTCCAAAGATGCTCCAAGTTTTGCACCTGAGACTTCTGCAGCTGAACTCCTGGGGTACACTAGCTCAAGTCTTTGCCTTTGCATACTGTATAATATCTCTACTAAGAAGGAAAAGCTGAATAGAAAGAAGAGAAGCACATTCATTTATTTAGATTAGCCAGCAAAGTGACAAGTATGTCTTGATGACAAAATGAAGCTGGGCAAACCATCCTCCTGAGAGAAGACATATGCAGAGGAGGTGTCTGGAGCATTGGGCCATGTGAAAGAGGCTGGGAAAAGAGATGGGAAAGAGATAGACTGTCAGCAGTCTGAACCATTCCCGTGACTTGAAAGCAGATTGGCTTGATGTATGATGCAGAGTATGTCTTCGTTCTTTTTGAGCTCATCTCATGCTTGTGCTCCAGGATTGTCTTTATTTGTCTGAATGCCCTACAGTTGTAATCTCTGAAAAACGGTTGCCTTTCTGGTTTTGAATGTCTCAGCTGCTTCCTCCTAGGTAAGGAGGCTTTTTGTGCACTGAAGTACATTATTACAATTGTGTTATAATTACCATACATATTTCTAAGGCAGTTATTGTGCATCTGTATATTAGTACTTGGAATATGAGTGACACAGTAAGAGTTTAATACTGTAATGCAGTGACAGAGGATACAATAAATTAAGACCCTTGACTGCAGTTTACAAATCAAGTTATTTTCGCCAAGCTGACTTTACTTGTATGTGTCAGAACCTACAAATCAGTCTGGAGACAAGTTTGCAGGTGTCAGGGAAAGAGACAGGGCTGGTGTGGAAATGCCCTGGCATCATCCTGCTAACCAGTGAAATCCCAGTCCCAGTCAGGATGATGGGATACGTCCTGTCCCAAGGAGACTGATGTCTTGGAAATAGAATCTAAATTGCCATGCCACTCTACTGAAGTTACTCAGAAGAAAAGGTAATGTGGAAGTGTGGCTTAGACTCTGTCCCTCAGAATAAATTGTCTAATTACTTTTCAGCTTCACAGCCACAAATATCCTGGAGTTGTGTCTCAGTCATGTCAGTTCTTTTGCATATCAAACATAGTGAAGAGGTGGAGAGGCATTTAGCACACAGTTCAGAGGAGCATTTCCAAGTAATAGAAACCCAGTTCATCCCCCTACAGAAAAATGTTTATAGCAATTTGACAAAGACAGAAAAAATGAATTAATCTAACACATCAAAGGCTTTTGGATATGCCATAAGTGTGGCAATGCTGAGATCACACTTGTAAGTAGATGTAGGAACACAGAAACTGATGACCTTCTCTGCCCAAAATTGATCTACTTGAAATTAAGATCAATTAGTGGACAAAATAATGAGCAGATGGCTATTCTGAATGATCATAATTTGATTTGGATACTGGTAAGATATGAAGCTAAGACAAACGAGTTTCACTGTTGTGCCCAGAACCCACAGTATTAGCACCGCTGTGCCATTATCATCCTGACTCTGAGGTGCCATGGCCAGACAGTCCTGGAGGGAGCGAGCAGGTGATATCAGGATCGCTGTCAGCTCTGTCTGGCTGCCAGATGCCTTTTGAAAGGTGCAAGTTCTATAGCTGTCCTCATCCACTGCTTTTTTAACCAGCCTTTCCTACACCGTTTCTTCTCATTCCTGTCTTTCCTTTTGCCCTGTTTAAGGAATCTTTGGTTTAGCTGAGACTGAATCTTTTGAACACCTCCAAAATGGCTGCTAAAAGCAGTATATTACAGAAATTAGAACTGGTGTCATATTGTCAGCTTTTGAGGTGGCTGACAGAGGCAAGTGTTGTGCCTAAATTTCTCTAACAATGAGACTACAAGTAAAACGTCAAAAACAAAGTTGTGCTCTCTGTTTCTACTGTGGTTTCTTTTCCTCTGTAGTATATGTTTCACTTATTTGCCTTCGAGAAAGCAGGATCAGCTCACAGTAATATCTCCAGGACATTTTAATAAGCTTCGCTCTTTTTCCAAATCTTGTCAGCATGTTCTGAAAATGCTACACAATGTATAGAAATTTTAACATACGTATTCATAGGATTCCTCAGTGAAGCTGCAGTTGTGTTTGGTGAGGTTTAATGAAACACCTTATTTGATTCTCCAAGCTGCATAATAACATCAGAGATGACAGGATTTACCTCTGCATTTTGGAACCAGTTAAAAAATAAAACAACAAACAAACAGAAAAACAGAAATTTCAGTCACCTGTTATTTCAAAATAGCAAAGACTGAATTGCGGTAGCTGGTAATTGCTATTTCTGTCACAGTAATCAAGGAGAATTTTCTTTACTTTATATTTCTTTAAACTTGGATATTCAGGTGCTGAACAAGCACAGTGATTAATGTAAATGCAATTTAGTATGGAAAATGCTTGCAATTCTATTTAAATCTTTGAGACCAAAGAATCTGTTTTGCACTTGGCCAAACTTACTCTTCTGGTAAGAGTTGGCCAACCCATTTCTCGCTGAGCCGTTCAATACTTAGTACACATTCATCAAACTGAGATACTTATGGAATAACTTTGTAGAAGACAAGGTGGACAGAATGGTACCTCAATAAATACTTAGACAGATTTCCCCAGTGTCAAAGGATGCCACATATAAGATATTAAAATAAAAATCTGGGGAAAAGTCATGTCATAGGAATGTCTCTGTGTGAACTACAAGAAAAATTTCAATGCAGTCACACCAAGTTCTCTAGGCTAATTCTGTCTTTACTTCTTGGTTTAGCTCCTTCACATTGTTAGCGCCTAAACAACAACAACAAAATAAAGAAGGGTCATAAATACTATAAAGTGCTGCAGCGTTGCTGTAACAGGAACTGAAATTTGGATATTGCAACTGTCAGTGTCTGCCATAGCTGTAAGCTGTGTACTTTAATCAAAGACCTTACAGAGACTGAATGGTTTTACTTCAGACATTGTCCTTTGATGCTGTGAGCTGACATACTTCAAAGCTCTTCTGTTTCAGAGTTAAGACGTGTACGAGTCAGTTGCCATGGTGTCAGGACACTATCCCTAACAAGTAGTATGGGATACCATTATCAGCTAGTGGAAAAGTTTAACAAAGCCAATTGAGGGCTTTTTGGTGATGTGACACATTACATCTCTTTAACTCTTCACAAAGAATCCATAATTTTCATAAATTCTGCATAAACATGCTCCTTGCAGGTGGATGCAGACAATCCATTTAGCCTATGGTAGGCTAAAACCTGCAGCACAGTAGTATCTATATGTTGCTGCCTTGAAGGCATTAACATCTAGTATACTGACCAGATTTTATACTAAAAATCTAGGTGAGTCATATGTTGGCCCTTCTGAGAGTGGCGAAGTTAGTTCTTAGTGACTTTTCAGTATTACTGGTAGCTATTTCTGATTACCTTTTGCTTTTTAAAATGAATGTCCATACATGCTACAGCAGTTGATGAAGAATACTAAAACTTCAGAGGAGAAATATCTGTTCAGTACATGCAGACTAAAATGTATATATAACCCATAGATAATAGGGATATGTGTCATCCATGACTTTAACTGTACAATGTTGAAAATTCACCCTTTAGGCAAAAGAAGTACAGCTCCAGTGGAGGTCATTTAAGTCTTTGATCTTTCAAACCTAGCCTTAACTTTACCTCCATTCTCCACACTATAAGCTGGCAATATTTTGAAGTCTTGTCATATTACTGTTTTGGCTCTAGAGACCAAAATTTTCCATATATTTGTACTGTAACAGGGAAAACAGACTTACTTGGCTTTCTGAATTGAAGTTTTCTTGTTTTCTATCATCTCTGTAATATCATTTTCCATAGCCGCCTGTTCTTCATATCATTCATCTGAGCCCTCTGCTCTTCATATAATTAATCTGAATTGTGTACCTGTTTCAAAGTTAATACAATCACAAAAAGAAAAGGGTACATTCAGATCCATTGCATGCTCAGTATCTTGGAGGATTGCCCGTGTCCTGAAAGGAGATTTTAAACCTTTTCAGGGTAAAAAAGAGCTATCAATTTATGAGGAATTCTAAGCTGGATGTGCTAAATTTTGTTGGTGTTTCTCTTTTCTGGGGCAAGTCAAGGTTTGGAACATGTCATTGATTTATTGCTTTCATTAACATGGTGGAACACAACAAGTAGAGTGCTGCTATTGAGTTTACTGCACCTGTCCTGTAATGCAATACCTAGCCATTATCAGATGTAATTAGCATGTTTGAAGTAATATATTAGTCGACCACAAATGCTTTTTAAAAGGAAGAGGGCAGTTATACTGAGTGCTTTTTGACTTTCCTGAAGGGTCTATTGTAAAAGCTTTTTAAAGGAGTTAAAAAAAAATGTTCACACTGGAAGAGCTGAATCAGGGCCTTGCAGGAAAATGTTGTTGTGGATGGAGAATCACTGTTAGCAAAGCACTGACACGGGACACCAAATGACATAAATTTTAAAATGTTGATACCAACTGTATAAGAAAAAATTCTGGCATCATCATCCATCCACAGAGCCTCTGCACATTACAGCTTGTACAGGAAGATCAATAGCGTGGCAAAAGTTGATGGAGGTCTGAGCCCTGAACAATCTGGCATTTTCAATCTAATGTATCATTGAATAGTGAAAAAAAAGAGACAGGCGGGGTGGATGGCGGATAAGCACATATGATGTGTTCTCTTTTATGCATACCACAAAGAAAAAGGGAAAGTTTTCTCCTATTTGTCAAAGGTATTGTGGTGTGAACCAATGACTGAGGAAAGTTGTGAGACTTGCTCACAGAGGTATCTCACTTAAGAACTTGTAATTATAAAAAGTAGATATAAGTGTAAGTTTGAAAGTAGCCTAAGATGATTTGCCACTTGCAAACCTGGGCCTGATGCAGTTCGAGTGATTTTGTGCATGACCTACTCAGAATAGCTTGTTGTACTCAAATGGGAAAGCAAACACCAAGTATATCTCTTCTGTATCATCGCCTACCTATAACATTCTCAGATACTATAGTACTAATTTTCTGTGGAAAATATGTCTGCTTTTAAAAATTATTGTTGAGACAGGACTTCCTGATGCTCTAAGCATTTTTGTTTCCCCTGCCAGTGCTAAGAGGAGGCACTATATATATGTGTGATAAACAATGAAGAGGGCAAGTCCTTGTTCAGTTTTGCCAGTCCTTAGTCACTGTCATCTCACTGTCCAGCTCAGGGACCTCATCGGGGTGCTCAGGAACTCCTGCCTGCCTAGTAGTTCTGCTTTGGGCTCCCACCCCACCTTAAATAAGGGAGGATGGAGTAAAAAGGCCAAAGGGTTTCAAAGTTTACTGGAGTCCCACCCTCACACGGACTTGAACAGATGGCCAGGGTGGGCACTCCAGCCAAGTACTCCAAAGTGCTCTGGTGGATTGTTAGTTTTAGCCACCAGGTCACCTGGGGCACATGTAGACCTTGGGGGATGAAAACAATGCAGACAAGTCAGTCCATTCCAGTGAGAGATTATGTGTCTGGGAACGAAGAGGGGAAACGGTAATGAAAGCATGAGCTAGTCTGCCCTGGGGAGCTGTGGCCCTGAAGGAGAGATAGGAGGCTGGACCTGAGTTTCCCGGACAACATTGTGGTCAATGTGCTAATGGGATCCTTGGACATCTGTTAAAGGCAATGCTGAATAACAAGAAAGTGACTCAATCATCTATTTTATATTAGTGTGAACACAATGGAAGACAGTTTTTGTGTTAATGATATCAAGAAAGTTGTTGAAAACCTATAGTGTTCATAGAAGACTTATTAAAACACTGAAAGAATCAGAGATAAAATCCTAAGAATTAATGATGAGTTGAATCTGTTGAGCATACCAAAGGAATGACTGAACAATTACTTGTCCATGAACACCTATGTAGGGAACAGGCATTGTAACAGAAGTATCGTAAAATCAGCAGGACAGTGGAACACTAGCATCCACTAGCTGACTGTTAACAAAATTAAAAATCAGGACAATGAGCAGGTTTTTTTGCCTTTTTGTTGTTGTTGTTGTTTTTGTTCTTTTGTTGTTGTTGTTGTTTTGTTTTGTTTTTACATGGTCAGATCAAATATCTGCTGGGAGCACTTTGAGATGTTGCAGTAGGTTTCTTCTCCCCTGAAATGTTTTGAAACAAGGTAGTTACCTGAAGAGAGGCTCTGCAGCTGCTGGGTTTGAACCAGCATCCAATGGCCTTTGCTTGCCAGTCAGTAGAGAGAAGCACGGTGGTGCCTTGGAATTTGCCAAAATTTCACAGCCATTTCAGATTTACAAAATACAAAGGATGTAATAGAAGCATACTAATATTTAAATATCAACCTAATCTGGCCACTGACACAGACACCTGAGTGTTGATGACCAGCACCAACTAAGTACTGACACTGTATTGTGCCCAGAGCAAAGGCGTCTGTGCCCCCTGCCTGGATCTCCTTTGTCCATGCATGTAACGCAATGGAAATTTCTCCTCCCATGTCGTCAGTTGTCTCACAGTGTTCGGCTGCAATATTGTACTGAGGAGAAATGTTCTAGACTTTTTTGTTTGTTTTTGTTTTCTTATACGTCATTCTCATCCTGATTGATAGTGTATTATTTTGAGAGGACAAAGTGGAGGAGCAGGTATAGAGAACTCAACCAAAGACAAAACACAAAAGGTTGTTTGTGTGTGTTAAATACTCCAAAACTAGAATGACAAACACAGCAACAAGGCCAGTACTAGAGAGAATCCAGACGAATTTATTTTATTATGGAAAACAACTGGCAAAACTGCAACCATGCTTGGCTGTGCTGTTTAAGCAAAACTGCAATGGTTGCCATTTATACACTCTGACTTGAAAACAGGCTGTTGTGCTATTTCCATGTAGGCTGATATTGTGTGTTTTCCATACAAGATTACTTTTCTCCTCCACATGCCACTTCCCTGCAATCAATCAAAAAGATTATTCCAAAGTGACCTTGTTGTAATAGTGTGTATGTTAAATTTATACATAACCTCAAATAAAGCACACGTTTTCATTACTGAATGTATGAGTAGAGCAAGCAGTAGCAGTATTAATTTTATTTAATGTTATGCCTACTGTATTAAGTTAAAAGATAGGAAGATTTACCATCCATTTCAAGGGAAGCTATTGCAGTTTGATACCGACATTCTCAGCAGTTTAATTTTTTTTATTCTGTAGTAAAATAATGTAGAAATAACATAACAAAGCAAATTCACAGGCTGTTGTAATACACCCATCAGGGAATCTGCTTCCCTGCAGTGGCTGAGGGTGACAGTGGAGCTGGAGGGAGATGGTAATGGGGTCAGCACAGACCCCATGGCCTCCAGGCTGGTCCCATCATGGTGGGGCCAAGAGGTCCCATCCATGGGCACAGATTAGATGCAGTGGGGACTATGGCCACAGCCACCCTGCAAGCTGCCTGGGAGGGCCTCACTCCTCGAGCGATGGGGCTGCCCAGGCTGTGCTGGCGGGGAACTGGCCCTGAGCCCTGGCAGCTGAACCCCAGGAAAGGGGATGCTTTCAGCACCTTTATAACAGCAAGGAGAAATAGGCAAAGCACAGACAGCTCTATGGAGAGATAAAGTAGTGAGCTTTGGGGCGTGCATTTCCTGGTGCATATATAAGGTACAGGTTTGCATTATTGAATGTGTAAATAGAACAAGGAGTAGCAGTATTAGCTGTATTTAGTGCAATGCATTCCTTACAGTCCATTTCTCTATGAAGCTCTGTGGCAGATGCACTCTTCCCCTCGGACCTTGAGAATCAACATAAATGTCTAGGCTGATGGACCACTATGGTCATGCACATGCACACGTCCCTTAGTCAATAGGCAGGCCTTTGACCAATGAGACGCCTTGGTTGAGAGAACTTTCTGGACCACTACAATAAATGACCAAAGGTCAGATTCAGCTAGGGTATAAATGGAGCCTGCTGGAAATCCCCTTTGAGTTGGTCTTCCACAAAGCAGTGGGTGGGCAGTGGAAGACTCTCCTCCTTAGAGTGGCCATCTAAGGAACATGCCCTGGGGACTGACATACCTTGCTGACCTGGTAAGCAATCCTCTGGATACCCTTGAGAGTCCTCACTCTGACACAGAGTGGGAAGATGCACTTTTTGAATCATCACTCAAGAGTTTTGTGATCTGATCCCCTTGAGATTTGAATTGGTTGTGCAGTAATTGAACTCCTAACCAGTATCGGAACCTGTATTGTGTAATGTTATTGGAATCCTGAATAAGTTTGGATAAACTCTGTTGTTGGTTTCTGTTAAACAGATATGGTTAGAATAAAGTCTGTTCAGAGCTTGTTGCCTGCCTAAATTGACTTTTGGGGTGCCTCCATGACAAGCTCCATCAACACCTACTAGGTAGGTCCTGTGTTGTACTGTGCTTCTCCTGTTTATTTTAGCACAGAAATTTAGATAACAATTTCCTTTACCACTACAGTTGTTCACCTTTTCTTTGGTATTTTCCTCATTTAGTCTGAAAGGAACTTTGGGTAATGAGTTTAAGAAGTGCATTTAATTCCTGCACATTTCTGTCTGAAGCTGAGGGTGATAAGAAATGATGGCTTTTATCCCCAGTCAGCTTATTGGGGTCCGTGCTTCTCCCCAAATCAAGTTTTTCACTTTCCCAACTGGTTTGAAGCATGTTCTTGGCCAGTGTAACCCACACAAATGCAAGCAGGGGGTGGAACAGCAACTGACCATCCCAGATGCCCACTGGCAGGATGATAGAGCCCTTGTCCCAGTGCCACTGGGTTAGTCCTGCTTCCTAGAGAGATCTGTTCCCTTACCTGTTGCCCAGGGACACACTTCTTCTCTCCTAGGGCTCCTTCACTTTCAAGATGCTTCCCAGCCTTCTGCCTGGGGTGGATGAGTGCCAGGGACACGTGGCTTCAAGAAAGAACAGGAGTGCCTGTCAGGAGCCACAGAGGATAACGCACTCTGTAAGTTTGGGTACAGGGCGTTTCACTCCCTAAGCTTTGATTCCCCGCGTGGAACAGAATCCTATTTTCCCAGATTTAAACTTGCAACACCAGTGAAAAAGCAATTATATTGCAAAACACTTATAAAAATGATTACAGTCATCTATTTTTCTGAAGCTTTTTGCAGTTTTATCCAGATTTTTTGAAGGCTTTCCCCCAAAATGACATCTTCCTGTAAATTCATTTCATGTGTCAGAATATCGAGTCATCAGAATGTCCTCAGTGATGAATCATTAGAACATCCTTAAATCATGGTCCTTAGTATCAGTTGCGGTCACAGGAATGCAATAATCTGTGCCATGGCAGCACACTTAGAGTCATCTAAGCATTTTTTGAAAGCTAATACACTTTTCACTTAATTACATTTTTGAATTATATAGCCATTTTGCTGTGATTCATTGTAATTATCATCTATATTCAATTTAAAGTAAGAAAATATACATAATAATCTTTGGTATAAACACACTTTAGTCAGTGCGTTTGCAGCAGGGTGGAATTAACCCTGCAAAAAGACCTTTTCATGACTGAGCTTTCCCATACAAAATATTTGTTAAAATACTCCCAATACTGGTACAAAAATGAGACTAATTGTAGCTGTGCATAGCTGTATACAAAACCTCTTCAAATTTGCCAGAAAAAATACCCAGATATAATGATTTTGGGTGAGAAGAAACAATGTGACTTCAACTTTCAGTGTACAGGTATGTGTGTTAGCAATTTTTGTCAGCTTTTCCAGGATGAGTCTGTATGTTTACGCTGAGTCACCACACGCAAAGGAAAGCAAATGCACTAAGTGCTCCTGAGCCTGGACTGTTGTGCAGATGGTTAGTAAGGACAATACTCATTGAGCATCTGAGCATACAGGAAAGTAAACAGAAGCCAAAGGCAACACCGACAAAATCATATGCCAAATTAAACTCAAAGTGTAAGATGAAATGCCATGTGGTGAGGCTGGTCATGCAATATCTTTTTGGATAAATTCCACTGATTTTAATAGAACTGGATAGACTGTATCCAAGGCCTGAATTTGATCAGATCTAAAATGTGTTACCTCTTAATTCCTGCTGTTTACTACACCAGTTTTTAAAACTGAATAAAAAAATTCGACAGCCCATATACATGCTAAGATGAAGATCAGTGATATTTCTCAGGTATGTCTTCTTTTTAGTTTTCATGAAGGAGTTCTACTAAGCATCTTCTGCTTGGTTTATCTCAAGAAGTACCACATTATCAAAAACCTATGGCTGGTTTCCAAACAACAGCTAGCCTAACGATGATTCAAACTGGATCACTCTGTCTGCGCTAATATAAATAAGAATAGTTTTAGTCGTGTATATTCAGATTGTGAATCTGCTGCTATTGAGGCATCTTTCAGTCTAGTGGTTTTATCTGTTAACATTTGAAGGGAATTATCTCAGATTATCTGCAGCTGAACACCTTTAAATCAATGGAGTTAGAGAAGCAAGAAATTTGGCTTGTTATTATTATAGTTATTTGTACTGCATTAGCACCTGAGAAAGGACTGGAACTTCATTACAATGGGCAATAGCTGAACTTAGAGGAAGAAATTTCCTTGTGAGGCTTTTACAGCTATATGTAAAACAAGACATAAAAACTTGTTGCAAGACATAGGGAATACGGAGGACATTCTAAGAAGTTGATACGATTCTAGGGTTGGTTGGATATGTAACCTAATGGTCCTGAATGAATTGACTTTATTAAAAATGAAATAAATAAATAAATACTGACATTCCCATATTGACCCTCATTTCTTTATTGCTCTAAATGGACCATTTACAAATAACTTAACGGCTCATAGCTCTCTGCATTTATCATTCTGCAATTGCCAGGACATTAGCAATTGAATCAGACTGACTGAGCAGTTGTTCTGTGACTGAAGTGGCTTTGATTGTGTCAAAACTCAACGCTTTGCTGAACACTTGCTATTCTCTCAGGGCAATATTGTCCTCAGTCACATATTGACAAAATATTCTTATGCTTTACCATCTCAAGGCTGAAGAGCATGCCTTCTTGAATCCTAGGTTTTTAAAAGCTATTTTGGAAGTGGGTTAAGCTAGACCACTTCACATCATCCTGAGCATGAAACAAACAGGGGACCAAAACTGAACACAATATTCCAGGTGTGGCCTGACGAGTGCTGAGAAGAGTGGGATAATGACTTATTTGTCTTTGCTGGTGATGCCCTTGCTAATGTAGCCCAGTGTCCTGTTGGATTTCTTTGCCACAGCAGCACAATGTCCACTCATATTAAGCTTGTTGTCCACCAGAACCTCCAGGTCCCTTTCCACAGACCTGCTCCCCTGCTGGGTGGATCCCATCCTGCACTGCACTCCTGGATTATGTTTTCCCACTTTACACTTGTCCTTTTTGAACTTTAGAAGTTTCTTGTTAGCCCACTCTTCCAGCCTATTGGGGTCATCCTGCAGGGTGGCTCTCCCTTCTGAAGTGTCCGCTTACTCACTCACTTTGGTGTCATCAGCAAACTTCATGAGAGTACACTTGATCCTATCATCCATATCACTTATGAAGATGTTGAACAGTGTTGGGCCCAGTATTGATCCCTGGGAATTTAGCTGAACAGATGAATAGCTATGAAACACAAAAATGATTAGCGAGGATGGGAATGGCAGGCAGAAGTCCAATTTTGGCTGAAGTGTTTTATACATATGAAGGCCGTCCTTCTCTTTGTGCAATCTTTTCCTGGCACTACTGGACAGTGCATGTGACAGCACATTCTCCCTCCTGGAGGTTTGGGTGCTGGCTCTGAGGTAACATTGCTGATGGCAGACCCTTCCTTTGGTGACCTTGCACCCAGGCTCCCAGACAGCACTGCAGGGATGCTCCAGCCAGAGCTAAGCCCCTTCGCAGGGGAAAAACTAAATTGAGCAACTACCAGCTGTTCCATTCTGTGCCCTGACATATATCATTGGAAAGAAAAATGACAGGGCTTGTATCTAGGAACCTGTTTCTGTCTGTTATAGCATCTGAAGGATTGTTTTTTTTTTCTTTTTTTAAGAAAAAGGCCAATTACCTTTTCCAAAAACTGTAAAGAAAAAACTGCACTCAGCCTATTTTCTTATAAGTCCTAATACCAGCCTGGTATGCTTCAGCTTGCAGAAATGGACAGCAATATTTATAGTATCACCTGATGTTTTCTACCAGTTAGTTTTACACAAAGAGGAAAGTGTTTCAGAATATCAGGGGAATTAAGTTCCTTTGCATTTTTTTAGACTCCTTACTCAGTGCAAATTCACATAAAATTGTAATCCTCTTTGTCTTACTCTTCAACTGCTGCTGAAACATAATGTCAGGAGCAGAGTTTGTCAGAGATGCCAAAGTAGCTTCTCATAACTTGCATTTCTGTAGTCTCATGATATGTTGAATGCCCATGGTTTCTCAGAAAGCATAGCATTTGGTTTTTCTAGACTCAGGAGAACTCAAGCTCAGATCCAGGAGCATTGAGTTTGCTTCACCGTGTGCACATCCTTTTCACGGCTGACAAACTGGTGAGAAACTACTGTGGAGTTAATGGGTTTGGGTAGCAACTAGATGCATGCAAAATGACCACCTGCTCACTGCATGTAGGCAGTTCAGATGCCAGCACCTCATTCAACTCTGTGAAGGCCAAGTAGGCTCCACAAAGTATGCTTTGCTGCTTTTGTTGAGCACAAAACCTAGATATAGGTCACAGCTAACACACAACTCATGTTCCTTGAAAGAAACATGGAAGTGTCAGCAAACAAAGATATACGTCTCAGATCAGCTAAAAATCACTGAAGAAAAGAAGTTGAACTATAATAATTCTATTCTCTGAGGGATTAAAGACTCTTAAACCTGTAAGGTCTGGTCATACCTCTGCCAGCCCTGGAATGTCTTTTTTATGAACGAAAGAGGTAAATTTGTACAAGCCTACATTTCAGTAAATAAGGAGAGACACCAGCTAACCTTCTAAAGCTGCTGCAAGGTTGTGGTTTTTTTGTTTTTTTTTTTTTTTCTTTGCTGTAGGAAAAGTTTACAGTTGTTGAAACAAATTTTGTTCCTGACTGGTATTAACCAGTGTGGAAAGAAGATTTACCCCATGCCTGCATTTAGATACATTTTCATAGCATTTTACTTTGCATTCTTAGGATGTACTTTAAAGATGCTAGTGCTGTGTTCCCTTGGGGCATTTTTTATTTCGTTTGATAACCTTTGTAGAACTTGAGCCAATTCAGTTCCCAGAGAAAGGACACATTATTTCTACCCAGGATTAGCTGTTGATTTTGCGGTATTTCCACTGGAGCAGGAGGGTGTAGATAGCAATGGGCATGTACAAACACTTCTAGATATGTCGAGGCTGCAGTCTGCTCTCAGTGTCTATGAAGCTGAGGGAAAAAGACTCAAGTATATAAAAGTCATTTATATAAATACTGGATTAAAACAACAGCAACAGCAAACAAGAATGAGGAAACATGACATTCCTGATTTGGAGTAGCCACTTGCTCTATTTGAAGGACTTAGGAATTAATTTTTCAGTAGTCATATGCTTTAGCCATGGATGAAATTCTAGACATTTTTTAAGAGGTAATTCCTGTGAATAGTTGGAATATGTGCATTGGGTCTGGCTGGGATGGAGTTAACTTTCCCCACAGCAGCCCTCATAGGGCTGTGCTTTGTAGCTAGAAGGGTGTTGATGAGGCAGCAGTGTTTTGGCTACTGCTGAGCAGTGCTTGCACAGCATCAGAACTGTCTCTCCAACCCCCTCCTCAAAGGCCAGTGGGCTGCAGGTGGGCAAGAGGCTGGGAGGGTACAGAGCCAGGACAGCTGACCCAAACTGACCTAGGGATATCTCATGGCATGATGTCATGCTTGGCAGTAAAAGCTATGTGAAAAGAGGAGGCTGACATTAGTTATGAAGGTGTTTGTCTTCTGGTGCAACCATTACGTGTACTGAGGCTCTACTTCCTAGGAAGTGTCTAGATATCTCTTGCTCATAGGATTGTTTTCCTTTGCTTCTGCACACTGTCTTTGCTTTTATGTCTTTTCTTTTATTAAACTGCATTTATTTTGACCTGTGAGTTTTTAATCTTATTTTCTCCTCCCTTCCTGCCGAGAAGGGAGAATGATGAGTGGCTTGGAGGGCATCTGGTGGCCAGTCACGGTCAACCCACCACAACATATTGCAAAATACTTCTAGTTTCAGCTTAATGTTCTGCAAAGTATGACTAAGTATGTGAGATGTCTTTAAGTAGTTCCAGATAGGAAGGTAATCCAAACTCCTTGTTGTTCTATAGAATCGCTCAAAACCTATATTTAGGAAAACACTGTTCCTTCTTTTCATGCTTGAAATGTCTTTCTAAATTGCTGGAACATTTGGCAGAGCAAGAGATCCAGGCTAGAAACTTAAACACTTATTGCAAGGAAAGGTCTTTCATGAAGTTATTTTAAAACTCCCAAGAGTTCTCATTCTAAAGCTGTTCACCTGCATCTATAAAAGGAATTTATAAAAATATGTGATCAAGGTAGTACAAAGAGAATGGTTATTTTCCTAAGATTAAAGTGCATTTTTGGTTACTCAACTAGAAATGAAAATTGGTTATATTAAACACTTTCATTAGTAAGTTTATATAGAACACAAGTTTCCAGACACTGTATGTTACGTTACGTTACGTTACGTTACGTTACGTTACGTTACGTTACGTTACGTTACGTTACGTTACGTTACGTTACGTTACGTTACGTTACGTTACGTTACGTTACGTTACGTTACGTTACGTTACGTTACGTTACGTATGTTATGTTATATGTCATATTACATTTAGGACAATCTAAGTTTTCTATCAAATTTTAATTTGTAAACATACCTCTCAAAGTTAGAAACATTTACACATCTCTGAGGTTTACTGGTAGAAGTAAAGAGAATAAAATGCATTATTCTCAAACTATTTGCATGTGTAAAACAGATGCTGTGAGCCCTAAGAATATAAACAAAATTTGCAAAGTCAGTTTGCAAAGATTCAGGCTAGTGTTTGATGAGATTCAGAAAAGCACCTAAACTATTGTTTTATGACATAAAAAATTAACTGTCTATAGGGTATTTTTCAAAACTGTATTTCTAGAGACATGTATCAGAAGTACATTAGCCTTTTGCTGCATTCAGTACCCTGTTAGCTAATGCGTGATAACTAAAATAAGGGATAATCTGATGTGGATTTTTTTCCTAGCTTTAGGAAAATTGTATGTACCTCCATCTTGGAGATGGCTCTTGAAAAGAAGTAGGCTGTCAGTGTTCCAGCTCTTGGTATTGTGATTTAATGACACTTGGATAACCAGAGGTGCCGTTTTTAGATTAATAGATAACATAAATTAGGAAGACTAATTATAAATAATTTAAAAAAGGAAAGCAATCATTTAGTGCCTCAGTAGCTGGCAAGGAAAATTGATTTTTATTTCTTTTCATAATTCATTAAGTACATGTTAGTTTTGGGAAGGAGGGGAGAGTTATTTCAGATTCCAGCAGCTAAATCTATCTGAAGAACATTTGTCAAGCCCCCTTGATGGAAAACAGAGACCTTCAGAGTGGTTTATAGACTGGATATGCCTTTGGTTGCACTTCTGCACCTCACTGGATCATGGGACCTGTCCCAGCACCACTGGGAGGATGAGGAGGCTGGCACTAATGTACTGCATTGTTTTTCACCTTGGAGCAGGGCCAAGCTGAGCCCTGCCCACCTAGGATGTTGCCCCAGTTGTCCTCTGGCAGTTCCCAGCAGGAAATATTTTTTCTGAACCAGCTTTGACAGAAATTTGCCCAAACACTTCTCAAAAGCCATCAATCAAAAAGAGCTCATCATCTCCCCACATGACCTATTCCAGTGCTGGGCCACCTGCGTTGTTAGAAAACTATTCATGCCCCATTTCCTGGATTTCCAGTGTAAACTTTTTATGCTTAATCCTTTCACTAGTTGACCTGGAGAATAATTTATTCTTTTCGTTTTAGTAGGAACCTTTGAAGTGTTTTGAAGACTGTTACTATGTTTCATTTTGTTTTTTTCTAGTTGAGACTAAAGCACTCCATTTATTTCAGGGTAGCAGATAATTCAGACTTGACACACCACAATGTGCACTGACAGATGCCCTCATAGTTGCATTGTGTATCCCTCATGCTTAGAAGTCTCAGCACTAAGTAATGTATTAGTATCTAACTATCCCCATAGACAAAGCACACAAAGGTCTTATTGTCTGTTTATGCAATTTTTTACGCTAAATTATTTATTTGCAAAACATAGCTCCAGAGTCTTATAGTAGCTTCTAATTACATTTAAAATGCTCTTTGTGATAGATGTGAACACAAACTGAAAAGACAAAATGGCTGGCCCCATTGCTATCTGCAAACATTATTAGTTTATAATGACCTTTTGCTTTGTTAAACCACAGAAACTACTTCAGAGAATGTTGATGGACGTGTACGCTTTATGTTGCATATGGTCTTAGTTGTTATGCTTACATGTCATCATTGGTCATGTAGCTGAGGTTAGTGTCATGGCCTATGAAAAACATCTAATTGTCCACAAAGACCACCAAGAGGTCCAGAAATGCAGAACTAAATGAGTTAAGAAAAATATGCGTTCATAGAAATGAGTGAGGAAGACAAATCAGAAGATTTTTACGTTTTTAAAGGTATTGTGCCATTTCAGTGTAATGGGTTGGTTTACAGTCTCTCTAGTGCAAAGGTGGTGTGATATATAAGTATATAAATATCCCTCTTCACAGAGAGGTCTTGATACCCTAAAGCAAATAAGGCAAGCTCAAGATGAATGAATGGCCAGGAATCCTCCTCTCTCCTCAGACAGAAAAACTTCTTGATCATAGCAAATGTATTTTCACAAAACTGTGTCTTGGACTTACCCTTCTCATCTGTTTTCTTGATTCTTGTTACATCTAGCTTTAACTGGATGTATTTAAGTGCAGGAGGAGGAAACAAGGTAGCTGTTGACAACCAAAAAAGATTGACCAATGACAATTAATTACCCAGCTTTTCAGTCCCTAGGTAGTATTTGAAAGGTAGGTCTTCCCTTTCCAACCCCCCTTTCCCCTCCTCCAGAAAAATATCCCATGTGTCTAATAGGATATTGCTCTTGGAAAGAGATTAGTTAGAACAGATCCAAATCTAATTGTCTTTGTAAGCCGCTTAGTTATTTGCCTCAAACAGTGGAAGTCACAAGATCATAATTAAGACTTCCAGCTCATGGCGAGATAAAATGCACAACGTGATAGCAAAGCAAGTAGTTGAAGTGGTGCAGCGTGCCACAACATTATTGCCTCGGAAATAGTCTATTGTTCCCTTCTGAGCCTGTGAGCTGCTCTCTAATTGATGAGGAAAATAGGAACATATTTTGGAGGAAAATCTCTTTTTCTTCTGGAACTGTTAAATTTATCTCATGCAACATCAATTTAGCAGAGGAGAGTGTGTGTGAACAAAGGTCTGCAGCTGGAGGTGTGACCACATTACCCATCAGTGACCCTGTGTCCCATCAATAGTGAGCAAACCCAAAACCTGGGACCCTCATGACTCCAAACCATTCAGTTCTTGGCATAGTTACTTCTTATGTTGTGAGGTCTGGGCAAGCAGGTGTGAGGTTACTGGTGGGTGGGAAGAAAATGTGTAATATATATATTTTTAATTCCATTAATACTGCTGGAGGTGTTCTCTGGATTGAGAAAGCAGGGCTTGGCCCCATGGCTGGGTAATTAGGTGACTGGTGGCCTGGTCTCATCAGCTGTCACTGTGCATGCAGACACCAGCAATACAGACTGAGTGTGGCATGTCTTGGACAGAGTAGGACAGGGTGCCACACCAGAGCTGAATCAACCTCTGACAAGACACGTGGCCAAGCCGACACACTGCAAGGCATGGGCTTGCCCAGGCTGGCACTCCCCCAGGATTTAAAGATCACTCTATGTTCCCAAGCTCTGCATATTTTGGCTTTTCATCTCCTGCAGGAAAGCCAGGCTATTGATTGCCTTAGCGAAGGAGCTCTGTAACTCCAGCAATCCTTGAGAAGCCGCAGAGAGAGAAATCTCTGCAACAACAATGCATTCCCCATCTAATTTCACTCCGTTAAAGGGTTTATCTTGGAGGGCAGAACCTTTCTTGATTGAAATCACGGAGTGGAGTTTAGTGAGGGTATCTCAGCTGTCAGATACATGTACCATGCACCAGGCTACAGTCTATTTAGAAATAAGATTACTTCAGACTGAAGTTTCACGTGGCAAAGCCATGCATTGCAGTGCTCTTTTGAAATATTTTTGCCCTGTTTTTTCACCTCTCATCCTCCCCTCAGACACTCTCCCCATACTCATCCCCATGCACCCTCTTTCCAGCTCTGCCTCCTGTGGCGACACTGTGAACTGGATCAGGAGATTGATCTGGCTTTGTAATAACCTCCTTTTTCTGTAATGACTGGCTTATTTTTGAGCTGAGTAGTTCCCTGAGTCATTTCAAAGTGCAGCCACACAAACAGCTATTCTGTCCACACAGAAGAGCAGTGACACACAGCACAAGGTAATAGTAAGCTGTAGGGCATGAATGTCTTAAAATGCCTTAATGTTTCATCTTGTGAAACCTCAGCTTAAGTCTCTCCTATTAAAGTAACGCTTCCAGGCATAAACTACTTACACAGTCACAAAGAGCATAAAAGTGCATGAAAATGATGCTCTTGTTTACCGTTTTGGACACTACCTGTATGATGATGGATTTCCAGGCTTGATTTACAACTACTGGAAATGTTGGCTGAAAAGAGGGAGAGTACTTCCCAATACATTGCATCTGCAAATGGTAAATACACATGCAGTCCTCAAAAGCAGCAGAATAAAACAAAGCTGTAATGCTGTAAGTCCACAAACAGTGTAAAAAAGCCAGCCTTTTATTTTTCTGACATTGATGGGAAGACAGTCTTTCCTTTTTCCCAGACTTTGTTGGAATTAAATGTTTTGTTTCAGAACAAAGGGAAGTTTGTGGGTGGGATTCAGTTCAAAAAGAAGGTATCCAAACTAAGGCTTTTACAAGTAGGCATTTGCCAGGAGTTTAAGCTCCTGTCACAGTCAGTGCAGTCACTGATGCTTGGAGAGCAGTTTGTTTCACCCCAGAGCAGTCACTTGAGGTGGAATGCAGTTGCCTGAACACAGGCTGCTGGTGATATTTGAGATGCCCAGGAGATCTGCCCAGGGCAGGAAGATATGACAGGCACAGCAGACCTCCACCCTTTTGTGGCAGCAACTGAAGACAGGGAAGATAATTCACAGCATCTAAAATTACACTAGACACCTCTATTTAAGCTACTGAATCTTACTATAGCAGCTAGTCAGTTAAATAACTTTAATCTCAATATCTGCTTGATTGCACTGAATTGGTGTCCACAGAGAGTAGGAGCTCAGATGTGCATATTTGGATCCCTATATGTAGATGTATAGATTTAGATGTCTTACTCTCAGTTTGAATCCCCATCAAACAAACAACTAGTTGCCTTTTTTTTTTTTTATTTTTAAGAAAAATAAAATCAAAAGTGATTTTTATAACCCTTTCCATATATACATATATATGAAAGCTATGCTGATGAACTGAGAAATCAGCCTGTTGTGGCAGTTCTGGGAATGCACAGATTTGACAGTGGCTCTATGTGTTTGTGGTCTGAACTGCTGACATCTCAGACTTCGGCACTTACTCAGGCTGCTATGTGAGACACAGATCTTATTTTGTGCCTCTAGCTGAAATAATGAGTAACTGATGATAAATGGTCAAAAGTAGCAAATATTCATGCTCACATGAATGCCTGTGATCTTAAAACAATATTCCTCCAAAGATCTTTCTGAACAAAACCCCTTTGACTATATCAATAATTCAAAGTTTGAGTATCCCCCCCCCCCTTTATTTTTTTTTTATGAAAACCATTTTCTCATGCTTTGTAAGAGTAGCTAAAAACCTCCTGTGTTTCTAGCACAGGGCAGATTCCACGTCCAACAACTAAGTGGGCAAAAGATAAAACAATAACAAGTGTTCTGGGGAAATTTTCTCAGTTTGGTAAAAATGGTATTCCAGTATCATTTAGTTCACTTTCTTTGTTTGTCACTACTTAGTGTCAGAATAATTCAAGAACTTTTTCTACAGATGTAGCCCCAGGAAAGTATTTATGCCAAAGCACTGTGACTTATTCCTGTAAATGATTGAAACTTACTAATGGAAATGTGTTTAAAACATGATGAAACACCAGATGTCTAGTCATAAATAGAATAAATGATGGTGACATTTTTATGTTGGGCATTAGCAAACTAATGCAGAATTCCTTCTGTTTAAATATGGTAATTTTTTAACCAGATAAGTATGTTATTTGGTTCCCTGGACACAATTTTTTAAAAGTAGAAATTAATTATACTGTTGCTTATATTTCATTTGGACAGTGAAAAGTTTTGGCATATTAGGTGAATATTTTCTTGAGTTTTGGATTTATATCTTGATTTATATCTTGATTTATATCTTGATTTGGATTTATATACTGACACTACCTTGTCAGGAAGAAAAGAGCTACTGGGCTACTCATGAAAAGCTCTTGGCAAAAGCAATGAATGCTGATTTCTTTCCCTTCTGATATTGATGAACCTTGCCAATAAAGAGGTGCTTAATTTTATTGCTCTTAGAATTTGAGATTCTTCCCATCCTCCTCTACTCCTCGGATTTCCTTTAATCTATCTGTAGCCACAGAGAATGTTTCTGGTTTGGAGAAGAAAAATCCTTTAAGTGTTGTGCTGCAGATAGATTTTGGAGGAACTCAAGTCCTCAGACATCCTAATCAGACTGATGTTTCAGGGCAGGCCAGAAGTGAAAAAAAAGGAAAGAAATAAACCACTCCAGAGCAGAGGAAATCACTAGTGCAATACAGAAGCACTTAAAGCAAGAGGAATACATGCTCTTTTGATCTATTATTGTTAATATGCAGGCCTGAATAAAATGGATAGATTAATTGGAAAATAGCCCACAGCCCATTCATGGATAATGAACTACTTATGAAATTTTTAAACAAGATGCCCTTACAGATTAGATGACTACTGTGCTTACCGAAGCGCTGCTGCTTCTTATTTGGAGATAAATAACTCTTGTTTGCAGTAAACTGACAGACCTTTCAAGCTGCCCAAGCTGCCACATGGCTTTTGAGTAGCCTGCAGATTTTAAAACAAGTTAAAAGTCTGTTACGAAAAAAAATGCGTTCTGTAGTACTGCTTGCTGTGGCTTAGCAGAAATGGAAATGAGAAGTTGGTGTGTTTGTATAGCTAACTACTATGCAGAGCCAACAAGCTTCTGCCATCTCTGAAGGAGGCAGGAGCAACTCATTCATCATTATCCTTCATTTTCACAAGTGCCAATCCACAGTCAGTCCACAAAGCATCTTTTGCAAGCAGCTTCAGAGAGAAGTAGGGTACCATCATGCTGGCCACCATGCCAAGGGGCGTGCAGGGGACATGGAACCAGTCAGCACTGGGTCTTCTGATCTGGCTACGCCTGCTGTTCACACGGGACTGCCAGGAAAATAAATAAACTCTGCCACAGGCAGTGACAGAGTGATAGTAGCATTTGTAAAGCCAGAACAGGCCATTAGCTCAGCATATATTACTGAATTTTGGGCAGTTATTCTTATATTGAGAGTGGTGACTAGTAGCTTACTAAAATAAAGCTGCAATGCTTCCTTAACTTCTTCACACTAACAGGAGTGCTCCAATTCCCTATTAAATTCTTAGAGCTCTTAATATCTGATTTCTGGTGTAAATATTTTATGGAAAGTGAATCTTGATGTTTGACTCCAGCACTCATTTAAAAATTGCTGATTCTTTAGCTCTGCCAGCTGTGAAACCCATACATTGGGCTGTTGCTGGACACAGAGGAAGAGAGTTCATTAAAAGATATTGAACCAATAATTCACTGATGTGTCTTGCTGTATTTGCTTAGCTCTATTAGCTCCTAAATCTCTAAGACCTTTTTAAACATGTGGAGTGAGACTGAGAAAATGAAATGAACCTCTTCTGATGGAAACATTTGTCACCGAGGCAGATCAGCAAGCCTGAAGTTAAAGAACAGACATCAAGAAACTGAGGACATTGCTGAAATAAGGTTAAAACCTATGATCATGAGAATTCATAAGCTAAACCAGTCAAGAGCATCTGATACCCTAGACTCCATCCAACTCAATTTGTCTGATCATCAAACTGGAGCAATGAGGACAGCTGAAGTGATGACAGTCTGGAATGCAGAAGTGCTGAACATGAGGAGTAATTCTTTCCTGAATAAATGCCATGGGAATTGCTTAAAACCTGTGTGGCTACTTAAAATGCTTATCAGTTACTTAAAGGTCAGAAGAAAGTATACTGAGGTAACTGTACGCTAGTCAAGCATTCTCTGACCTTTAAACTTCAATAAGTACTTGGGAACACAGAAAATAAATGGTATAATCAGAAATGATGTACTCGAATGATGAAGGACAAATTTCCTGTTGATGTAAATGTGACAATGTTGCTGATTGTTTTATGTGATACACGTTTTTAGGCTTTTTTTAATTACAGTATAAGTTGCACCTAGAGAAGCTGTTTCCTACTCCAAAATCAAACATGCTACCTTGTATAGTAAGAATATAGAATACATGTTAAATGTAAATCAGTACTGAATACTTATGCATACTTGTATATATGGATAAAATACTTTCCTCCTCTGCTTCATATCTCTGTTTGTTTTTGCACTTTGGTCTTTTCAACGTTATATGAAATAAGATCCCAGTGGAGGCTAGGGAATCTGTACTAATACCTGCTTTTCAGACAAAGTATCTCCCATTTAATAGATTGCTAGCTTCTTTTCCTGAAATATTTTTTTACCCTAAGAAGTATAGATAATAGTTTGTAGTAGTGTACAAAAGGTTCATTGTCAACTTCAGAGCTATAAAAAAGTGATACATTTTTGTTCTAAGGAAAAAAGTAGATATGCAAATGACTATAGTATTATTACTGGGTATACAGAGTATAACACTGTTTAGGAAACATTCATTTTGCAGAGCCCAGT
The DNA here is from genome assembly GCF_964273445.1 of Streptopelia decaocto. Taxonomy (NCBI): domain Eukaryota; kingdom Metazoa; phylum Chordata; class Aves; order Columbiformes; family Columbidae; genus Streptopelia; species Streptopelia decaocto. The sequence goes on from NC_138656.1 coordinate 87,010,988, forward strand.
GGTCCTGCTTTTGCTAATGGGGAAAGCAGTAATATATATTCAAAGCTGTAACCAGAATTGCTGGTGTTGGGCTGCTGCCATCCCCATTGGCAGTTAATAATTTTTTTCTTTACATTCCAAATTTTTGCATTTGAAGGAGCAGAAGTGACAGATATCAAGACTGCATTTATAGGATAGAAAAGAAAACCAAAAATATGAGCGCTATTAGTGTGCAAACACTGCCATATTGCTCTACTGATATCAGGATAAAATGAATGCACACATTTGAGTTTTAAATTAGAGGCAAAGTGTTCTTGAGGTAAGGTAGTGGGTGACAAGAAATTTGAGCAGGAGATAAAACAGGTAAAAGCCCCCTCAATAGTTGATTTTGAAACAAAAAAAAGGTACATGGATATTGTGATTATAAACGGCAAGAGGAAGGATGTCAAGTCCAGATTGTTAATTAGGAAATGAGAAATAATGGTAGCAAGATAATAGGCTACAAGGAACCATAATTTCCAATTGTGTATTGTGCAAGTTGTGGGGTTTACTGGTTAAGACTAATAGTATTTTAAAAACTATCATTTATTTGTGTACAAAAGTAGCCTAAAGGGTAACAGATGGGTCTATGCGGAGGGGACAGAGACCCAGAGCAGTCCTGCCTTTCTTCCTTCTCCATACTCTTTCCATATGTACCTTGCTAGCCCAGTCCTTGAAGCTTTATTCTTTAGAAAAAGACCCCATTTTTTTTTTCCAACTATTAAACTGTGCCCCATGCTTTTAAATGTATGATGGAGTGCAAAAAATACACAGATACTGCCTTCTCTTCAGAGTCTATAGAAAATTAATCTATCCCAGCTCTGTCAAATGGACATTAAGAAAAAAAATAGGAAAAAGAAACAGTAATGGTGAGAGTCAAAAATGTGACAGTCTGGGAGACAGGACACAGCAGCCATCCCTGCTCTGCGCTATTCCTGGGCAATTGCTGCTGCAGCTGACTGGACAGTTGGGTAAGTAGGAGACTTGAGAAATGTCATGTAAGCTTTGTCCTTGATGAGCATAAAGGGTGTCTTTATTTTCTCTCAAAGGTTACATGTCATGAGCTAAAATACTCTTCAGACACCAGACTGTGGCTATTTCTCAGCTCTTTCCTCTCAACTTTCATATCACTTTTGTGGGTAAAGTATTATATTTTTACAAGAACATAAGAAACTTTGCAATTGAGAAATGCCATTTAGACAATTGTACTGTTATGTCCAGAATAATGTCTGTGTCCTTTCTTTCAACTATCTAGTTATTTGCTCAGGAGCTCATCTCATGCTTTTCAAAGAAGTAAATCCCTCTATTTCAGTGATTCACTTTTAGTTTATTCCATGTTTACTCTGATGTGTATGAAAAATTTATTAGGTTAGTTTAGACTGTGGGTTAGATTAACAATTGTGAATTCTTAGTTGGAATTTCATACTATAAAGCTGAATTTTCTCTGTATAATAAATTCTCCTGTAACATGTTTGATCAGCTTCTAGGATAGAGTATGTACATTCATTTGAAGCTCCTTAGCCTTCACAGTGCTGGGAAGAAAAGGACACATAGAGGTCATGTTTCATTTTACCTATATAATACAAATATTTTAGCCTCTGAAGTTGATTGTTCTCTAGAAGGTCCTTTTTTTTTTTTTTTTTTTTCATTGGCTATGAATGGATAATAATGTCCGTGTGGAGATGTCTGTGTGGTAAACATCTACATTAGGCAGATAAATCCTATCTTGGTATATAAGTATGAGAAAACAATTTTGTTTCTCTTCTAGTAACCTCAGAAGCATTTAAGATAATGCATGGCCTTTCAAAATATAAAGGAGGCTTGTAAGAAAGACATACATTTAACCAAAGCCTGTAGTGACAGGACAGGGGGTGATGGTTTTAAACTCAGGAGGGTAGATTTAGATTTGGTATAAGGAAGAATGTTTTTATATTGAAGGTGGTGAGACACTGGAACAGGTTGCCCAGAGAAGTTGTGGATGCCCCATCGCTGAAAGTGTTCAAGGCCGGGTTGGATGGAACACTGAGCTACCTAATCCAAAGGAAGATGTCTCTACCCACGGCAGGGGGACTTGGACTAGATAATCTTTAAAGGTCCCTTCCAAATCAAACCATTCTGTGATTCTATGATCACGTGGATGCTCCACTTTGTCCCGCAGGTTTCCCCAGATCCCCAGGAAGAGGTGGTAGTGCCTGCAGAGAGGTGCCAAGTCAGGGTAGGAATCTGAACTCTGCTGTGGTGCTGGAAGAAATAAGGGGGCATTTAGTAACACAAGACCTCCAGTAGTAGACATACCCCTTCCTCCAGTTGCGTATCTTGAAGGGTGTCCCCTTCCACATCATCCTCTGCTAGAGAAGACCTTCCAGGATGAAGTGACTCTGCTCTTTCTGCTGAAGCCAGGCCACATGCAAAATTCATGGGGTTTGGGAGAGGGAGGCCAGAAGCAAACCAGAGCCTGCCTACAGCCCAGTGGGGAGCAGAAACATGTTTTTGGGAAGAGTACCTGACCCCAGGACTGCATGGTTCCAGCTGAGCAGCCTTACTAATCTCCATAAACCTGCTCCACTGATGAGATTCCAGGTAATGTGGAATTTCCCAGGCCATTCCATCACTTTGGCCTGGCTAGGATGTTCACCTGTATGGGTACCAAAGCAGACTCCAGAGGTTTTGTGGGTGATTATGCTGGAATCCAGGTGCTTACATTACTTGTGAATGCCTATGCACTCGAATGCGTTATTGCCCCTGGAGACAGCAAAACCAAGGCAGGCTATTCAAGAAGGAAATTCCAGCAGTTTCCAGAGAAATTCTCACGGGCTTCAGAGACGTTGGCTGCGATCCAAGAAAGGAAACAACTGGAAATGGGAAATATGCCAATAGTCCCCATACAGAATGTGAGTGCAATTAGGAAACATCTTGAAACACCGTATGTAGTTAAATAAATCAGATGTGCTGCCACTGTGGGAACCCTTCTATGTTTTAAGTAGTTGGTGATACAATTTGTGTATGCGGAATAGGAATGCTGATACTACCTATCCATACATGCCCTTTTCAATTTGTGGCAGACTGTTTTAGTTATAAACACAAAATATTAATGAATCTATTTCAGAAACTAAATTTTTCATATATGTTCATTTGTGAGCTTTTAATAGTTCAGCAAATGAAATCTGAAACACCTGGCTGAAGTTTATTTAATACGATGTAACATATGAGCTACAGAATAAATTTAATATAATCACCAAATAGTAAGTAAAGTTGTAAAATGATTTATTGGAACAATAGGGAGTTATATGGTAGATCTTACATGTAAAATAAAATTATAGAATGTTAATGAGATAGGCATTTAAAACTGGAGTTGTAGTGTATGATTTATTCCATTATTGAAGTATTAATTTACTTTTGTGCAATAAACCAGGACAAACGTGAGGCAAATCATTATGAGGGTGACAAGTTGGGAGAGAAAATTAATATGCATTGCCATGGTGTAGAATCAAATGGATACAAACGTAGCTGTATAGTTACAAAACCAAAATTTACTCTGCAACACCGTATATAAGAAACTCATCAAAAGAGCAGAAGTCACACCTGCCACTGTGGGCATTTTTAGAATTTGGTAAAATTTCCCTGCCACAAACTACAATGAAGTCTGAACACTTTAATGAAAATAATCTAGATTTTCTTCCAAATAATTTCAATAGGCATACTGTTTCAATATTTAGTTTTTAATTTCTGTTGCTTAAAATTAATATCAGAAGGAAGTTCTTTTTTGAATCAAGAGAGACTTTTCAGCTAAACTGTATCTAATTAGCATGCTTTAAAGTGATAGAATTATTTTTTAAAAACATAATTTTATTTAAATGGTGTGTCTTCCCGTGGAAGTATCTGAAAAAATCCTGAACAGAACTGCTTAAAAGTTTGCTAAAAACAAAGAGATATGGACTTAAGTGTACTGAGAAACAGCTGCAATTGCAGCCTTTCCTACTGGTTCATTTTACCAGCTGGCTGAATTAGGCTGCTGTTCTCTCTTAAAAGATAGAGGTGAGAAAATATGAGTTGTTGGCATGAAACTGTTGTTACCCATCAGCAATGAATGTTTCCTGTTCAAAATGCAAAATTGGTAAGATTGAGGAATAATGCAGTATTTTATGGGAGTTAGGAAATTAAGCAGTAAATAATTCCCTGTCTGCAATATAGAAAATTGATTATAGCAGTTTTGGGAACAGGGAGGGGGTTAAGAAGGAAGGGGATACTGAGGTAGTGGTGGTAATGTTTGCCTTCAGTCTCCCAAAGCTTGGGCAAGAGTCCCTTGACCATGCCTTTTTCATTCACACTGTTTTTTCTGAGTGAGTTCAAGTGAACATTCCAGCCAAGAGACATCCCACCCCAGCCCAACATCTGAGAGCATGGTTCAAGGCTTGCCAGTAGGGCAAAGGAAGAAAAGACAACCTCTGAGGCAAAAAGAGAGAGGGAAACAAATGAACAAACAAACAAGCCCACCAAAACAAAACTCCACAGACCCCCAAACAAACAAATAAAAGTAATAGTAGGAAAGAAGTATAGTTAGCTAATAATGATAAAAGTAAAGACATTCAGGGAGAGAAATTAGTGGGAGACACGATTATAACCAGAAGTGTTAGAAAAAGTGTGATAAAGAGGAGACAGACAACAGAGATGGGATAGACTAGAGGTGAAACAAAATTAAACAAGTTATTACTTAATTAGGCAAAGTTCTTAGTCATGCCTTAAATATTTCTGGAGACAAAAAAATTCCCAAACCCCAACACTTAAATGGTGCAAAAACAGAACAAAAAAAAGAGTAGCTGCTAAACTGCCTTTCCTTTCTTAGAACTGCAGTTTTTTTCTGTAAAGAAACAAAGAAAAAGACTTGAGAAAACTGGAAGATGACAGAAGAGGAAGGAAAAGAAGGAAAGGAAGCTGAAGGAAAAAAGGTAAAAGGCACCCAGCTTTAGGACAGAAGCATTCAATGTAATTTATTCCTACCCATTTCAGTCTGGGATTTAGAGGTTGTCAGGAGGTGACTTATTACAAGCAAGGCCCCTCACAACCAGGAGATTTGCTGTCAAATTCACATCCTCCAGCAAAACCGTGCTCTTGAATCTATATTTTCATTAAAAAAAAAAAAAAAAATCTACATTACCCTCCTTTCACAGTGCATTACAGAACTAACATGGACTCAAGAGATTGCCCAAGTAGAGATGACTTATTATGTTTGCAAAATAGTCTGATACAATTGCTCTAAAACTTACGTTACTCCACTTAACAATGGCATGGGAAGTAAATTCCAAAATTCAGTCCTCTAACTGTCCACATTTGTAACCCTGTTGCCATGCAATATATTTATCGGTTTTCCAGTGCAAATATCTAATTATCCTTCAACTATTGCCAGATAAAACTATCTTTGATACAATATTTCTGAAGCAACATGAAACCAAAATAAGTGAATCTAAAATACAGAGAATTTCACAGGAAAATAAGTGGCATGGGAAAATCTACATCAACATGCTTTATTGACACATTTAATTCAATTAAAAATACCCACAATACAAAATGAACCAACAGTTTAATCAACTTTATTAAATTATCTGACCCAGACACAACATTTCTTCTGTTCTTTAACATGGTTCTACAGAAGTCAGGGGCCTTTCTGCACATTTTAACAGTCAGAGGAATGGGAATCATTTCATGGGCATCGACTTTTGACATTAGACATCTCATCTAACCACTCAGAGCTCCCTTAGTGGTCAGGAGAGAGAAATAGACTTTTCAACTGACTTTTTTAGTTCATGGCAATCCGTTAGGATTTTTCTGTGAAGAGTTGAGTGTACTGGTGAGATGTGCAGAGGATATTAGCATTGTGGACTGGATACATCTGGAAAAGAACTGCGTGTATAATCCATACCTTGAAGGAGAGCTTTTCCTCATTCTTTTTCTGTTATTGAAAATGCAATTAAGGAGCAACATCACTGAAGAAGAACAGCTGGATGTTAATGGCTAAATGTTCTGGGGTTTGTTTGTGGATATCTGGGTAAAATGTAGTATCTTTTGAGGTACAGAAGATCTGACTTTATGATCCAACAACCTCTGACCTTCATCTTCAGACATACAGAAGTTATTTAAAATGTTGAATTGTCATGGTATAAAGAAGGAACTGAAAAAAAACCCACTGCTCAGATTTTTGAAAAATAGTCATTTATTTAAGTGTTTATATTGCTTTGAAATGTGCATGTGAACATTTAGGATGCTGTAGAGAATGAGAATCTGAGATTCCAAGAAATCTGTTACATTTCTGCACTTAAGAGTCAGAAGCACATTAATTGATTTTGATTTCCTTAGGAAAATTCTCAGATATTGGAGAATTTTCTGAATGTGAGCACTGTTTGCAATACTGATAGCATGACACAGGGAACTTTTAACTTCTGTGCATACTCTATACCTAGCAGGTTTTAAATATGAAAACTGCTAACAGTAGATTCTGCAAGAATTTGAAGATGGCTGAAAAAAAGGTGTCTGGAAATGATCTCAAAATGCATGATGTGGAAATGAGACTTCACTTTTTTACTTCTGTTAGTCTTTGACATATCTCAATAAAATAGTTACCTTATGAGTGACCCTTGCCTGCTACTTTTGAAAAGCAAACTACATTATGGTAATGCAATGACCCTGGAGAATGCTGTTGTTTGGAAGTCTAATTCACGCTCGCTCAAATGAAGTGAATTTTTATTTTATAAAACCCATATTCAAGATCTGTGCAATTTAAGCCTTACTAGTTCTTTCTTAATGGCACCACATTTCTTCACGTTGGCCAGAACACTTTTAACAACAGTCAGGTACTGTGCTTCTAAAACTGTTCAAATGTGTACAGCCACCTGTTTTATGATAATAAATTCGAGTGCATCATTTAAAAGGGAAAGAAAAACACCCATCAATTTGTACTTTAAAATATAAAACATAAAAATTTGAAGTGCATTGCATATTTTCATTAAATTCAGGTGGAAACTTTCCCTGGTGGGCAGGCAGGTTCCTAATGAGCTTGTTTACTGAGGTTTTGTTGATGTGCTTAGAATTAGAATAGGACCAAAGTGAAGCCTTTCTTCTGTGCTTGGCACATCCTTTATCATAGGAATCATAGCTTCAGGTGACTGACCAAGCAGATTACTGTAATCATGCCAAAATGGTGTTTAATGGTGATAATAAATGACAAATAGAAAGGCAACACTGAAGTCTGGTGCAAATCCCTGATAAGAAATACATCAAGCAAGCTGAACTTCATTCAGCTTCTTAGTGCAAGGCAACTGATAACATTGATTATTGACATATCCTTCACACCACCAGTTGTTAGCGTGAAAGCAAAGACAAGTAATCTTCACAGACTATGCAGCACTAAGCACAGCCTTCACTTATGATGAGCATCTGATTTTTTTGTATTTTCCCTCCTTCTTCTGCCTCTCTTTTTTCTTGTCATTTTTAAGATTTTCTTAGGGATCTCCTTTTCACTTGCAAATTTCTAAGGGAAGAACTTGTGGGGTTTTTGCTTCTTACCACCTGCACCTCATTTCTGTGAGGTCTTGGGAAAAACACTTCTTTGTTTTCAGTCACCATTCCAATTCTACCGTACAGTATTCCTTTATGAAAATCAATCATAATATCCATGGTCTTTACTTGGAATGAAATTAGACACAAACAGTCCCCATCAGAGAGCAGGCAAATTGCATTTTGCTGGCCCATTGTGTGCTCTGGGACTTGCAGGACAATATTTAAGTGCAACATATTGGCTTGAGGTAATTGATTCCTTGAAAATAGCCATTGAACTACATACAATATTAGGACAATACTTCCAATGGGATGTTTTGCAATAATTCACCTTAGCAGGAACTATGCTATCTAACTGCTATCTAACCTGATCTCCAGTGAACTCTGTTGGTCTCTCCTCCAATGCCTTCCATCTCTCTTTGAATGTACAAAGTACAGTGCCCTGTGGCAGCTGTTTTTTCATAAAGGCTTCAGAGAAGAATTATTCTGTCATGTACATTCAAACTCCTTGTGGGTTAGAGGGGGGTTAATGTATTCTCTTCTGAGCTTATTTTCACGTGGTTTTGAGAAGGTCAGTGTCCTACCCTACCTAATGGCAAAGACATCAGTATGCTTGTCAAAGCAAATCACGCAGTTGCTGCAATTCAAAATACATGTGAAATCGTGACTTTCAGTAAAAGGCCACATACTGGTTTGAGTGGAACGTCGGCGGAGGGTAGGTGACGTGCCTGCTCTGAAAATCTGATTTGCTAAAAGAGGGTTTTTAAGGCTGCTGCCCTTTGGGAGCAGAATTCACGCAGAGCTTTGCAGCATGGTTAATGTTGAGTTACAGCACCATTATCACTCATCATTTTATTGCTCAAAGGTACATTTTTCACATAAGAAGCCTAGTTTGAAATGTGTGGCCACCTTTTCATTTGGTTAGATTTTATGACTTATGAGGTAGCTGCTCAAAGGCAGTGGCTGAGGTCCAAGGAGAACTTTCCTTGTGGTAGAAGAAAAGCTGGTTGTAAACTCTCAGCCATCTGTGTAGGAGATACAGGACAAGTCATTTCAATGCCACTTACGATCTGAGGTTTTGCAAGTGTCTGGTTAAAAGACATTGTATTTGGCCTCTGGACAACAAACTGGCTTCCCTGAGCTTAGGGGTGAGGAAATGCTAAATCTTAACCTTCAGGTCACAGCCAAGTGCCTAGTGAATAAGATCTGCTGCCTTTCCTTAGTTTTCTGATGTTTCTTCCAGAGGACTTTATATTTACCCTCTATTTTCCACCAGTGATAAAAGATCAGTGGCTGACACAGGGTAGAGCTTATGACAACTTTTAAAAATAAATAGAGTTTTGGATTCTTTTTAAGGATTTTTTTTTTTTTTTGGGGGGGGGGGGTGTCAGGAATGTGATATTTGGGAACTACTTTCCTTTGAGAAGAATTTGCAAGTCCAGGGAAGGGATTTGAGCAAAAGAACAATCTGGAAGTGAGAAACCTGAATTTCCTATATTGTCCCTTTAAAACAGGGAGTGCCATGAGGCAGAACATCTCTGATCTTTCACTCTCTGAGAGTGATTAGGGAACTCCTGTGGGATAAGAGGATGCCATGTTTTTCTCACAGGAGGAAATCTGTTCTCTTCCACTCCAAAGTAAGAAATACCCTTCCATGTTATTTTCCTATGCTGTTTGCTTTTAGTGCATGACAAAGTATTTATGAACCATTTACTTGTCCAGGCAATATGCATTTGTCCCTTTACTATTTAAGGTTTTTCTTAAAAAAGTAATATCCAGTTTCCAATACTTACATATATTTATGTATTTTTAATTTGACATTTGCTGCTGGAGATAAAAATTCCAATACTTTCACCTACATGAGATTAAAAAGGAAAAAGTAGAACTTTTGCATAATATTATAATTTTTTTCATTGCTTGGCATTTTGTTGAATTTTGTGTTATCGTTATTTATCTCCTTGCTAATTCTTTAATTCACCACCACTGTCTTTGGAAGCCTTTGCTCTTGCTTTTATGCTCTGTCCACATCCTTGCAACCACACAGTTGTTAGAACAGTTATCTTGATTTGAAAGAATTCTCTGAATAATGTAAGGACTGGGATTTCTCTCTGCACAAACAAGTAAAATTTGCTCTTCAAGATGATACAGCCAGCAAACCCGCTATTTACCTTGGGATATGACAACCATAACTATGTTTTCAAGGCTGATTTTGAAAGGTTGCTTCCTCAAGAGACACAAATGTAAAACCATATCTGGAATTTAAAACAAGTTCCATGCTTGCTATGAGAAAATGTTTGAAGCTGTTTCCTCGTGATTTTAAAATCTATTTCTATGTTTATTAAATTTCAAAACCCTCTTATGCTTCCCAGCACTGCCACTAATACAGCATCACAAAACTCGTGCCAAATGTGTGGATTCAAGCAGTTGCAGGAACACTAATTTCATGGCATGTGTTTTAGCACACACTCAGCAGTTGCCAATTTCTATTATTGTCTGAGGGATTTCTATGATAATGCATTTCCAGGGTAAAAAAGGAAGTGTGTTTAAGCTGCTAGGATAAATTTTTAAAAAAGTGAAAAAAGAAAAAGGGTGTTCATGTCATCTAGCCAAATGTTACCATCATTTATTTGAAAAATAATAAATTCTCAGTTCCTCAGAAATTAATATATTATTTTTAAATATTATAATTCAGCATCCTGGCTGTTTTAAATTTTCCTTTAATTTAATTAATTTTAAGTCTACCATTTTAACAGAAAAATTTAAAACTGAAATACAAAGATTAACTAACAAAAAACTTTCTTGTTTACAGATTTTAGAGCAGAATGTGAAAGTTTCTTCTTTTTTAAATATATGCAGTTCTAGTGATAGGAATAGTTTATATTCCCACAGGAAAGTAGCCACAGATTTATATAAAATGAATACTGGATTAAAGTTCTGGATAAAATGAATATGAAACATTCCTATAGGGATAATGATTGATTTAGTTTTCCTATGGAAATGGTCAGTGAATCAACCATCGCATAGTCATTTTAAATGGTGAAGAATACGTCTTTTTCAAGGACTGTTCTTCATGGAAATAATTAATAATGAAAATTAATATTAGAAATGCTTTTTTTGGTATCATTTGAAAAGACACCTTCTATTGGTGATATGGTGTAAAAAGTGTTATGAATACCAAGGAGCATATGAAGAAAGCAGTCTCTCAACTTAATGAGTCAGTGCTATTATTACTAAACATAAGAAAAAACTTACTTCAGAAATGTATTTTGGAATATTTATGAGTGTAATGACAGTTTTCTTCTATTAGTTGGTACTGCAGATTTTCACAGAGACAAATATTTGAATTAAAATTTATAATGCAACTTGCCCTGTGGTTATTTGCAACCATTTCAAAGGTCCTGGAATAAGAAGACAAATAACTTGAACAGCATTAAGAAATGATGTTGGAAATACTGAAGTGGATAGTAGAGAGAAATGCTGTTATAAACCAGGTGACATATTTTCACATTTGTATCAGCTGCAACATTGGCCTCAGCATCCATGAACTGGCACTAAAGTTATCAACCTCTCTGGCATGTTCTGAAGACCTGGGTAGTGAAATCTGCAATCCCATAAGACTTGGTGTACAGAAAAATCTGTCAAACCTGCAGCTCAGTGTCATCTTTTCTCATATGGTTTCAGAGGCGTCCACATTATCCTGGAGACACAAACACAGCTTCTTTCACACAGCTAGTTCAGCAGGAAAGTACCAGAAAAGGTCTGGCTACAACTTTTGCAAACAGGAGTACACAAGGTTGCCTCCACTTAGACAGCATTAGCGTGACAACAGAAACTGAGTGCAAAATCTGTTGAATGCCTGATAAACCTGGCTTCAGTCACATTTGTTCTGTGATTATGAAGAAAGCCAACTACTCTGAAATATAAGAAAGGAAGTCCATTTGCACAGTGAGATCAAATTTAATTTCTAATGTAAACCTGAGAAAAGATTGGAAGGTAAAAATTGCACTGAACAATTTTCCAGTTTCCTGTTCCTTAAAAGGATGGTATGCAGGGTGACCCATCACATATATAGAGTCCTGTATGGTAAATAATCATGTGGTATCTAACAAAGTCTAGAAATAGCTCATATAAATAATTCAGGGAAGGGAGAGGATAATTCATTTCACCTAACATTAACTATTCGAAAAGGAAACTGCCAGTCTAGGATTGTCATCTAGGCTAGTCATAAAGATTGCTTAGACAACTAACAGGAGCTAAAAAATTACTTTTAATGGTTAGAGTTAAGTGCAATGAATTCTACCCTAAGTTATTATATATTGCATGCCTTTGCAGACATTTTGTGAACAGAAAAAATAGATCAAGTAACCCATTAAGAATAAATTTATTCACTCTGGCTATCGCAGGACAGTAGGTACTGTTTTAATGATGTAAAAGTGCAGGCATTTGAGAGCCAAAATACCTGAGTCTATGACTTGGTACTGCTTAGTTTACTTTTAGGGTTGCCTCAGTAAGGAAAATATCTCATTAAACTAATATTACTGCCTGACCAAACTGTCAGAAGAACAGTGTTACCGTACCAGAAAACACACACAAAGCAGACACTGAAAAAAGACAATAAGTGCTTCACTCCAGGATACCAGTTAGGACTATGTCAGCATTACCTAGAGCAGGCACTGGATTCTCAGAGAAAAACCCTGATCCATAGCTGCGCTCCCCTCGGCACACAAGTGAACCTGTAGATTGGCTGCATTGAAGTATTTACCTTTTTTCCCTACAAGAATCTGTAGCCAGAGCCTCACACTGATCGAAAAGACTTCTTAAGATATGCTCATTTAGCAGCTGATGCAAAGTATTCTGCAGAAGCATGCTTAACACACTGTAGTTAAAAAACACGTCCACCTTAATGTATCCACTACCATAGCATGCTAGGAACCCCGGGAGATCTGACCTCTCCAGAGCCCGCAGGGGAGTGCTGGATGTCACCCTTGTGGATAAAACAAAATTCCAGGTATTTAGCACTGTGAGGATGGGCTTTAATGTAAAAAAACAAAATGGATTCCCTTATTTGAACTTCCCTGTCTTTGCTTCTCTGTAGCCCAGCCTTGAGATAATGTGTTGCCTTCATGCCCAGCAGTCACACTGCTGTATTAGGTGGACAGGACTATGGATGGCTCACTGGCAGACCTAACCTATATTATTATGCATGAAAATGTACTGGGTAAAAGGCCATCTTTTGTGACTTACACTTTTCTTCTAACTATTTGTTGTTAGGAAAGGCTTTGAACAATATAACACAGAAACATTACTGTGCTTTCAGCACAGCTCTGATGCCAGAAGTACACTATGCTTTATTAACAAGTAACTGTTAAACTCTAGGTTATACAAACCACTTACCATGTTTAGGAACATTATTAAAATATCTAATTAGAGCTTGTACACAGACTATAAAGGGTACCCTTTAAATTATGGGTCATTTATAAAAGCTCTAGTTATCTTCATGATTACTAGACACAGCAACATTTTAATGGCTTGTTTAACAGATACTGTATAGTTTAAGGCCAGAAGGGACCATTAGATCCTCTAAACTGACCTTGTGTATTTCACAGGCAATTAAATTTCACCCAGATACTCTATACCAGTTTCATCAGCTTTAGTTAAAGTAAAGCATTTCAGTCATCATCAGACTATAGTGTGTACTAGAGACAAAGAGAGAACAGAGCCTCCAGACTCTTAAATGGCAGGAGCTAATATGTTCAGATGGTCTTAGAAGGCATGCCCCATGCTGCAAGGGAAATGCTCTGTCGAGCCTGAACTTCAAGAAAGGATCCAAATCTGGCAGTCAGTTTTAACTTGAACTAGAACATACACTGTAAAGTATGATGGGTGTCATAAGTCAGATGTCCTTAAGTATACTTTAGATTTAATTTTCTTCTTTTATTCTCCACTGAAGGAGCAAGTAAAAAAGTATCAAAATGATGAATTTTTTTCCATCTCTTTGCTTTCTCCTTTCCTTCTTCCTTTCCTGCTTTCCCAAATGTGAAAAGCAGAAACTTATGTAAAAACCCTGAAACATCTCCAGCCATGCAAGTGCATGCTGTGACTTCAAAACAGGTCCACAGGACTTCTGCAGTTCTGCTTCAGTGGAACAGGGGACACATCAAACATGCAGTGAGCACAACGCAGGGGGAATTATTATATGTTGGTTTTCTGGAGAGAGCTGGACGCTTGGGCCATGGCCGTTTGTTCCAGACTTCTGGGCATCCTGAAGGCAGTTTTAGGTACTGTTCTGATCAGGTCACTTGATATCCAGTTGTCCTGGACAGATGTGCAGCCTTGCTAGTGTGAGTGAGACACTTTCTGCGTAATCCATCTCTTGGGACTCGAATGTCAGCAGTATACAGATGCTACTCTGTGTAAAGTAAAGCACTAGGGCCTGATAATGCAACCCTTGCCTTCATTTACAGAATAGGACAGGTGAACTATGTTGTAGAAATGTATAAAGCCATTTGCAATGGTTTAAAATAGTGGAATTATATTCGGGCTGAAGGACCTAGCCAGAAGGACATGCAAAACCAGAATGGCCTCTGAGAAACAGGACTATGAAAAACTAATATGAAATTTAGAAACTGATTAGAAAGTCAAGTGAGAGCAACCTGGTTTACTGGCCCTGTGAACCATGGGAGTAAGATTTTAATGTTAATATAGTGCCAGAAAGTAATAGGAATGATCATGCAGGTTAACAGTAATTTGGTGGGTTAAATTTATACCAGTTTCAAGCCTGCTGAAGTCTTGAATCTGTAGATCTGACATAATGGGTTCTGGAGATACAATCCATTCATTAATAAGCCCCTACGGTTGACCACTAAACCTAAGAATTGTACTAAAATGCTGAAGGGGCCACTGGTGCACTTTAGGTGAAAAACAGTAGATATAAAGATAACTAATAAAATGCAGTGATCTTCTGATCAGCCACACACTATAAAACAAAAGATATTTGACTATTTTCTTACAGATATAGTATTATTAACTCTGTATTTTTCAGTTCAGGCTTTCAAATTCTTGATACTTACTGCAACACATACTCAAAGGAGATTCTAATTAATACACTGCTTTGTTGCTGGAAAATGCAATTTGAAATGCTTAGATTATGTTTTATAGAGAAATTGAACTTTCCACCCCCCCTTCTCTCCCCCGCCCAAGGGAAAACAAAGTAGAGTTAGAAGTAGCCTAAAACCTATTGAAACATTGTCCCTTGATGATAGCTCTTGTGAAGGACATGGAAATATAATGTTTATGAAACCAAGATCTTCCTCCATAAACTGCTCTGCAAGTACTTTGCAATGGCTAATCCAGTGTTCACACTTGATGAAGAGAAGCACCATGAAAACTTCCCAACCAGGGAAGGGTTGGGAAGCATCAAGGGTGCTTCAAGCTTCATGTCCCCAGGGCACATGGACCAAGTAGGACATTTAAGCCTAACAGTTGACATTTAATAAGCTGTTTCTTCAATAATTCTGCAAAGTTGCTTCTTTATTATGGCAATTTGCATTGCGGCTTTGTTGAAACTCTTGTTTCTGCTGTGTTTTGCTGCAAAGATTTTCTATATAGTATGGTTATTTTATAGATTTAAAATTTCTTTGTACAGAGGACAAAAATTATCTTATTTTTACCGTTTTCTCTAAGTTTAGGGATGGGAAACACCACATTTTCTAAGTTACCAGGTTTTGTAGGCTGTCACATTTGGCTCTCCAGAGGCTTTCCTATTTTATACAAAGAAATTAATCCGTCACAAATCCAGCTCTGAGATTTACTTCTCCATTAAGTCTGTTCCCCTCTTTCAGCTCTCCTCTATTTCTTCTCTTAACTAGGTAATTTATTTCAGACATTGTATTGTCAAGTTAATCAAATAAGACAAGGATTATTTTCCAAAGTCTTGCGTCATATGAGCTCTCTTAGAGTCAGGTTGACTTCAGTTTCTCCCCTGACTGTTATCTGCTTTTTAGAGATGTTTGGAGTAGGATAAGTTTTATACTTTCCTTCCACCCTTAAACTGTCCACATGCCAGTATTGTCTGCTGTCTTACACCACTCATTTGCTGATACAGCAGAGATTTCACTCAAGAGAGCTGAGAGCTGTAGTTTTCTCCCCTCAGTGGTGGTATTAGTTTTGCTTCTCTCAGGCAAAAATTTCCTCTCAGAAGCAGGAGATGTATCACTCATTAAAACCTCATTTGCTGCTTGCTGTTCACCTTACCAACTCAGTTTGGCTGGCTGCAACTAAAAATGCTGTGATACATTTATGCTCCCTTCTTTGACAATGTCTCATGGTAGTGACTGCATTTATGCAAAGCAGCCTGCTTTACAGAAATAGATTCTTGAGGTAAGAGACGAAAAGCCTCATTTATAGCACACAGTAAAACAGTGCAGGTGTTCGTCTTAGTTCCTCCACTCCATAGTTACCATACTGAAACTTACTCACAAGGGTAAGTGTTCAAGTAGTGCAAGTATTCACCCTCACAACATAGACATAAATATAGCCAGGACTGGTGATGTACCCACGCTGACAGTGTGTCCACCTTTCAGCACCCAGCAGCCATACTATCCACTCTGGTACCCTGGGAACAGAATATCTTGTGGACTCAGCAAGAATAACTGGTATCTTAGTCCTTGTTCATCTTCAACCATGGCATTGATAAAACTTGTTGTTGACAGAAGGGAAGAATAAGGTAAATAAAATTGTTTTCTTATTTCATTTTCATGCTTTCTTTGTTCTTTAAAACAATGTCATGTAGGTAAATGGTGGGTTTTTATTTGTACTGAGGTATTACAGGTGGACTATAAATTATGGATCCTAATGGATTTTTATGGATGGGCTTTCATAGGTTACACGACTTGAGGCAGCTCAGATTGGTCATCTCTTTCCTCTGTGCACTGTCTGGAAGAGATATCTTGATACTTAGGTTTGTGTGTGTGAGAACTGGACAGTACACAGGGCTTTGCGATCTGTGCAATCAAAGAAATCTTTGTAGGTAGCGTGGGTGTTGCTCTCTGTCTCTAAGGTATGATCTTTTTGAGTAGTTCCTGTATTTGTGACATGTAAGTAGGAAACTCGGTAATTTTTGTATTTGGTTTTAGTTTTTGGTTGTAGAAATTAAAAATACTTCAGGAAAGGGTTTAGGGATAGATGAACAGCACCTTAGCTTAGTGAAACATGATGAAAAGTCTCCTGTGGCAGCAGAAGTCACCCGTGTACACAGTCAAAGCTTTGACTCCCAGGAAAGCAGATGTACAAGATGTGTAAAACCACATCAAATTCGGACTAAACTGAGATCTCTGGTAGAGAGAGATTGTTCATCTGTGGCTATATCTTGAAAATCCTTTTAATAGTTTCTTTATTGTACCAAGTTTGAAGAGAGATTTAGTATCACTGGTGCTCAGAAGGAGTTGCCAGATGTGGGTAGAGAGCTTTGAATATTTTAATTGAGGTCAGTCACCCAGCATGAACTGAATAGGTGCTAACAGTAGTAGTTTCACTTCATCATCTGCCAGCTTAACAAATCTGGTTCATTTGACATCACAGAAGTCTGTATTTGACTGTTCTATAAAATGACTGTTTTGTTGCATTGGGTAATACTGGTTGCATCTCCAGAGCACAAGATCTCTGCGTGGCCTATTTGGCTCATGTATTAGAGTCAGGTCCAGCAAGAGCAGCCTGGATGGTAAGTCTCAGCCTCTGTTTGGTACAGCAAATTGAGCAACAATTCATCTGTATAACTGAATGAAGGGAAAGGGAAAGAGAAAAAAGCAAAAGTTAAGAATATGTCCTGGCCTGAAAGGTGTAAATTTCACCACCACAGTTCCTCACTTCTCCCATGACCCTGGGATAAGGTCAAATCCTTTGACATTGCATGACTTTATCTTATCAGAGATGTCTTGCCAAACTCAAGCCAGAGGAAGAGCAAGCTGAGGCCATCACCAACTGTCCTAGCTTCAGTGAAGTCCTAAATATGAGACTGGGACCCCTGTTATCGCTTTCTCCCTTCCGTGTCCTTTTGCTTCCCTATATGGTTTCTTCTTTCCCTATCTCTCCTTTTTTGCCTTCTGTGTAACAAGTTTGGTTTAGCTGGTCAAACCTGCATATTTTTCAATGCAGCCATGAGCCTGGGACCAGAGGCACTGATAAAACTCTGGCCCATCCTCACTTGGGTACAAATATGTCAGGTTCTGAGGCTGCTGATAAGATGATGCTGTGACCAGCCTTCTCTGCAGTAATAAGCCAGTTTGCACCATGGCAGAACTGCAGATTTTGCTGTGCTGTTATTTCTTTCCTCCTCTCCCTTCTCCTATTTCCTTCTTCCCTGTTCTCTCCCTTCTTTCTTCTTTCTCACTGTTTGTATGTTTGTTCCATCTTATGCAAATCAGACTGGATTTTGAAAGTAGCAGCGATTTCCACAGCACATTCAGATTAATAAGGTTTTCCTGGATAGGGGGTGGCTAAAGATCATTTCAGCCTACAAGAGACTATCAGTCAAAGGGCTTCTGTCCTTCTGTAGAAAGTGAAATGTTGTTAAAAATATGGTTAAAATAAACTATTTTATACCTTAACATTATAAATGTTTTAACTGTTCTATTTTTCCTTTGAATTTAAAAAAAGTCTGTAAAAGCTTTTAATACTTGTTACCACCATTAGATAAGGCATGCTGAAGTATCTGAACTTACAACCTGATGCCCCTGTTACTATTACTATTGCACAGTGATAGAATAATTTACATACTTATCACTTTACAGACATGTAATCCATTGAAACCTGAGTCAAATCTTACACTTTCTTGCTCTGCTAAGGAGAATAAGGACCTTCCTCTACTTGTGACACACTACTGTGCCAACATACTGTGACTGCTTTGTTCTCGACTAGTTTGTGACTGGCAGACAGGAAACACTCAGGAAGGAAGACTGAGCTCTGGAGTTAGTTATATGCAGACTCTTTTCCCCCTGTGACCTTGAACTGTGATACCACTGAGATATGGCCCCTACTCCTGGTTGGAAGGATCTGATATGGGAACAGAAGCTGCTGCTGCTTCCATTTCACAGGAACTGAGATATGAGAACAGAAATTGTGGAAGCTTTATTTGTCCAGCTACAGAAGAGGAGGAGAATCTCATGATTCTGTCACGCAGCCTGGCTGTGGGCCCGCATCTAATGAGTCTGCTAATCTGCCATATACAGAGCAGCTCCTGGAGCTTCTCTTTAAGTGAGACGCTGGAGACCAGCATTATTTGAATCCTGTTCATCTACTATATGTACACATACTATGCATGATATGAAATAATTCAGAACGTAATAGGGAAAATAAATACAACTACTAGGCTAAAATTCCTGCAGAAAGGTCAAGCCATTTGTCCTACATCCTGGTGGCTCCACAGAAGTGTGTCATTGATAGTCATTCCCATTCTGGTAAGTTCAGCAGTACTCCTGTTTGGCCTCCTTAAGGCATCTGGTCAACCTTCACAGAGCAGAGCTCGGCCAACTCTGAGGGCTCTTTGAAAATCCCACTCTCCCTCATTTAGGGCACTATGAGCTTGTAAAAAAGATTTTACACTAAGGAAAAGCGTTTAGTCAGTGTAAAGTCACTGTTCTGAGAAAAATAAAGCAGGGAGGCCATTACATGGTTGTCAGAGTAGAGTGATTCCATGAGTTGGTCTAATAACCTACTTCCACATCTGTAGTCTTTCAGATTTATTTGTGTTACTCTTACAGGCTCACTGAACAATTCATTTTTTAATAAATTTATAGTATACAAATATCAACAGTCCCATTATCACTGATGATTAGGGGAAAAGGTAAAAATGAGATTTGCAGTAATTTTTTTTTCAGAACCAAAAGTTCCTCTCTTCCACTGCAATATAAAAGATATAATGATATAAACATGTGGTATTTTATTGGGACACAGAAAATGACAGCATCAATTTAAGAGGAAAATGTGTTATGGATATTTTTGTAAAGGTAAAGAAAAACCACTCTTATACAGACCTTCTCTGCTGAGCAGTAGCCTTGTTTCCTTTGTTTGTGGTAATACTCCTGTGATTTTGCTGAGTCTCCTGCTCAGGCAAAACCAAATCTGCGGGGTTGCTTTGATATATCTTCCAGTGAAATCTGCAGGACAACAGTGGCAACTCTTTATGGTTATTTGGATAAAGCTGTAGGCTAAATTTATGCTCAAACACTGGAGAGCATCACAACCAGACACAACCAGTCTGTGTCTGCATGATATATTTTAAGTAGGTAAAATGTTTCTTGGTTTGAGCAACCTGAGGAATCTGGCAGATACTTGTCATATGAAAGGCAGACGAGAGGGACATGCATGAACCTTGATTTATTGTTAGATAACCGAACAGGATATCAGGGTTCTCACTCTAAGCACCCTTTATTAGATTCTAAAAATAACTCATCAGAAGTTAAGCTCTTGTACAACTTTAAGCACTGTGAGTGTCTCTGTACTTTAGGTAACCACAGGATTTTCTCTCCTTTGGTGTTTAATGCATGTACCCCACCTGTATCACTCACTATTATACTGCCATGAAATACCACTTGATTTCTTAACAGTCCTTTAGTATTTCTGACATGTGCAGTCACTCTGCAAAACAGCTTTAGCAGCAGCAGTTACTCCATCAAATAAAATACTGTGTTTATTTCTTTTTCAGAGTTAGTAACACTCCTAATTAGAGTTAAGAATTTGAATATTGTTACATAAATAGTTAAACCGTCAGTGGCCTTTGAAAATAATATGAACTGATTTATGAGACCTGAGGGTGTTTACCCAAGATTTCTGAGAGAAGCTGTATATGCAACTGCCAATTAACTTGCTAATACTTTAAGTCATCCAAGATACCACAGAAATGTCAATTGGTAAACATGACATCCGTTAAAAAAAAAGAAATTGTGGCAATATCTGGGAAACAACAGTAAGCTTGACTACTATATCAAGCAAACTGACACAAAATATGATAAAGAACAGAATTAGGAGGCATAAGTGGTGAAAATGATACAATGGAAAAAGAGCATTTTCTTGGAGCAGTTAGTCATGTCTCACATGTCTGTGTTGCTCTTTAAAAGAGTCAGTGAATATGTTCGTAACAGTGAACTGTCTGAGACATTGTACATGGAATTTCCAAAAGAATTTGGAGAGGCCTGTTACAAAAGGCTTATAGAAAATAAGCTTTCATAATATAAGAAGAAACTTCCATGCATGGATTAACACCAATGAAAAAACAGAAAAGAAAAGATAGGAATAATAAGACATTTTACAATGGAGGTAGGATGACTTTACTGTTCAGTGCATTTATTAGTGGTCTGGAAAGGGAGTGGACAGGGATGTTTTCTGATCTTACAGAACAAGAACAGTCAAAACCAGAGTTACCAAAAGTGCTCCAGGAACTTCTGTCATCACAAGCTGCTAGGATGAGCTGAGATCTGATGTGATTCAGTGTTGATAAATACAAAATAGTGACAATGGCAAAAACAATCCCTGCTATACCAACACACAGTAGTGAGCCCAAAAGAAATTATTACCACTCAGGAAATCATCACTACGAACAGTATTGTGAAAACTGTATGCATGAGCTTGTTGCTCAATGGCAGTCAAAAGACAAATGCAATTACAGAATCAAACTGCACAAGAAAACAAAAAAGTATCATCACAGTAGCAGCCAAAGAACAAATCTGTAACTCCTGCCACTGCTTGAATATTGCATGCATCTGTCATCTTTCTTTTAAAGGAAGATTTAGACCTAGAAAATCTGCAGAGAAGGACAAGCATATGAAGGACAGACATGTGAAGTCATCCCCATATGAGAAAAGATTAGATAGGTTTAGGATTCTTGAGCTCAAAAATAAGGTGCTGAATGAAATGGGTATGACAGTATGACAGAAATGAATAAAATCAAAACAAGTATAAAGAGGGATGAACACAGAACAATGCTGTCACATGTTGGTTTGGGTTGACAGAATACAAGCTAGGTTTGATACGGAAACCTGACAGACAAGTTAATGTGTTGTTAGATTAAGATGACAAATCCCATTTAAGATGGTAAATCCAACTTCTGTGCCCTATAATTTTTTGCAGACAACAGCCTTACTCTGAGATTGCATTATAGTGTCTGTGTTTACATTTCCATTGCATATTCACACAGTCTTCCCTCTCTGCTCTTTGTAGGAATGCAACAACCTGTGAAACGTTGGTGCCTCTTCTGACAGGTAGCTTCGAACTTGTTGTTAGCTCTTTGCACCAAAACATGGGATTGGCTGTTCCCTCTGACTCAGCTGTCAGCTGTGGAAACACCCTGGTGATTAAATAACATGCAGGACAGAGGGTACATGTGAAAAATCCTGAGCCTGGGCATTTGACAGGTAACTCCATACACTTAGGATCAAGAGTTCAGTGTCTTCTCATGATCAGGGAAAGTGCCTGAAGTACCTCTCTTTTGACAGAGCTAAACAAGGTTCACAGTTGTCTTTGAAAATGAAGCTGGAATTGGGGGAACTAATTCTCATCCCTGATAATGAACTAGCTGCATAACTTTCTTTCAGACTTGAGCCTCAATCAGTCACTGGATAGAAAAAGAGCAAGGAGCAGAGGTATCACATCTCTGCCGGGCTGGTGATTGGCTTACACCTGGGTATGGGACTTTAATTCACTCACGCTGCAGAGATCATTTAACTCAGACCTCTCATTTCCACTCAACTCTTGCAACTCCTGAGTTTTCAAAAGAAGTAGTCCCATATGTACATATATACACCCTCCATGACAGAGATGGAAAACCACCTTGTGTCTGTAGCCCTGTCAGTTACAGGTGTTGAGTAAATGCTCAGAGTGGAAGGTTCAGAAAACAGAGCTCTGGAGAATATGTAAAAGAAAAGAGTATACTCAAGGGTTTAGGGATTCTAGGATTAGATGTGCACTATTCACATTTAATGTAAACACCTAGGGTCATGCTATGTTTGTTTAGGTTTTTACTTGGATTTAATCCTTTGCTTTGTCTTGTACCTCCTTTACATTTCAAACATTTATAAAGAAAATATGCTTGATCTTTATTTTTTCTTTCCATTGCACACTGCTCTTTCATTGGCTTCAAATGGGCACTGCTCAGTTTTCCTTGCAGTAAATATTAAGTACAACCAACTCTTTTGCTGGCAGTATGATGGAGTGCCTGTATGTTAAGTGCCCATATCGTTGGAAGCTGTTGCTTTGAGCATAAGATAAGCCAGTCACCATGTCCCTGTTTGCCTGTTTCCATGTGAACATCTGTTATGCAGAGAAATTGTTGCTGGCCTACAAATCCTGTTTTTCTACTATCCTTTTCATTGCTGAATTGGCCAACTGTAAAAGACTGAGTTATTAAATATTTGAAGCTAATTGAGACTTTACCACAGAATTAACATTAGAAGTGATGACAAATTTAAAATATATGTGCTACAGATGCAAGATGCACACCATCTATCTGTGGTTAAGGAGAGAAATCCTTATCAGGTGCATGTAGAGTAGCAGGGTGGGACATGCAGATCAGTACAATGACATTCACATATCATTAATCTTTACTTCCATGAAAACAATCTGTTATGATTTTGAGGACAGTTTTGGAATTCCCCCTTAGCCTGATGAGTGTGAAAGAGTCTCTCCTGACATATTCCACCTGGGGAAATTCCATCCCACCTGCACAGCGGACACTGAGGGAAGGGTGGCCTGTGCCAGGATCCTGGGCATACAAGGCAGCACTTCTGCTTTGCTCTGGATTGCCATTGCCATGTGCTTCTCTTCCGCCAGGTTTCCTGAACTCACTCTCAATGCTTATCAGACCTTAAAGGAACAGGCAGAGGTACAACAAACATGTTACTATATTTGAAAACAGATTATTACAGTTTTGCTTCAAGGTGACTTACAGATAGTAGACTGTTTAACTATCTGCCAGGGCATTTTAAACAGTTGCCCAGAGCTGAAATACAGTCACTGACAAGTCCTGTCCTCAGGTTTGCTAACAGAAAAATGGGAATTCATTTGAGGTGAAATCTCTTCTTAATTTCCCTACTTCAGATGTGTTTTCCTGTTAAAGCAGCTTTGGCAGCAATGTCAGCTTAAGGACTTCTGTCTGTCTCTTCACCCAGCCCATCTGCTCACACTTGCCCTTCCACAGCAGCATGATATCCCCACCAAACACCATGCTTTTAGAAGTGGGCTAAACCAGATCATTGGACTGGCTGAAAAATATAACTGCCTAAAACCCAAGAAATATTCTGGTGAAAAGCAAGAATTAGTAGACAGGGACAGAAGGGGAAATTTCTTAGGCAAGTATTGCCACCAGAACTACTGTTTCACAAAACTATCACTTTGGATAGCTCATGAGTATAAATCCACAAATGGGCTCTGTAATCTTCTGTCCTAAAATCTGACTTATAAAGCTGCTTCCTGTGTCATGTGAAGTTTTGGTTAACTCAGTTTCTTTTTAATCACATAGAATTGCTTTTGCAGTGTCCTACCAGCCAGTACCAGTCTTAATGTTCCGTCAGCAGTAAACAAATTATTTATATTAGGCAATGGTATCTCTTCTTGTCAGACAAACAAGAAACACTGAACCATCCCACCTCTGTGGACATATGTTGTTTGAGTACAGAACCTTTTTAGATCTCTTTCACTGCTCCAATGTACTAATGAAGAAAATAAATGGGAGCCATTATTAGCTCATGGTAAAGCCAGTCTCTACTACACATTAAGAAAAATGAGCTGGAAGAGCTGTTTCAGTTGACCCCCTTCCTGCCTTCCTGCCATTTTCAGCTATTTTCTCTTCAGCATTGTCCTTTTCCAGGCAATACTAGGAGCAGCCAGAGAAGTTTCCTGGTAATCCTGATGGATTTTTGACGAAGATCCTCTGCTCCTTGCACAGCACTTTTTAAACTACCAAAAGAGCTGCTCTTTACAAAGTCAAAATTAATGTTCACCTCTCTTGAAGAAATCTGCATTTCAATTCCTATCTGCTGAACTGAAAGCTGACATCAGAGCTTTTAAAAAGAGAAGTGTATTATAATAGAGAAAGCAAAAAGATTTCTGAAAGTTGCAGAAGTTTCAGCATACTTTTGCATTAACTCTCTGTGGGATGCAGCCAATGCCCATTTTGCTTACTTAGAAATGACACATGAGAATCAGTGTTAAAGGAAAGCTGTAATATGGATTTTCTTGACAGCAAGTAATTGAGGATGCTTCTGCTCCACTGCTTTAAAACAATTGTGAACACCATCCATGTGCATCAAATACAAATTGCAGTTGTTACAGATACCAGCAAATCTAAAATAAGCCTGTCTTTGGAGTCAGAAAAACACTATTTCAACAAAACGGGAAAAAAAAATTAGTATTTGTGCTGTAGTGGCCATAAAAGAGCTGTGGTAATCTGTAATAACCTCATCCTCCAATTCCCATGGAATTAAATTACAGTAATCAACAAAAAATAACACATTTTTATCAAATAGAGACAACTAACCTTAGCTATGAGATTTCATTGGATCCAAGGAACAGTCAGGTGGATCCAAATCCTTAGTAGCTCAGCATGCCACGTGACGGTACCAATTTGGCAGCTATACAGTGGCATCACAGCAAACAGACTTAAGTACACAAAAAAGGGCAAAGGGTTCTGGTTTGTCTGAAGCAAAACTGTATATTTTGAAAGTTCAAGGGAAGCTTTGCTCTCCGAGAGTGCAGAGATAATGGGGCCCATGTGGACTGTGGTCTGAAAAGTGTCCAGACAGGTGATTGCTGGTTGTCTAGAATAATTCAGGCTTAGACAGTGATATTTTAAAAAACAGGTTTTATAATCCTACTGAGAGAAAACTCAGAATAAGTCTGTGCTGCTTGTTAAAATTTTGATGCTGTAAGTAGTTTTAAAATATTTTACTATATTTACATGGTCAGAACGTGTTCTTAGGAATCCATTAGTTAAAGCTGGCAAAAGAATAGAAAACAGTCAATATGTTTTGCATTTCAGGACATTGTTATTTTTTTTCTACTCAGAGTAGCTATTTCCAAATTCTCAAAGAGACAACAACACTTCATCTTTAGAACAAAAGGCTCACCCAGCTGACTTGCAGCAGGAATTTAAACCTGCTGCATCAGGCTACATCGATACTGCTAAGCATGTCAGGCACCATTTTCCAGCCTTCTGGCCTCAGACTTCCCCTGAACAGTGCCCAGACTTTGTCCAGAGGTCTGGCCTGGGCCCAGGCTGTGCTAGAAATAGTGTCAACAGTTTGGATCACTGCATGCCAGTGCTTGCATCTCTACTTTGGTGTTGTTCAGTGTTTTTGCACAGATTATTGGCTCTGGGGTTCAAGTATGCCACCTCCTTCATATCTTGAACTATTCCAGGGAATGGACAATAGCTCTCCCTCTCCCACCATATCAGTTCTCCATTTGGCTTAGTCAGCTTTCACGGATGCTCTTCTGCTAACATCTGGGTACTGTAAAGAATGGATGATGGGAAACTGGGACACTTAGTAGGGAATCCTGGAACTGGCTGTTAGATCTGCACCACCATCAATTTGCTTAGTGATAAGGTACCTTACTATTATCTAGCTACATCAAAAATCACTCCTTGCTTAAGAAAAGTTCAAGATTACTTTTTGCATTCTACACCACTCAAAATACACAAAAGTCATGAATGTTTAAAAAATACACATATTAAGAAATGGAAGAAAAATCTGCTGAAATCTGCTTAAGTAAGTCTAAATCAGAGAGGTGTCTCTATCTTTCTTATCCAGCTGACCTGTTGTAGTGCTCTCTGGTGAACTGGCTGTCAGAGGCTCTTTTTTTGCACGTGCCTTGTGTTTTAAATTGCATTCATTAGTGAGGACTCTATACTAGTGGAGCTTGTTAGCTAATGTTGCCCTTGGAGTATTTTGTGAGTTCTAGACAACTTAATCTTTCTTCCAGGAGCAAATTTTATTTCCTCCTCACCTGATGATGATCTAGACTTTCCTCTGAAGCTGAAAAAACATTTTTCCTATTTCTTGAGATGTAAATATCTCTTTCCTAAACCAAAAGTCATCTTCTGTTCTGGGCTTGCTAATTAATAAAAAGTATTCTGAGTGATTTGTTTGTGACCCAGGATGCATGCCTGCACATTAAACTATTTCCTCTGGTGAATTTTATATTACAACTCAATTTTGAGCACTGATGCAAACATTAAAATTGGCTAAATCTGTATAAGACATAACTGCCTCTTTACTGAGATGAAAGGCTTTGGGGTCATGCAGGGTCTGAGGGGACTAACCCCTAGCATCTTCCTTCTTCTAAATGCCCAGGGTCATGTGGGTAATTCTGGTATGGTCACTGCAGTGAACAAGCACAGCCTGGTTTTCATGAACTGCTGTCTTCAGGCTCTTAAACTCATGTCTGTGACTGAGTCATGGTAGAGTGGATGGACAATTATCCCCTCTGAAGTTCAGACTGTGACAAAAGTGGTCTTCTAAAATCTCCAACTCTGTTCCACTTCATACAAAACAGGTATGTGACTGAGAAGTATCTCAGACTCATGGTGACAGCTGATTAGTTTACACACCTGTATGTATTCAGTCTTTTGTTCCTCCTTTCAAGGGGATGCACAGACAGGAATTTTGTTAAAAGTACAGTGAAACTCCAGGAGGACTATCACATACTAGGTATTATTTTAAAGAAACATAGGGTGAAAGCCTAGTGTGGGCAAGTTGGTGTGAAAATGTGTTAGTGGTTCAGTCGCTATTTTGGATAACAGAAGAAATCAATGTCAGTTCCCCCTCCCCCCCCGAACCCTCACTACTCTGAACTCCATCTTTTTGTACTACTGCTCTAGTCCCAAGGTATGAATTCCATTGACAGAAGATGAATAACAGGACAGGTGCTTGCTGGGAGCCTCTGTTCTGTGTGTTACACAAACGCATTTGTGAGATCCCACCTCCTGACAGGTGAGTGCTCTGTCCTGGTGAGCAGAGCTGCTGAGACTCAAAGCCCTTTCTCCATATAGACTTTGTAAATCTGATAGCATTTGTGCTTGTCTGGAAACTAAGACACAGAGTGATAAGCCTGATGATGATTATGTAATTTTGAAGAAAGCCAAAAGTTCCCAGATAGCATTGCTTTTCTTACCTCAAAGCTTACGTTAGCTAAGAACAAAATAATCAAATATGAATCCCACTGCCCAAAATAAACTTACTGGTCATCTTTTCAGAATTTAATAATAATCATTAAAAAGCAGGAAATTTCCACTTACATTAAAAAAACTGCTGTTTACGACAGTAATAAGCATGACAGAATGGGATTTCTGTGAAGTAATGTGTATTTGGTCTCCAAGACCTGTGTCTTATACCTTCATGAATGGTTCCAAGTAAGGTGTGTTGACAGTGGTTTCTTTTGATATTAATTTTTGTGTTGAGCATGAAACACTGGAGGATAATTAACAGTTAGTTGCATGAGGTGCTATCTCTGGCTATCAGCTGCTGTAGAGGCTCCTTTCCAAAAAGTAGCATAGCACAACTGTTGAAAATAACTTCTAAGATGTGATCTGGTTATAAAGGAATATGTTGCTGTCATGGAAGATGGATTAGTTAGATTTCAGCCTTCCTCTAGTATGCTGATCAAACCTTTGCCCTTCTTATTCAGTCAGTAATTAGGGGCTTAATGTGTTAGCTTCATAGTTTCACATTTTCCCATGTCATTAATGGCCCAGAGAAAAAGCTTTCTGTTTTGAACAGCATAAGGGACATGCAGCCAGAGGAGGAAAAAGAACGTACACTGTTACAAGTTAAGCATTGCTGTATATGTGTATCTTATATTCGATCCATCAGGTGAGGCATTAGACAGCATTTCCTGCAGTCCAGATCCTTCTCCTAATTATTGACACCTGCAGCCTTTACTTCCAGGCGTAAGCGAGGTAACTCAGAAAAGATAATGTAACTAGTGCTCAGAGCACTCACCCAGGAGGTAGAAAAAAACATATTTGAAGTACCTGGATTTTGTGGGGATCTCAGGTCTGCAGGCATCCCCCAAAACTGCCTGCTAAATCGAGACAACAAAAGCACGTGGCGGCTACACTTCGGACCTGAGCAATCTCAGCTGTCCCCAGACTGGGACGCTTCTGCATATGCCCAACAGCAGAACTTGCTGCTACTCAGGAAATTCCAGTGTCACAAAGTGCCTGTTTGAGGATGCATGAGAAACAGACAGTTGCCAGGTGTACAAATTTGGCAACTCCATCCTACATATATGCCATCAGTCTTGGATCTAGTCCTGGTGTCAAGAATGATGTACTATGAGACTGGCCCAGAGAACAGATCTTTCAGATAAGAAAAATCTAGCGTGGAAATGGACTTCAGAGAGCAGCCTAGTAAACCTTCTGACTCCATCTATTTTGGGATTAAGGAGTTCATGCACAATTAGGCAGGATTTAAATGCTTTAATTCACTAGTGGCGTGTGCTCAATGTTAACAGCACATGTACAATAATTACTTACTCTCTTTTGTTTCCATATGGGAAACACTGAAAGAAATGCCTGATCTTTTATCTACATGGAGCTGTCTTTTCAAAGTCAGGGACTAATCTTTCCCTGGTTTCTACCTCTTTCTTCATCTGCTATTGCTTGGAGTAGGTTTTCCTCACAGGTCAACAGCCTCCCACAAAGGCAGGAAATTCCTCAAGTAACAACAAATGCAACTTACCTACTCCATTTTGGGTATTAAGGAGGTATTGAACATAAGCCTAGATCCATCACTTTCTTCTTGACAGTATTAAGACAGTGAATCAGAGTTTTCTTGTCACTCAGGACAAAGGTTGCAGAGTACTGGTATCCTGGCCCTCACCTTCATGTTCATTATCTAGATTCACTGCAGCTGAAGATTATCAGGTTTTTCACTGAGCCATAAACCCTTCGTTTTTCAGAATTTATTGGTTTCAAAGCAAAGAACTCTTTTATAGAGAAATAGCAGGGGTATTTTCCTCTGAATTTAGGATTTAGTTGCGGATTAACTATTTCTTTTACTTACTTTCAGCTCTTATTTTCGGTTTTCTCCAAAATGTCTGCTATTGTTTGTGGGAACACTATTCTGCATCCTCGTTTCTGACATTCCAGTTGACTTTCATCAATGAGTATTTACAGATCTACACAAAGAGGAGGAATAAACTAACTGAAGCCCTAGGTTAATATTCATTATATCAAAACTTATTGGCAAATAAACAATAAGTCATTGGTAAATTATACTATTTTTTTTTTTTTTCAACTGCAATGTAAAGTACACATTTATCACTAAAAGTTATAGGATTAATCTAAGGTTTATTTTATGTGCCAGAACTTAAATTAAGCTAAATCAAGCATCTCAGTTTTGTTTTGTAAACTCTGACAAATATTACAGATCATGCTGGTTTTGTCATTTGGTGATAGCATAACAAGACAGGTAACTGTTACACTTTGAAAGTATATGCAATTGTTTCAGGAGCATCTAATGCACAGTTAGCAAACAAGGAATTGGAGCTTAGTTACAGAAACAAAAAGTTACTGATCAGCTATCCATCATATTAACAAGGCTACTGCCACTTTTTGTAGGAAGTTAAATATTGTGCAACTGATCTGTATCCTTATGAACTTTATGGACTTGTTTTTTTTACTGCTTTGTGTTGCTCTAGCGTTTTAATCTCATGTCTTCAGAGACCAGTATGCTCTTAATTTGAATAACTACCAGATGCTAAGATTGGGAAGTGTAATTTAAAAATTCAAGGGCCTTAGAACTAGTTTGTTTTGTTCAAGTGTATTTTCTGAAGCCAGAGGCTTGCCAACAGTTACTACAGAAGTGAGTGCAAACAAACTGAATCTAGCTCAGAGTCACTAGAGCAAAATATTCTCTTACTTTGGAGAAAGCAGACAGACCTCAGATAGGTTTGGACATACTATCTGACTTACTGTCTGTCAGAATGGTTGGTTTTTTTCTATAAATGTTCAGTACAGTGGTATCTTCAAGGTAAAATTTGCACAGTGAATGAATCAAATACTAGCAGTGAAATATCTGAAAGTGCATGGAGTGCTTAACCCATCACCCACGCAGCATGGCGGAAGCCGAGTGCTTCAGCATTTTTATTTTTGTGGTATGCCCTCTGTTGTATTGAGGTGTTTTTCCTGCCCTGCTCAGTTTTGCTTTCTTTCTGTAGTGTATTCAAAGTAGATCCTTTTTTCCATCTTTTCAAGTTTTTTTTTTTTTTTTTGTGAGATTTGTTTATTTATTATTTTTCTTTTTTTGTCTACTTAATTTTTCATTTTATAAATACTTTATTATTTTTCTTTTTTTGTCTACTTAATTTTTCATTTTATAAATACCTTTATTTATTATTTATTCATTTATTTTTATTCTCTGTCTTATATATGGTCTTTTTTTCCTTCTTCCTACTCTTCCCCCACCCATCACCTTTTCCTATATTCTCTCCTCTCCTTAAGGTGGTGTTAAGATTAGCATCAAACTATTATCAAGTTCTCCCAGCTTTTTTCTCCCTGTACACAGTCCATTTATCTCCCCAGAATTTTCATGTTCCCATTAAAGAGAATAAGCATCCTACCCTCTGTTTTACTAGGGTATGGAAGTGAAGGCTGGAGGACATCTTCTGACAGCCTCATAACGTACAGAAAAGAAAGGACCAGGTGTTTTTTTAGCACATCATTGAAGGCAAAGTGGAAACGTGCCTAGTTAGAAGTAGTTGTCCCAGAACAGTGCCTGGCACAGACCTCAGTCCACTGACTTGCTGGCCATCTAGAGTCCTTGTTCGATTCCCCCAGTGAGCTATTGGGCAGGAGAAAGGTGGGAGGCATGAATGGGAAGAAACCACCCATGGTCCAGTGTCCGTTCCTGACAGGTCTCTCTGTGGCCCTTTTATTCATGGCTGTAAGTTGACAAACATTTTACTCCTCTGTGAAAGGGACTGGCTATTTTTAAGAAATATTTTCTTCTGCTTTTCTATATTGGAAGGAGCATTTGGTTTCCTGGGTTTCTAACAAAACTAACCCTGCAAAAAAAATCAGGCTGAATTATAGATAGTGTTGGTGGAAATAGACATTTTAATAGGAAAATAAATAATTCCATCTATGTAAGAACTCTACTGAGAAAGATAAAGTCCTTATTCAAACACAAGCATCACAAATAATAAGAATGGAAGTTCAAAAGATTACTGGCAAAGGAAATTGCTTTTTCATGCAACAGTAGTTGTCTCCCTCCTTTCCCCTCAGGTTTTCCATGACAAAAAGTTTATATTTATCTAGTTAAAATTTAGACAGTTTAGAATACTGCAGGTTCCCAAATGTGCTGGCCCAGGAGAATACCTGCAGAGGACATGGTGCATTGCATGTTTTAAAGACAGGGATTTTTATGAATGTAACGAGATAAATATTGTGGCGATGGCATGACTATATAAAACAATCTTCTGACATGATTTCCCAGCAGAGGTGTTCCTCAGTTATTCTGTTTTTCAATTTACAAAACTCTTCTCAGTCTCTTGCAGAGCTGCAAAATGCAGCTCTCACAGAAACACTGCTGAAGAGAGACAAAGCCACAATGAAGCCAAGAGTCCCTATATTAAAGCTGTATATAATCATATCCCTTTCCAGCAATCTTTATGCGGAGGCATCGGTTCAATTCAGTTATTAGCATGGACTTGACCTTTCTTCAAATTAATTAGCATAAAACCTCACACTTCATAAGAGTTAAAGCCTCCATCTGAAGCATACACAACAAAGACTCCATGATATGTTGACAATAGGGAGCTAAATTTTCCCACAGTTTCTCCTGGAGAAATAGTCATCTAACGTAAAGGTTTTCTGCTAATTAATTCCTCTGCTTGACATTCTGAAACAGGGAGAAGAGAAAGCCCTGTCCTAATGAGCCATTTGTAGAAAGCTATGTCTCTCTAAAATATCCCAGAGTTTTGTGTTGCAGCTAAAACATGTGGCTCGGCTCCACACTAATTTAGACCTGAGCTACCATTCCTTTAGTCTCTTTTATCAGCCATAGGACCCCCTGTGGTGTCTCAGCTGACCTATGGAGAAGCAGCATGCTTTCATTAAAGTGTCACTTAAGTTGTTGTGTAGGTCTGCTCCTGACACTTCTTACCTTTAGTCCGTAACAATAAGCATGTGTAAATCTACACATATTTGCATACCAGCCCATGTTGTGGTAAGAAATCCACCTTGACATTTCACTACAAGACTCTACCCTCAGCACCAGCCTCTTGCCTTAATAAACTTTCTGCCTCCTTTAATGTAATATGTCTTGCAATATGACTGAGATGGTAATACATGTTCTCTATGGCACACCAAGAATATTCCTTTGACCACAAAAAAAACCCCCAAAACCCAAACCCCAAAGTGGATGGTTGCATTCTGTATGGGTAACTAAATTAGTTGAAAATTTACTACTTCAGAAAATAAAAGAAAATAATACTTTCAAAATTCTCCAAGGTCTCTGCTGTTTTAATGCTTTGTCCAGCAACCGAAAAGGCGTAAGCTGTGTCTGTGATTTATCAGTGCAGGTAGAGTGCATGGACATTTCAGTTGAAGTTATGAAGCACATTGCATTTTACCCAAGGACATTAGACTTTCAATTCATTTATAATTCCTCTTTCCTTATAAGATTTTGTTTTAAGATATTATATCTCCTGCTTTCAGTGGTCTGAACCTCCATTTCTTTCTCACAATAACATTCTGAAGTCTTCTTTGGGCTGAATTTTAGCTGACATGTGGGCACACATCGCTGTAAAAAAGGAGATTTTATGCTTCTTAGGCAAGGTTAGGGGAATTTAAAATCAAATCACTGCTGCTATTCGTTATAGCCAGAGGTTGCAGAAACATGTGTAATTGCATTTTCCCCACTGGAAGGCAGTTGTATGAATATTTGTAAGCTTATTTTTTCTGTTTTGACATCAGGAGTGCATATAGCAGAATGTAAATTAGATACCACATTGAAATACATAATTATGCCACGAAAGCTGAATAGTTTGGACTAGTACCTTTTCTCAGGTATCCTTTTGTTTTGATTTTCATGTATTTAAGGCTTTTTTTTTTTTTTTAATTTAAAACTTTTTCCTGTTCTTTTACCTAATTTTACTGAAGGCTTTTCAACTTCTTTTGGAAGAAAAAAATAAATAATGGATCAACACGAAGGCCAGTGTTGCTGTTTTTGCTATTAAAGCTCAGTGTTATTCAGCAGCACTTGTTAAAAGGTTACAATTACATGTATCACAATAAAGCAACCAAGCTTACTGATAATTTCAGTGAAATCTGAGGCATGTTTTGTTCAATTATATACAGCATACTGAAAAAATCCAGAGTGTCCAGATAATTTTCTAACAGTCCTATATAGCTTAGTAGGATAGATTTGCTAGTGATTTAACCAATTCAGTTTATTCCTCAAAAAACATGTCTATTAAATATAAGTTGGAGAGACAAAAAGATGAAATTAGTACTATTGAGTGACAGTTCTAAGTTAATCTCCCAGGAGGAATTATCTCTTGTAACCAGACCAAATTTTCCATCGATTAATTTTACTCCATTAAATCTACTCACTGCTTACTCTACTTCCATTACTGGAAGTCATGATAAATTTGCCTTCTTAATGTGCAGCCATTTACTAAAGAAAAGCTTTTGCACTGTAGAGATGTCAAGAAAGGTTCTGCATAGAGTTCCAGCTCGAATTTCCTATTTTCCATGCTCCACTGGAATTTGCAGAGCAGAGAGGTATTTGTGGGATAAATATCACACTGAAATTGTTACTATACCAAAAGCACATTTTTCTCCTTGATATTTAACACCTCTTATGTTAGTAGAATATTCTATCATTTTTTAGCCATATTTTATTTCTTCTGTGATTCTATACCATAAATAGTTTCAGTTTCAGCACTCTTGGATTTCTCTAGTACATAAAAATTTGCTTCCAATTGGGTTTTTTTAGTTATCCTAGATTTCTGGAAAGATCTGAAATCTCTGTGTTGTCCATACACTCTGTTTTCTTATGATTCCCCCTTATACATTACAGGTAATGAATAATTAGTTAGTCTTTCTTTATCTAACAAAATTTACTTCTTTGTTTTTTAAAAGACACCTGCTTTATTTGCTGTTAGCATTAACAGACAACTTCATTTGGCATGCCCTTACAAATCCCTCATGTTTTTCCAGATTCCAACCAGTGCTTCCTATAAAAACCATAACATGGATCCAAATCAATTCATCTCAGCTGTCAGCACTTGTTATTAATTACCCAATACCCCAGCATTAGGATCCCAGCAGGTGAAATCTCCATAGATTGCAAACTTCCACTTGAGTCTGTGTAGCCACAAGCTCTTGACATTTGATGAATGGGAAGTCAGGTCTCAGCACTGCTGTATCCTGCTTCTGGACTACATTAAATCAGAATCTACGCTTTGGGCTTTTCCAAAGGAGTGCCTGACAGATGAGACAAGGGGTTTTGTGTGCTAACACAATTACTGGCAATGCTGTTTTTCGTAACCCGTTATGCTTTATTTATTATATGAGGACCTGCTTTAAGTTCGGTAGTATGGTCATGATGGTTGTTTCCAATAACCAACCAAGAAAGCAGATGTGAACACCCATATCACAATGAAAACTCAATGGGGATTTCTATGAACATGTCACAAGAGAACTACACTGTGCTTTTATTTTTTTTCCAGAACTGACACGTTGCAATAGAGGTATGCTGTTTCTGTCATTGCCAGTGAGCTCAACAGACAGAGGATATCACATTATGTTCCTTCAAGTTGCACTCACTTTTGTTCTCAAACTGTTACATTCCAGTGCCCATAAAATTTATGCTGTGAAACAAATTACATTCTATATTTCATCTTCCCCAGTATAACATGAGTAAAATTTAACAGAATTTGAGAGAAATGTCCACCATACCGGAACCAGTTTCAGGAACTCATTGAACAGTTAGAAGAAACTGATTTTATTGTAAAGTGTAGCCTTAAGTTTATGCTACATTTGTTTTTACATGTTTCGGACAGTTAAAGTACGTCCAGAATCTGAAGACTGGCAGTTTACAGTAAATCCTTTGCAGAACATGGTGAGCCCTCAAATAGAATAATTCATCAGGACAGCCTTCTATATTTATATTTCTTCCTTGTAAGAAAAAATAATCTCGTTTATTATGTCACAATAGAGAATCATTTTTGTGAAACATTTTCATAGTGATAACCTCTGTGATATCACCTACAAGGTCATCATTATTTAATGTTACAATTATACCACTATTAAAATGCAGGAGTTGATGCACCAGCGCTATAAGTATTCTAACCTTCATTGCAACAGATGGAAAGGATTGGCAGGCATTGGAACGGGCTGCCCAGGTAAGTGGTTGAGGTGTTTGAAAAACATATAGATGAGGTTTTTAGGGACATGGTTTAGTGCCAGAGTTAGGTTATGGTTGGACTTGATGATCTTGAGGGTGTCTTCCAACCAAAACGATTCTATGAGTCTATGATCCTATAATTCTATTATTCTATTACCCTCTTGTTATGAGGTAGTGTTACTTATGTGTGGATGTTTGCACAAGACTACATTCAAAATTGCACTGTCCACTGTGCAATTAGCCTTTTGATGTTTCTCTCTATAATGTCATAACACTGTTTAAAAGGTAACTGCTTGCTAGACAGTAAGCACTGCTTGAGGGCTGCTGCTGCACCTGTGTGCACATACATAACATGGAGAGATGCTGATTACTCTATTGCTACAGCTTTCCTGTCATTGCAGGCAGAGGGAATGGCAACTGGATATTCTGCAGTAACTGAGTGAAAGGCATTCAAGCAAATTTCCACTTTCTGTGCTGTATTAAAACAGCTTTAACAAAGCTATAGCATGTCATTTTAATCTAAAAATAAAATATAGTAACACATTCAATTGTTATGTTCAAAAAGGTGTCTGCAGGGACTGGATCTACCTGTGAGTCTGCACAGTGCCTACCAGAGCCTTGGCCGAGGTCTGTGTGTTCTCCTGTCCTGCTGAATCAGAAGTGAAGTTCTGCACCAACGCATCACTCCATGCAGCAGTGCAATGATTATGTTTCAGTTTGTGTGATAAATTCTGTCTGAATTACTGAGCAGAAGTAGGGCTGCTTGACTCTTCCCAGAAAATATTTTTAATGACATTTGCACTCAGCATTGCACCTGATCATGTTTCAATTATTTATTAAGAAAACTGCATGGGCTTAAAAGGATCTCTCTGTACTGGAAACATGACCCCAATCAAAATGACAAACTGTTCTGTCCGGTTTGTCTCTAGCAGGAAAAAAGTGCTCTTTCCTACTTAATTAAAACTACTATCCCTTAAGATTTGGTGCCCTGCCATATCAGGATAACATAACAGCAATCAGCCCTATGGAAAGACATTTCTTTAAACCATCCTATCATTTCCTACTGGCATTTATTTTGCCAGCAAAGCATTTTGGAAAAGAAATTCCTAGGTTAAGCACAAAGGCATTAGACTAATGATCAGCAATATGATGAAAAATATCGGCTTTTCTCTGACTAAATAAAAAATGTTTGCAATAACATAGCAATTTTTGTACATAGGGATCTCAGGTCAGATGTATCTTTATTCCCTTCCCTTACTTCTTGTTGTTATCATTGTTTTTGTTGAGGTGGTATTTTTTTTCCTCCAATATGAGCCATTGCTTGCTTAGAACACTATCACACACCCTGCTGTAATGAGTGACTGGACCTTTGGAGCCATGGGCTGAATATTTAAGACCCAATGGGATAATTCAGCTGTTGTACCTACTTGTAAGTATAATTCCTGTTTTCTTCTAACCAACCACTTTTAAAATCTGAGTTGATGATGGATGGACAATGTATTTGAGTCACTACTCTGTCAGAGTGGTGAGGTAGTTGATCACCATGGGAACAAATATGGCTGCATGTGGTTGAGCATCCAATTCATTGATTCATGCAGTATAAAAAAAAGCACTGGAACAATCTCCAGGGCTGCTGTTGAGGAAAAAAAAAAAATAAATGCATATGAAGGACAGACACAGGTGTCATGTATCATAGGTCTTGGAAAATAAGATGACCAGAAGTAAAACCTAGCCTTTGAAAGAGCTGATGGTTTGATTGAATTCAACTGAAAAAAAGTTTCTTAAGTGAACAACCATGAAGATGAATTCCTTTGTAAAGCTCTTCTGTGCTTCTTCAATTAAACTTCTCAGCAGCACTTGAGAGAAGATAAGGGCTGGTCAGGAGACTTTCACAATTAAGATCTAGTGAAGGAGGACACCTATGATGTAGCTCTGGCTGTGACACCAGCTCTTCCCAGAGTGGTCAGTGAGAGCATTCTTGACGGACAGACTGACTCCACATATTGTTTTTAAAGGTATATCTGGCTGTAGACCAACATACTATAATGCTTGCATCTGAGGCTATTTAGGTAGAAAGTGACAAAATTTGGGTGCCCGGCAGATTTTTAAGCCTTTCAAGGTGTTTATTTCATGAGACAGCTAATAGTCTATAGCCAGAATGACCAGTGGCAGACACATTCTCCAGTGAGAGATGGGCAATGGGTGTTTCTAATCAGGAACAGCCTAGCCTGGTATATAGTCTCTAGAGAAAGGGGAGAATTCAGTCAGTTTTCAAAATTTCTGTATAATTTTGCCATGTAAAACAATGCATTTGATTGTATTTCAACTGCCAATAGCCATCTGATTGAATTATGCAATCTACAGAAAGCAAGATGTCTCTTGGCCTGTGTATTAGTGTCTCAGCTGACTAGATGAAGTAGAAGAAAGTTTCTCTGAGTCTTATAGTGTTAATGAACAGACAAAGAGGCACTTGTGAATGTGATCAGCCTTTAGGAAACAACACCTCTCCAACTCTCTTGTCTTCCTGAGCAGACAATACAGTGGCTGCAAGAGGTGTTTCTCTTTTCTGTTTCAAAAAGATCAAACTGTCTCTCTGTGAGTGGTGAGGGGAAGGAGGTCCTCATGGAAATTATGTGTCCCATTAGGGAACATTTCTTTCCACCTTAGAGGGAATTTTGTAATGTTTCTTCCTCTTTAGGAAAAGAAGAACCCATGCTGATCCAAAAAGACCTGAGTGGCTCCAGCTTGAAGGAAGGAAGATCACCGGGAATTTAGGACCTTAACCATGTTAAAATTGCCCAATTGTTGTTAACACAGATGGGCTCATTTTAATTGTTCTAGTTTAGCCCTAACCCTTTGAAGTAGCAGGGCGGAGCTTCTCTGTTTCTCTTGAGCAGAGCTGGACTACAATGACACATGCATAGAAAGTCTGGTGTGAAATGAAAATAGCAAGAAAAGTTTTTTTATCTTGAATTAAATTTTAAAATATGACTCCTTGTTTATATGTAGTGTCAGGCAACCATGTCAGTTAAACCTCTGATAACTACACTTTTTAGACATGGTTGCTAATGTTACCAGTAAAAATGTATAATAATAATAATAATAATAATAATAA
Organism: Streptopelia decaocto; assembly: GCF_964273445.1. Lineage (NCBI taxonomy): Eukaryota > Metazoa > Chordata > Aves > Columbiformes > Columbidae > Streptopelia > Streptopelia decaocto. The sequence continues at coordinate 87,050,072 of NC_138656.1, forward strand.
TAATAATAATAATAATAACAATAACAATAACAATAACAATAATAATAATAATAATAATAATAATAAATAATACTGCAGCATACATCCTGGCACACAAAGTGGGCAAGAAAAGTTGGTTCACTTTACAAATATCAGCACTATATCTAGGTGAGTATTTTTACCTTACTGTGACAGCTTACTGTTTTCTCGTACAAATGGAGTTACATGAAAAAATGATTCACTGGTTGATTTGATCAGAAAAAATGTTGTAAAGACTAGGTAGGGCTGATACTTTTTTAAGAGTTCCAGGAAAAATATACTGGGGAAAAAAAGCAAGAAAAATAAAAGTAGAATAAAGGAATTCAAATTTAAAGTATGGAAAATCTGGCTAAGAAAATCTTTACTCTGTAGATTAGAGGACATAGGGGAAAGGGTTGACAAATACCTGGAAAAGCAAGAGTTTAAAAGAAGCACCTGGAAGGCAATAAGAGAGAAGAATGGAAGAAAACACCATCAAATTAATTTGTGCATGTCTTTGTGCTCTCCTCTTTGGTGCTTGCTGCTTGCCTCATGCTTCCCTGCCTCCACTGTCCTGCAGCATCATTCCTTATCTGCAGTTCCTGGTGCTGGACTTTTCTGAACTGACATCACCTCCTGAGCAGGGGAAGAGGGCAATGCTGATGTGCTGCTTTGTATCACAACAGCCTTGCTGCCAAAGATGTTCATCATAGTATTACCCCTGACGTAAGATCTGCGGTATAAGACGATTCCCAGAGCATGGCAGACCATGCCATTTCTAAACGTGCTGGAAAAAGGAATTTGGGCAAATAGAAACTGCAAAGAAATTTCCTTGCTGAACTGTTTGATACCAAAGATTAACTGGGCCCCCAAAACCCATCAGGTCAGTTGTATAGTCTTCAGTACTGAGAACATTAGAGTAATTTTAGAACCATTTTCCAGCCACCATCATTTTCACTTTTCAGCACATCCAAGAGCTTTCCAAAATCAGTCTGTGGATCAGTATCTTCCACTTTCCAAAATCTATCAGTGACATGTATTTCTAATACTTCACAAAAGTTTATTTTCCATTCTATTGTTGAATGACAGAGAGAGGAAAGAAGTATATTCTCCGTAATGACTCTTACTAACAGAAACACTTGAGTGAGCACCAAACTGCTTTACATCAATACTTACCACTTACATCATGCATTTTATTCATGCTCTTATTGAATTTATTTTTCTCAGTTTTCATTGCCTTGCTGAGCACACAAATACTTTATCTACATCAGCCCTCAAATGCAATGTCCCCATGTAAATTTCTAAATACAAAAGAACGTATGGAGGCAAATGAGTTCAGTCTTTTGAAATGGATGTATGAATTTCTATTATTCAGCTGAGTTTTAATCTTCCTAGCAAATTGGATTTTATCACCTTTAGGGGTGGTGTTAAACAAGGTTCAGATATAATCCTTAGATCCTGGCTGGCTACTAAACAAGGAGGGAAGAAGTAGAATTTCAGGCAGATCTGACAAAATTTCAGCTTCAATATTGCTGCAAAAAGAACCATTATAGCCATGGTCTCCACTTTTTATTTAATCAGAAAAACACAACTCATTTGTCTTGTTAATTATGAACACTAAACCTTTCCCTGCTGAGAACTTTAATAGAGGTATTCTGAAACATTTAAAAGTGGGAGTGGAGAAGAAGTATAAATTGTACAGGTTTGGCAGCCAGCTTGGGAAACCTAAGGGAAACAATGTACTTCACTGTCCTTTTTCTATCTGTTGACTCTCATACTGGAAAGAAGAAAAATATTATGACTTTGAAGAGAAAATGTTATCTAATCATTAGTGTTTGTGGTGTGCTCCATGGGTAGTGGACTTTATGGGTGGGGTTCAATTCCTCAAATGTTGGTGCTCAGTGCTATTTGAGATACTCTAGTTATCCTACCTGCCCTCTATCTGCTGTTCTGAAAGGGTGTACGTCTTCTATAGTTCCTTCACCTACCAGATCTATATACTCGGGCTTGCTCAGGGCATCTCAAATAGCATTGAGCAACTACATTTGAGCAATCAAAATAAGATCACCACTGACAGTAACACCAACTCCTCATGTAAAAACACCTACAGCTTTTTAAATTATTTTCTCTCTTGTTTCAGTTCATGCACTAAAATGTCCTTCTCTGGACAAACTTTTTTTCTCTTATTCAACATAGATGTTAAAAGAGGTAAAGTCCAGAATCAGCTTTCATGATATGCAAATCTTATGCCCACAGTAAAAGAGCTTCGGTCACATTTATACCACAGACAATCAGAATTTATCAGAACAAATTAATGTAATTTCAAATGCTTCAATGGTTTTGAATAATTATCCATGTAATGAATATTGGAAGGATGTTCTGTCTTAACCACTCAAAAAACAGATCACCATATCCTATGAACAGTCTGATTTATTCCTCTAGCCAACTCATGTACAGCTGCACTTAGATGACCTGCTGTTCCCTGCCCACGTTGTTTGGCTAAAAGGTGTATACTTTCATTCAGAACTAACCCACCATTCAACAAGACTGTATAGGCCAAATCCTCCTGGAAGCCATTTACAAACATATGAAAAAGTAAGTGGTTGAGAGTAGTCATGGGGAAGAAAAAAGAAGAGGGAGATGTTTGCAGTGATGGCATTTGTCTTCCCAAGTAATCGTTACATGTCATGGAACCCAGCTTTCCTGGAGATGGCTGAACACCTGCCTGCCCATGGGAAGTAGTGAATGAATTCTTTGTTTTGCTTTGCTTAAGCATGCAGGTTTTGTTTTCCCTGTTAAACTGTCTTTATCTCAACCCACAAGTTTTCTCACTTTTACCCTTCTGATTCTCTCCCCCAGCCCACTGGGGAGGGTAAGTGAGTGGCTGCGTGGTGCTTAGTTGCTGGCTGGGGTTAAACCACAGCAGTTTCGTACCAGATGAATATAGAGTTAGGGTTCTTGCTGCAGTGACTTTCTGTGCTAAAGTATTTGTGCTGCTTTTGTGACAACTTGTGCAGGAAGATTTAACAGCTCTAATTTATTTTTAAAAAATATTCCTTGTTTCATTGAAACAATGTAGGAAACAGTATTTTCTTTTATGAAATATTTATTCAGTAATTTGCCTGCTGAAAATTTTGTTCTGAAAGGTGCCAAATATGCAACAATGGAAACTGGTGTCTTCTCTTTTCATGACAAGGAAGAACATGGGGGCTTTGCTGTCAGCTTCCACATGGGGACAAACCCCTGCTGCGCACTCTATCATATTACATTATCCTATTTATAATGCTACATCTCAACAGAAATGAGGTGTCTTGTGCTTACCAAGACTCCATAGTTTCTCATGTTCCCATCCTCTTCTTACTACTTAAGGAGTCAGGATTGAAATTCACCAGTGAAATACGCTGTGCTCCCTCTCTCCCCACTGATTCCAGGCACATCAACATTCACATGTCCCTTAAATATTAGAACAGGCGTGAAATTTGCCTACTATACCCCCTATGTACCTTCCCTATAGTGGCTATACTCAGCCAGGGGTATATGGCTGCCTATGTGTGACTGGCCCCTTCTTCTCTCTCTCCTTTTGCTGTGCTTGTTGCTCCCTGGCACACCATGGTCCTTCCTTTTGCCTTTCTTTTGCCATTTACCTAAACATCCCCAAATAAGTTTTATATAATCCCACAAAACCTCTCCAAAAGCTCATCAGAAGTTTCATGGAAGTCCACTGAAATATCCCTCACTGTTCATGATAATTTTGTTTCCCCTCTTTATTAGTTACACAGTTCAGGTGATCCTCCTCAAGGCTGTGCCCTGAATGGTCGTCAATCAGTGGCCAAAGAGCTCTGGTCTGCATTATGGTAACTTTCCTTTTACTTTACTTTTACTTTCCATTTATCATTTTCCTTTTTATTTTTTATTTGTTTTGTACTGAATAGTCCTTATCTAAATAAGTTAATGAACTAGATCCTTGCTTCCACCTACCGTTAAAAAATATGTATTGTGTGTAGAGCCATGTTGGCCTCCAGCAGTCAAAGGAGAGCAGGACAGGGTATGAAACCTTTCCACTGTGATAAAAGGCACTTGCAATGGATGGGTGGCCAGCAGGGGCTCTAACTGAAGGAAAAAGTCCAACACTGAAGGCTGGATTCATTTGTGTGGGGATGGATCCTTTCCAGTGCCTCAGGAACTGAGCAACATGAGACGCACATCACACTGTTTAGCATTTTGGTTCCAGAAAGCACACCTTGCTTAATTATTTAAGACAAAGCTGGATTTCTGACCTTAATCTTTATTCCTTTTCAAGCTGCTTAAGTACAGAACAAGCAACACTGGTTTTCTGACTAATAAGGCAAGCTAGGTAGGTAAAGATAATTTAAAATTCAGTATTAATTTAAGCACAGTTTGTAGATTGGTGGTTTTTTTTGATTTAGTACTCAAAATGTACTACTAAATGTTAGTGCAAAGGTTATAAGTTATAACAAAAAGTTGACAGAATCCATTCAGTCATTAACATTTGTATAGTCTCTGTCTGAGGTTCTGGGATAATGCATGTTTTGTACCAGAAAGCTAATTGATAATGAGAAATGGATCACACTTACTTTGTGACTGTGACATAGGTCACAGTGTTACTTCTGTAGGAAGTCTCTCCCAGACAGATAAGCTCATATTTTTTGTATGTGAATTCATAAAATAGTGGCATTTAATGAACCCACATGTAAAAGCACACATTGAGCCACAGTGTTAGTATAAAAGCTTCTGAAGTATAAAAGCTGTAGCCATAGAGCTTACAATTGTCCAAAAAATGATAAGTTCAGATCTATCAGCTTCTTTACAACATGCACCAAGGAGGCTTGCGAGCTCACTCCTGGATTAACTGACATTTGAGGGGATTTCTTAGCTCGTTCCTGGTGCGACCCTAGTTTCAATTTGCATATAATTAACTGTGTAGAACAATAGGTCTTTTATTAAAACGTACCCCAAGAATTATCGTATTTTCTCAAAGAAAAAGTATGAGTTTTTAGGAAAGCGAGGGTCTTTACTTATTTTGTTTTCAATGGGTAACTGAGTTTGCACTCCTCTGGTACAAAAGAACATTTATTTCCATTCATTGTGCGGGTCACCAAGGGATGGCTCAGACTGTGCTCTTCATTGCTGTGCTCAGAGCTTCCCACTGGAGCACTCCTTCCTTTGGTTCATCCCTTCAGTCCAGCTTCAGGACTCAGGTTTGATCTCCTTCTTTTGACAAATAACTGCTCATAGGATTAATGGGAAGAGATCTCTCTATCTGCCTTGGTTTCGTAATATTCTCATAGTTGTGAGTAACAGCATGCTCAAAGTACATATTCTTCAGCTATGCTAATTGTGCACAGTCAGTAGAATAGTCCAATACTGACATATAACCTTTTTCAGAGACAAATGAAGATGTAAATACATTTCCCCCTGCCCCGCATAGGTAGTTTATTTCACTGCCATAAATTTACCTGCTGCTTATTGAATTTTAATTAATCATCACAAGTCATTCACAGTTATTTTGGACTCTCTGTGTTGATCAATTTTTACACCTCCATATTGTCTCATCAGGTGTATGAACTCTAATAACTTCACTATCTTCAAGTAAAAGTAATATATTTTTCCAAAATATTTTAGGACCTGAACACAATATGGAGGATAACCCAATAAAAACTTTTTTTTTTTTTTTTTAGGTGAACATATCAAAATCAGGTAGCAACATTCACCCACTTAATAAAAAGCTCTTCATTGTACATATAGGAAAATATTCCTTTCTTACGCATTATTAGCTCCTTAGGACTAGTGCACAGAGAAAGAGCTCTATCCTTCTTTTCCGTAATTATCAGAGGATAAAAATATCCCATAGGGTCTTCAATTCTATTGATTTTTCTTATGTCCTGAGTTTATCCTGTTTTTCTAATTGCTGATCTTAATTTTTTTTTCTGCCTATCTCAGAAATCTAGTCATAAGTAGGGTAAAAACATTGTGTTCTGTCAATATTATTTTGTATTAACTTCAGAGCTTTTCCATGCCCCTGGAGGCATCAGGGAATATCTTTTCTTAGGGTCTTATTTTATTTATTTATTTTTTTTTCATTAAGCCACCCATTAAGGAGACTTGGTATCTGACGTGTACTCAGTCCTCAAACAGACATCCTGTCTCCTGCAGTAGCTATAAATTTCATGTTTCCAAGATTAAGTTTTACCTTTAGGTTTAACTTAAATGCACCTGAAGTAGGAATGCTTTGCCTGTCATATGATGTGAGGTTGGCTTGTCCAAGTTTAACCTAAGTTTCCTCCTTAGGCTAGTTACCACAATTAATGCACAGGAAGTGGTGTGCCAGTGTCCAGTTTCCAAAGAAAAATATTCCACTCAGGTTTCAGGTGATAAAACCTGCAAAAGTTATAGCTATTCTGATGACTGTTTTTTGTGAAGGATGTGTGTGCTTTGGTCCTTCAGAGATGTGTACAATTCTGCTCTGCAGACTTCCACAAAATATTTTCATGGAATTATGATACATTTGTTCAAAGGTGGAGCATGCTGCTTTGTCAACTCCAAAATCCTCCACAGTGATGCTGGCGATCTCATGTTCTTTGCTCATTTTTCTGCTGAAGTTTTTATTTACAACCAACTTTTCCTGTGGGTCTGAGGTAACCCAGGTGCAGTATTGCTTTCTTGCTTTCAAGACCTGCTTCCTGGCCTGCATCTGTCCCACACTCTTATTGTAAATTTAACTCCGGACTTAGTCCTGTTTCTCCTTGCAAGATTTCTGTGTTTGCATTGCAATCTAGTCTTAATAAGAGATTCTAAATGTTCTCCATATGGAATACTTTATTCAAGAGTCTAAGTTCTTCTATAAAACAATCTGGTTCCTCCTATAGGAACCTCCACATTTTGTGAGCTCAGCTGGCAAGGAGGTTTCATCTTTCCCTTCTTCTGTAAAAGTGACCAATCATATTTCCCTCCCTCTTTTACTTTTGGGATATCTAGGATGAGTCCAGCCCTGTTGCCACTATTCTGAAGACTTTCAGAGCCCTCTAATTTTTTTAGAAGATCCATGTCCTCACTGGCTCTTCTCCTTTATGTTCTCATTCACCTTGTGCACAGATGTTTCACATTCTTCTTTCACGAAGTGCTATGGAAAATTGGTTGTTATGGTATGTTATGTTGTTATGTTAATATATGGACTCTCCAAGCTCAGAATCATGGGGCTTTTGGCTCTTTAATGTGCCATGTTAGCAGTATTATTTAAAATAATGTATGCGTATGTTCATGTGTATGTTTGTTCTACCATTTGTGTCAAACAGATGCCAAGTAAAAACATGCAACTGCCCTTAGGCACTTGGTATCTTCCTCAAAGTCACAAGAAAAAATACACAGTCCTCTCAGAAGAAGATAACAGGCAGGATGCTCATGAAATTACTGAGTAGTAATATATCATACTCTGAATGAAAATGAAGTATATTGAACATACTGCAGATATGACCCCCTGTAGAAAAGCTGAATGAAATATTATTACCATACTTTGTGTGAAGGTGGAAAGGATGCAGATACTGACCAGAAAATGAAGTACCAAAAATGCCAGGATATATAATCTATATCTATATCTATATCTATATCTATATCTATATCTATATCTATATCTATATCTATATCTATATCTATATCTATATCTATATCTATATCTATATCTATATCTATTTTTTTTTTTTTAATGAGGTCCTATAAGTCACAGCTCTCAAAAATGTAATGGATAGAGCTTTAAAATCTTGCAGGAATTGATGTAAAAAACAATTTTATAACTATGGTGTAGTTTGATGAAATGACTGTTCATGGGTTGTGGTATCTTAAATCAAAAGAAGTAAACACAAGTTTAATTAAAAATTATTCTTTTGCATCTATATGTGACCATTAAAAGTGCAGAGAATAATAGCAATTTTTCCAAGAAAATTCCAGCAGAGTTTGTGGAATAGGCAAGTTCATTTGACAGATTTAAAATTGATGTTGAGATGCTCTGGAATATTGGATTTTACCATGTCTGATGCCAACAGATAGGTGCTTTTCAGATTATTTTCAGGATCCCAACAGGTTTTTTTACACTACTTGAAATTCCCACATTTCTGGATCTGACTCAAATGTGGGTCTGAGATTTATTTCCCTGAAAAGAAGTCTGAGAGCTTACAAAAAAAAAACAGTTTCAGAAGAAATGGCATCAATATGGCTCAGGCAAAGATAAATATTAGCAACTTTTTCAGGTTTCTGTTTCCTTATACTTTTTTTTTTTTTTTTTTTTTTAAACAAACAAGCAAACACCCCCTCGTCCCCCAAACAAACCAACAAACCAACAACAAAAAAAGCTTTTATGAACTGTCTTGGTAAATCACTAAGTTCATTCATTTTAAACAAAGACAAAACAAAGCTTGTGTTCAAACTCACTGTTTCATTTGCCTGTTCCAACTATCCTTTAGGAGAGGCTGGAGTGGAAGGAAACAGTTCTGGCATCTTTTCATCCAGTTTCTCTTGCTCTTTCCACCAGAAAGCTGCCTCACATTGTAAGCTGAGGAAGAGAAAGCAGTGTTTATCCACACACTATTTTATGAAGGTCTGAGGCTTATTGTTTTCTCTGTTGGAGGCTACCCCATAGAAGGGTCATGGCATTTCACTTGGAACCTGCACGTACAAGGTGTAGGTAACTAGTAACTTGGTTAGGCTGGATCTCCTGCTGAAAGTTCAGGGGGCTGCATTACAAGATTATTTGATTTTTGGACAAGAAAATTTTGCCAGTACTGTGGTTTAGAAGTCAGTCAGTTTTGTCCAGATGAACATACTGGAGAGGCTGCATGGTAGATCAAGTTGAAGAGTTTGCAGCCTTTTTTGTAAAGAGGATAGCTTGGGAGATAGTGTTTTTTCTAGGAAAGAAAGACAGTCCATACAAGTTCTCTATAAACCTAGATATCATTTAATAAGCAGTCCTATGAGGCAAGTTGCCACAGAGATCAGGTGATTTAGTCATTCTCAGAGAAAGGCTTTGTCATAAGTAAGTGTGAAATTCTGAGTGCAGAAGTGGAAATACAAACATAGAGTGACAGTCTGGAAGTAAAATGAGAAAAAAAAATCCTGGAGCAAAATTTACTTGTCCGATATTCAGAGAGAAAATAAATGCTCATGGACTCTTTTTAACAGCTGGAGAAATGCTGGTGTAGCATAGACATGTCCATTATATTACTTCCATGGTGGGAAAATAGAGTTTAAGAAGCAGAAAGACCTGCCTCTCCCCAGTCCAGGAGCAGTAAAGGATGATGGCTGTTGCTTCCTACCACCCCAGTGGTCTGTATCAGACCACTGCCCCAACCAGAGCAGGAAAGCCCAATTTCTTTAGCCAGGAGTGCCCACTCAAGGTCAGAGGTTGGTTTACTTTCTTCTTCTGAGGTAAATAGGAAATGTAAATGAAGGGGGCAAAAAGTCTGAAAAATTGAGAACATGGAAGACAGAGCAAATGCCTCAGCATTAAAAGCTAAAAACGGGAGACAAAGTCCTCTGAATGGCATCAAAAACTGAAAACAAAACAGACTTTTTTAGGGACAAATTCATAAAGGATTACATTGTCATCCTTAATCTTTCACAAGTCGCTCAGCACAATCTTTCAAATTTTTGCATAGAGCCTGAGAAATCTTCACTTCATGGTATGATGAGATCCTTCCTGAAACAACAGTCCCTGAATTTCTGGTACTTTTTGTAAGAGAAATTAGTATTTCACCCACCTCTTTGAGTACTGAATTTATTATTGTTTCACTAGGACTCAAAATGGATTGTCCACCATATGTGCCCCTGTACGCCTTCACAAAAGCATTTGCAGCCAGATCTCATAGGTAAGAGAAAGGAGTGAAGAAGAAAAAGAAAAGAAGCAAAAGAGAACTTAAAGCAGTTCCTTGCTTGACAGGTCTATTATTTTGAGTTATAGATAGAAACAAACCTCAAATGTAATTTCTCATAGGAAGGGAAATAATTTTTCGAATTTTGAAGTTTTAACAGAAGGCAACAGTGAAGATGGCATGTCAGAACAATGATTTCCTCAGCTCAGACTCCTTGTCAAAGGCAGGATTTTATTTCAACTTATTTTCAATTTTTACTCCATTGCAGCTGAATTTTTCTTCCTTAACTTTTTTTTTTCTCTTCTGACTCATTTTCTTCTCCATTTCTCCTGAGGTTCTTACATTTTTCCCTAGCACTAAGCTGAATTTCTTCAGCTATAATAGAACAGCACAAGTCTCAATTCTGGCAGCATCAGCTACCTAATGTTTCTTGCAGTGGTACGTGACCAGGTGACAGAATTTCCAAGAGCAGATCTTCCTCACTTCTTTTTTCTTTTGAGGCTGGTGGAGGTAGTTTTTGGTGGAAGCAGCAGAATTTGAATGAATCTGGCAAGGACTGTTGCCTCTCTAACAGAAGGATTGCAATTAATCTCTGTTCCAAGGCTGAAAGTGACTTTGGGTGATAGGAAATGGCTGAAGATAGGAAATGTGTGACCACTAACATATGTGGCACTGCAGGAAACTGTAACTTTATTAAACTATTACTCACCAGAAAAAAAACGCTGTTACTCACCAGAGCCCTCGGGAGCAGTGGCCAGGATTTACACATCAGAGCAAGGACTGTGCCCCAAACTTTTCCAGGGATGAAAGGCTCAACTTGCTCACCCAAACCACATGGTAGGTAGGAGGAATGATGGAAAACGCTGCATGCAAATGTAGAAATGTAAGGACACAGAAGAGACTGGAGCACAAGGAGACTTTTGAATTTCCCTTCCCAAACCATTTGCACCTTGGAGTCTCCTACCGGAACCTGCAGCAGGCAGTAAAAGGGTGGTTATTCCTGCCACACAGCTGGGCACAGTGCTCCTTGATGCTTAAAGAAATGCCAGTGAAGCATAAAACCCTAAATGGGGCAAAAAGGCTCTTTCATATCTAGACCTCTGCACCGTGTCTAATTCTGCCATGCCAAAGTACAGCTTTTCATATCAGTTTTTATATCTTCACTATATAATCCTGTGTGTTTCTCTTGAGGTCTGTCTGATAAATACAGACTTTGTAAAAACTATTTTGGGGACAGCTCTGACTAGACCACCATCATACTGGAGAGCAGCACAGAAGTTTTGCTGATTCTGTCTTATTACAACTTTTTTCACTGCCTACGTCATTCACACAGGCAAAAAACGATGACAGTGGAGAATGGGAACTATTACATAAAGGGGTAGGAAGCAGATTTAAAAAATTGTCTTATAGTAATTGTTACAGTTAAACCAACTTGCACAGTCAAACCAACTTCTTAAGGTTTGCGATAATAATAATAAAAAAAGTGAAAGAAGAAAAATTACATCAGAAATTCTGATGCATTGGGGGCCCGCTGAGGCTGAAATCCTCTTCTCTGGAAGCAGTGGAAGAGCTTCAGCTGCATTAGACTTTAATAGCTTTATAATTTTATAGCTTTATAAAAAGAAATTGAAATAAATTCTTAAATAGGAAGTGCTGTGACACAGACCCATTTTAATGGCTTCAAAAATCAGAAGGGGCTTGCTTTTCTCACGTCTAACACTGCATTTGTATTTGCAAGACAAGATTTGCCTGGCTTATGGTTCAGCTATGTCAAATAAAAATTCCTCAGTCTGTATTCAGTGAATCACAGCAGTATTGGGGAGTAGCCTGTGTGATGCCTGCAAAAAATCCAATAACCAGATTTCCCTACCAGTACAACAAGAATACCAAATGGCATGAAAACAATATCAAAAATTTAGCCTAATTTGTATCATGAATGGACATCAATAAAAGCACCTGATAAAGTTATTTATTATTTTTTTCCCCCAAAGGTGGAGTGGCTCTTGAATAAAAAGCCTATGAAACATTGCTTAGAATACATAAAGGACATAAACATTCAGTGGTCAGACTGAGAAGCTGGAATGCTATAACGCTGAGACAATCTTAAACAGTGAACAGTGGCAGTAAGAACAAAGTAAAAAACTATTGGAAACTTCACAACAAAACAAAGTCTTGAGTGAATCTGGCAGCTGAGACTGGACATAGCTGGATAAAAAGCTGGCTGGTTTTGTTAGTCTGCAAATGGAAAAGGATGGGTTTTAATTGTTCCTTTAATGGGCTGCAAACATCCTTTAATGAAAATAACTACAGAAAGGAATAATAGAATTCAATTAGCCACAACAGGTGTATGTTAGAAATCTTTAAACCAGAGAACACAACATGTCCTTCAGAGCAACCAGCAAATTACCTGGTAATGAATGCTGTCACAAAAGCCCAGCTGGCAGGACTCTCTGGAAGTGCCAACATTGTCAAGGCTCTATCGGCAGGAGAATAAGGTCAGGTGTAAATGTTAAAGTTGATGGAGGTTACTGAGGGAGCCAGTGGCAATGGACCAGGGTGCCTTGTTCCCTAGGTAAACCCAGGGAATTCAGTGCAATTCCTAAACAATGTTCACTGGCAGCCTTGAAGGAGAACCTGAGCTGGACTTAAATGCTGTTGTTCCTTGAAAGAAGCCTTAGGGATGGCAGTGATAAAGTCCCTTTGCATCTCCCCCTAGGAGAGAATCACATCTGGGATATTCATGGCTGTGAATAAACTAAGAGTGGGGTTCTGCATTTGGAAACAATCTCTTCTCCCTGGGGGAGGGTGGAGGAAATTAGAATGGAATGTTGTTATTTTATGGAAACTCATTGTCTGCACCTGCTGATATTTTCCTACCTAGGGGAAAGAAGAATGATGGAAAGCCAACAACACAGCATATTAGAGAAGTTCTGGAAATTGTGTGTTTGTGTGTTATAATACTTCCAGTTCCTAGTATTTCATACAAATTTTTGTGTTATCTGTTGTTCTAAAATTTCAGATTCTGGATTTTTTCACCAAGATAAAGGTCTTGGATTTTTTTTTTTTTTTTTTTTTTTTTTTTTTACCAGCCATTTTTTCAGTTAGTGAGAGACAATCTTGGCTATGTCCCTCCAAATGGTTCTCACACGAGAAGATATGTACAAAAAATCTAAAAAGTTTTTTAGACAAATGTCCTTATATTTTAGCTACTCTCAGGACTCCTTAACAGGCTTAAGTGATTTCAGTTTCTGGAGGCTAGGCAATATGAATGTGCCTACCTAGAGGTAAAAGGAAGGACATGATTTTAAGATACAAAGTTAAATATGTCAAATGTGTTGAACATGTAAAATGTTCCCATTTCCCATATCTTCAGATTCTCACATAATATTAGACTTAAAAACAGAAAATGTTGATGTATTGAAACTGCAGGCCACTCAAAATATTGTTTAAATGGATAATGAAAGTGTTTATACTGTCATATTTTGCTGAATTTTGCAGTTCATGGAGAAATTTGGGAAATAATCTGAAAGCCTTTTTTAGAAGGCACCAACACTTCTGTATGGCAAGGAAATGACTATATGCTTTAGAGTTCTGGATACTGAAATGAACCAGGTCATTGTATGAAGATGCTATTTGATCATTAACCTTGGACATAAAATACAGAGAATGGGATTTCTAAAATGGCTTTCTGAGATCATTGAAATCAGTGGCAGAATCCAATATATTTCAGTGAGAACAAAGAGAGGATTGCTGCGAAGAGTTTTTAAATATCCAGCCTTCACTCTTATTTGAGGTAAATAAGTGTTGATTAACCTTAAACTTAACAGACTGATGAACTGCAGGCGGTTTTATTAAACACCAGGTGACCCATTTAATTTCTGTGTAGAAAAGCCAATGTGGAGTGAAATTTTTTTAAGTGAAACTGATGCCAACTGTGGCATACTTGTTTGCTGCTTGATTAAGATTACACAGAGCAATGGTTTTAACTCAAAAAAGAAAAAAGAATAAAGGGTGGCAAATGGGCTGTAATACAGAGATTAAAGATTCATAGAGTTTTTTCATCCTGATGGTGTTGAGCCGTGCTTAGACTATTTGAGAAAGACAGCTGAATTGACTTTATGTTCTGGATAATGGACTGATTAAATAATGTTGTAAAGACCACTGAAGAATGCAAAGAGATTTTACTGCATAATGGGCAGAAAAAGGCATTCCTTCTGAAACAGCAAAGAGCCTGATGTTTGCAAGTCTTTGCTAACTCCACTGAGCAGTGGGGAAAACTTTTCAAAGAAAACTTGAAGCTGTATGTGTCAAACTAGAAAAGCAACATAAGCAAGAGAAAAATAGGGGTGTGCATGGGAGGGAAGACAACTAATACATCTCCATCTGCAGAAACACCAAATGAGTTTGGGAATGTGAAATTAACATTCTGAAGATAAGAAAAAAAAAAACAAGACAAAAGCAAACCAAAGTCCTTCACTCTTCAAGTTACGGATATCAATGTTAAGACTTTTGTACCACAAACAAAACCTTATTTACCAAACTTACTGATGACTACTGCAGAATGAAAACTAGATTTTCTCTTCAGTAGAAAATTACAGTATTACCACAGGGAAGAAAAAGAAGATTAGAAAATGGTGGAACTTTCTGTTTGATATTTTCTATCAAAATGATACACTTAAGACATTCTCAAAACAGAACAGTTCATGCTGTCATTTTGAGCTTAATACTGTTCCTGCCATCTTCTTAGAGTTTCTTTGAAAATGCTTCTTTTCTAGTAATTTAGTCATTCATTTGCATCTTTGTTGCTGACTTGTCTCCAGAAAAGTGTCATTTGGGTGTCGTTGGAGATCGTATCTCTGCTGGTGTAGTTGCATTACTGGTAGGACATGCAGTACCTCTAGATCTGAGATAAGTCTGTGCTGTGTTTCCTAAGCCAGGGGCCAGAGGGAATGTCGAAGTGCTTTGAGGAAAGACAGCATCAAAAGCACATGCAGATTCACAGTCAAGTAGTTTAAAATTTATTATTTCATTTTATTACTTCTAGTGAAAATATCAGAAAGTTTAGTCATCAACAACAGTCAAAAGAGGTCTAACAAAAAATTTCTGACCAACAACACTATCAAGACACTATATGATTGAGATGTTGGAAGATATCAGGTTGTTTTCCATTGATTGTGATTTACATTTTTATTACAGGGTAGTAACAGCTAAGTCAGCTTCATTTCAGGTCCTGAAAGGCGTTCTATGCTGCTTTCCAATTGCAGTACCTAAGTCCTCATTGGTTTAAATGTAAGTTTAGATCTGCTGCATTGAAGCTTTTTTGGTGAAATATAGAGGTATTTGAGTGGGTCCTATTTGCACTAAAATTTCTGGATTTCTTCCAAAGTACAAATTTCCCAATATAAGCTAGTGATGCCCCAGTAGATGCATCATAAAAGCTCAGCTGTGTTACTCCACTATAGCTAGATTTAATCTAGCAATTACATTGGCCCAATTCCTTTTTTATTAAAATCAAATGGAAAGGAAATAATTAGAGCTGATAGCTATCGTATAAGAGAGTATGCTGAAGGTGAAGTAATTAAACTGTAATTGTAGTAAATTATGTTTTTCATTAAAGTTGTAAGAAATCTGTTAAATGATTAGCTAAAATGTTTAGGGTCTTTGAAGTCCATTCAGCTTTTTATTCTGCAGAAAGATCAGGGGGATTTGCAATCTGTGAATTTATGTTTAGATACTGCACTGCCTCATGCTATCAATATCAAATTGTTTCCCAGCTTGTTTGATTTTACAAAGTATTGTTCATTATTGATAGTGCTACAAAATATGTAAGATACTTTTCTAAAGATGAAATGTAGCTGTTGTGAGGCACTCTGCAATCAAAAAGGTATCTGTACATTTATGAACAATCTGAGTAGCTCATCTACTGAGAGAGTATTTTTAAAAAATAAAGTTAGCCCCTTTAATTTATCTATTCCGCTTTCAGAATCATCTTCTGCAGAAGTGCTATTGCAAAGAGGTGTTTTCTAGGGAAATACATTGGGCTGCTTTGAGTAGGGATGCTATTACACTTTCAGTGACTCTGCAAGTGATCTGTGACTGTGACTGCCCCAGCTGTACCAGGACCTGAATGCCCTGATTTTTTTGCATGTTCAGGTAACAGACAAATAGCCAATACCCAAGTTCTGTGTTTTTAACACTTCATGAATCACCCAAAGGACATTAAACCACAGACTTCCAGACCACTGGAAGCACTTGTCTATACGAGGTGAACATGTAAGAAAAAAGAAAAAACAAAACAAAACAAAACAAAACAAAACAAAACACACTGTCCAGGGAGTTATATGAATCAAGTAATTTTTGCATAAATAATCAAAATCTTTCCTGATGGCAGCAAGGGTTACAGGAAGAATGCTGACAAAGTAAGAGCAAGTTTTCCACAGCTATAAAACAACCTGGGGATAGACTCCAACAATAAGCTGGTCCAGTCGGCTGTGGAGAGCTGCAAAGCCATGGCAGTGCACAGACCACATGGAAAGAAAGATGGAAATGCTTTAGACAAGCATTAGACTTGGAAAAGAAGTGAACTGTGTCTCAAGGAGGACCTTTCAAACAAATTGAGAGCAGATATGTCTTAAGAGTAAGCTGAAAGCAACCAAATATTACCACATCTCCATGGCATGGACATCCACATAGACATTCACATCCTAGGGAGCTATAAGAAAAGTTAGAGGAATTGAGAGATTTTCTATTATTCAAAGTTCATGGACTAGTTAGGGGGCTGCATTCCTGTCTGAGATCCTGCAGTGTGGACTGCTTCACTGGAAACATCCAGTCATGTGTCTTCTCCAGCTAGCTGAAAAAAAACCCAAACCTGACAGGTTCCTGAACAGGGGGTACTCTAATGGCACATCTCTAGACATTCCTTGTTTGAACTTTGAGCTACAGGCCCCACACCTTTTTTCTATATTCTTCTGGCAATAAAGCTGTTTTATGCATCATAAACCAAACATGACCTGAGGCTTGGTAAAACTTTGTTGGAGACTATGTCTCTAAAAAACTATTTCAACACTAATTTGGCTTTCTGTGGTAAAAAAAGAAAGAGAAAAAGAAAAAAAAAGAAAAAGAAAAAGAATATGGCATTTCAATCCAGTAAGAGCAATAGTTTTCTCCCTAAGCTTTTAAAAAAGTTAATTTCTTTGTATGCAAGCTCTTGAAAGCTGAATAAAAATGCTTTACAGAAAGCCAACCTGCACAGTGCCATGTCAGATACAGGCTACCAAACTGGGTGGACCCATTGTTCTGATCAGGAATGGTCATTCTGAGAGCATGAGAATCAGAGCTGGTCTAGGTAAAAGCTTAATAAAAACTGTAAATAACAGAAGAACTTAGGGACCAAAGAGCATAGCTGGAGTACAGGTACACCCAAAGTAGGAGATTTAGGTGAAATTTCACCTTATTTTTGTTAAAAAGGAGTACTGTGAAAAGAATACCATGATGGTTAAGATACTGGAGAACACAACTGAAATGACTGAATGCAAAGATAAGAAAGATCATGTTTCACAGGTATGCATCATTGCTGACTGAGCTCATGAACAAGAACTCATGAGGAGAAGAGGTACAGTCAGGGACGATAGTGAAGGCGATGCAGGATTTCAGAAAGAGGACAGAGAAAGTGAGCAGAAGAGGGTAATGGCCAAGACAATCATCTGCCCAGATAGAGGAGTGGATGGAAGAGGGCGACCATGGAGAGTCATGACTATGAGAGCAGGAGAATGAAGAGGAAAAGACTGGCTTACAGCAGAAAAATTGAGTTGAAGAATAAAGAGTTTTCAGTGGAGAAGGAAGAGAAGTAGAAAGAAATTAAAAAAGAAAAAAATCACTGGAAGAATGGTTATGGATTCCATAAAATAAGGTTAACACAATGAAAAGGGTGAGTGCTAAGGCCCTAGAAGAGAAAAAGTAACATATTGGAGAGTGCAAAAGATAACAAAGGTAGAATGATTTGCTGGTAGACAGACAAGCAGAAGAGAGGGACTGAGGGGTCATATCAGCAGTGGAAACTACAGTGAAATCTGCATGTTATAAATGATACTGTCATATTGCTGCTGGAGCGGCACAGGGATTACATGACCAGCCTGAATAAAGTTTTCAAAGAAGAGTAGATCTAGTTTTTCAGCTAAAATGATCAAAACTGGGCAAAAAAAAGGATCGAACCAGGACAGGTTCAGGCAGTAGGGCTAGGTGATTATTTTATGTCCCTTCTAATAGAAATATTCTATTCTATTCTATTCTATTCTATTCTATTCTATTCTATTCTATTCTATTCTATTCTATTCTATTCTATTCTATTCTATTCTATTCTATTCTATTCTATTCTATTCTTCTCTTGACACTGTAGAAGTTTGAAGGCCAAATGAAAACATTTTCTAGCAGAACTGAGCCAAATTATGACGGAAAAAGAAAAAAAGAGTGTAAGTAGAATGCAAGATGTCTGATATATATGGTGACAGGTTTTGCCTTTTGCACCTGGCGTCACTCTGCATGTTTAGAGTTGTGTTTCTCTGAGTGTTTTAAACTCTGTGTGCTGTGATCAAAGACTTTTCAACCTACTAACCCTCTTAATCCAAAAAGCACCATAAATGTGAGACAGAGAAATGGCAGTCTCAAATTCTTATGGTTCCCTCTGTCATCGCTGTTCCTTGGTAAAAACCAAAAATGTTTGACAATAAGTAGTTTTAAGCAGTTGAAGTTAAATCAAGCTTATTAGATCAGTATCTCACTGTGCGATAACTTAGTCACAAATTCATTCCTTTTGAAGAAGCAGTAATTTAAATATTAACAGGCATTATTTTATTGAGGTTTGCATATGTTGCATAACTGTCTAAAAAATGAATTCTAATTCTTCCCCTCGACAAACATCACCTGTAAAGTAGCACTAAAGCTTAAAAAAAAAAATAATAAATATGGAAGCACTGGGCAATGGAATATCAGATTTTTTAGGTTTTCCCTGTGCAATAAATACGGTTTCTTGCTTGGTCTGATGAATAATTCCATGACTTTTTGATACATTTTGGGAAGATTTGCCACTCTGGAGAGCCAGATACTGTGGAAGAGGGGATCTTAAATTGATTTGAATCATTGGTTGAATCTCTTAAATGGATTTAAAGAAACACTAACACAAAGTTTTCCCATTTTTCATATCAATGAAATGTTTAATAAAATTGTTTGGTATTGTTTTTCCTTGATTTTATATTTTTGTTGTTTCTATATGACATTCCAGTGTCAAAATAACCCATGTTACTCATTCAAGAATGCTTATAATTTTGTACAAGCCACAGAAAGGATCCTTTTGAGTAACAGAGAAAGAATAGTTTTTTTATGTTAATGTAAAAATTCACCCTGACTTCAATAGTGTTAGGATTTTACTGAATGAATCTAACTACCTATTTACTACATAGTTTGGTGCAATTACTGGCACATTATTGTGAGTTTTCTAAAAAGCGCTACTTCATTAAGATGTTATTTATGGAATGATTTGAATGTCTTCCTTTTCAATGCAACTAATGTTTATATTTCTACAGCTGTTAGGCAAAAGTTTACTGCTGAGAAATACTACAGTAGATGTTCATTATTTCTAGAGTAATTTTTGAGAAATTGACTGTTACTGATATTACCATTATATGTTGCTAGTTGCTGGTTCATCTATTTCCATTCCTAACTACAAAAGCATATTCTATAGGAAGATTATTTTCCACATTCCAATCTTCTGAATGGGGAGACTCAGAGTCAGAAATGTGTAATGAATTCAAAAAGGCCATACGAAGTGATGTGTAGTACACAGGACCAGAGACTGAGTCCAAAACACTGTCAGTTCAAGACTATACACAAAATATGCTTTTAGCACATTTGAAATGTCAAGGAATTCCATTATATAGTAGTGGAAGAAAAGATTTTCTATGATGGTCATCTCTGAGTGATGCTCCCTGTTCTCAGAAGCCAATCCTGTAGTCTTAGTTGTTGATGAAAGAGATATTCTCAAGAAGTAAGCCTATTTAAATTCCCACCTATGCTCTTCAAGATGAGAAAGGATAATTGATTCAGATGATCAGGCTTACAAATACTTTGCTCTGGAAACAGGAGTTTGTGGAAAACTTGCCCTTCCTGGGTGTTTAAGCAGATAGTGTTTCTCAAGGATGCCATATTAAAACTCTGGATGCTTCTGAGTATTTGAAGCCTAACATGCAAGAAAACTTTTTTTTTTTTTTTTTAATTTTAATTGTGAAAAAGAAACATAACAAACTTAACAGCATGTTTCTTTTATATATTCTTTTATATCTTCTTTTTTTTTTTTTTTTTCTTCCCCCCTGGAAGAGGTGTCCATGTCCTTGTCATGTATTTACTTAAAGATCAAGAGGTTTTCTAAAGCGAGTGAAGAGCATAATTGTTCCATTTTTCAGAACAAAGATTATGATCACCTTTGAAATACTTCAACTTCTGGAGACCATATGAAGTTATTTCCTATTACACCAGGATGTCCTTGCTCTGTGTTTCCTTCCTCAGTTGCTTTCACACAAGATTTACTGTCCTTGTGAGTAGCCTGGATGTGCGACTTCTGGTGATCTATTTCACTTGGCTTGGGAGTGATCTTAATTGCCTCAAAACCAGGGCTTCAATGAGCATTTTGTAATTGGAAAACATCTTCCTGAAAGGCTTATGGAGGTGAGGGAAGAGGAAATATCAAAGTTTACTATTCTCTCATGAGTGCGTTTTGTTTCTCTATGCTGCAGAAGCCAGAAGTTCTGTGTAAACTATCATGGGTAAACATCTGTCTTATGCATTAATATTGCTGTGCTGGTATATGTGACAGAACAAATAAGATACCCCAAAGCTCTGAAGTGATTATTTACAACACTCATTTAACAGTAAGCTAATTCTTAGGACAAGAGTGTAGTGAATGTGTGTGTGACTGCAGCAGCTGGTGCTTATCGTATTTACTGAAGAAATTCAGAACAACATGTTCTGTCAAGAGCAATCTGATATATACACATACATAGAGAGTGGCTCATTTATGTGTCAGGTTACAAGACAGACAACCACCCAGAGAGTACTGCTCACCTATCAGTCGGCTTAAAGCTGTCAGTGAATAAACTCTTTGTGGTGGAAATTTAAAAGGATTGCTGTGGAAGAGCCCTGGATTATTAAGGGCTTGGAACCTAAACAGATCTCATTAAATCAGGACCTTTAGTAAATTACACAAGCAAAATGCATAGGAAGCAGTCTGCTCAGCTTTCCAAGATGCTATGAGCAGCGGCTTGATGTGATTTTCAGACCTAATGCTCTAAGTCACACAGCTGAAAAGACCTCCTTTGCAGACATACAGAGTGACCTGACAGCTTGCCCTCATTTGCTGGTGGTTGTGAGCCACATGCCTGGCAACCTGGTTAATGCAGGGTGCCATGATGGTATAAGCAGGCAAGGCGAAGCCCTCAGGTCAGCCCCTGGATACAGCATCATCTTCTGTGCTGGAAGTGTTTTCATAGAGACCAACTTCTATGCACACAGTTATGTCAGCTGTACAAGAATTATCGTCTGAGTTCACCTGCACAAAACTGGCTGACAAAACTAGTTGTGTCCCCAAACTGGCTGTCAGTATTTCACTGCCTAGCAGCTTCTCAGGCCAGATGACTGATTCCTATATGTGTGAACAGCTGAGAGGTAGAAGACTGGGGCTTTTAGGCTGTAAGGTTGCTGCCTTCCTTTTAGCATGACCTGGGCAGCTAGGAAATGTCTGTTCTGTAGGATGCAATCAGACCACGACCAGTACTTTTTAGTCTGCCCTACAGCCTTAATGCATTTTCCAATGTCTGCACAATACCTTATTCTTTCTTCACAGTTGCAAGGAAACCATGGGTTTGCTGTCACCCTCCTTGCTTCCGCCAAGCCTCATATATCACATGGCCCAGGAAACAGATTGGTCACTGAGAAGAGACAAAACGGAGCATTAATTCACAGCAAAAGCCAAGATAACTGCCAAAATGCTGCATCAAAACTTCTGGAGCTTGCAGACCAACTCCTCCTATATCCAGCTCATCTTTGTAGATCTGTCACTGGAGAGGGCAGGTGTTTTTGTACTTGCTGGTCTAGCACTGAACAACAGAACCACAACACAAGTTCAAGGCTGAGTATCACACCATGATGCTGCCACAGGGAAACATGTCTGAAGCGGTGCTCTGTTGACCTATTGCCTGAGATGGAGAAAAAGATAAAAGTAGAACCCCATGGACCTCAGAATAGCAGAGATGCCCTGTTCCAAATATACTCCTCTGTCATGTGTAGGTCAGAGAAAGGGCTCAGGAATCCTACCAAAAGCCAGAACCATGAAGCAGCAATGAATTTTGCACTTTTTGAATAGAAGTAGAACTACTTACTGGGCAAAGCAAGTTAATCATGGAAGCATTT
Source organism: Streptopelia decaocto (assembly GCF_964273445.1). Lineage (NCBI taxonomy): Eukaryota > Metazoa > Chordata > Aves > Columbiformes > Columbidae > Streptopelia > Streptopelia decaocto. Next base: position 87,072,406 of record NC_138656.1, read on the forward strand.
TTGCTGCTTGCTGGCAAAGCTCTTGAGCCAGTACTGACACATTTCTATATGGAAATACAACTTTTTTGGTCAGGAGGGAAAACTTCTTCTCAGCTTCTAGGTAAAGTCTGTCTAATCATCTGTCTCCCACACACTGGCATGCTTTGCAAGTCTCAACTTGTTTAATCATTTATGGTCAGTGATGTCCTGATTTGTTTACAAAATACATTTCTTATTCTAACTGAGCCCAAATTTCTAGTTACTTCTCCAGGCTGAAATTAAAGCCAAGGGCACTTAGAAGAAACAAGTACATACCTATGTGAGACGTACTGCAATTTAAGGAGCCAGGATCCTCCCTGACCACTGAGAACAGCAGGCCTAGAGTGAACTGCCCTGCTCTTTCCTGTTTCCCACAGACAAGGGAGAAGTCAGGTAAAACCAGAGAAGCCATTATAAACGTGGTGAACTGAAGGAAAGCTGTAACAACTAGGGTGAGCTACTTGTTGAAGAACGTAGGTCACACTTCTTGTCCAGAGGGTAGAAACTCAACCGTGATTTCATATTTTTGATTGTTACTGGATTTACAGCCTCTGAGTTAGAAGCAATTGCTGCCTGAATAGGGACTGCATGCTTTCATGCATTTGTGTTAAGGATATTCCCTTCCCACTCATAGTCAGATGTGTCATGGAGCAGCAAACTTCAAATAAGCCAGGATACACACTGCCTCGTTCTTGCACAGCTGGCTCCTGGTATCTTGCACATGGAGCAGAAGAGCCAGAGAACAACTGACATTGCACTGAACTGTTTTTCCATGCTGGGACACGTGAACAAGAGACCAGTGCTAACACAGGGAGTAATACTCTGCTAACCTACCCTACATTTATGTTTCCTGCAAAAAATGCTACTTCAAAAATCCCAAGCCTGTACTGAATAGAATGGTTTGGAAACACAGAAATACCATCCAGGCAGTTTCTCACTGGGCTATAATGCCCTCAGTGACTATAAATGAGGCTCTGGGGAATGAGAAAGATGTTGTCAGTGTACAATCTTCAGACTCATTTCTCATCTAGAGCTGAGACAGAATGACTGAAAGGCTCATTTTCCAGTTCAGATGTCTTCAATCCCTAGTGAGCAATTCTGGCTTTAAGTAAATCAAAAGGTGTATTAGCAGGTTAAGTAAAAGCAGAACTCTCTATATAGCCTGTGGTATGAGATCACAAATGATGCCATTTTAAAGAATTAAATGTTCTTTATTCTTTAACTGTCAGTAAAATCTTCTTTATCTACCTTAACAGAAGACAATTAAAGAAATTGTCTCCTGTTGCAGAAAGAAAACACACTCAGGCAGAAGAAATAACACCATTTACAGGTTCTTTAATAGTATTGAATGCTTTAATACTGTATAATACTCTTGAGGCTGAAGCAGCTTTGCTGGGAAAGACCAGGGAATCGTGGTAGACAAGCAGTTGACTATGAGCCAGCTATGTGCCCTCGTAACAAAGGCAGCCAACAGCATCCTGGGCAGCAGGAGAAGGATCTTTTCTAGCAGGTCAAAGGAGGTCATCCTTTCCTTCTGCTCAGCATGAGTGAGATGCGCCTGGAGTGCTGGGTCCAGTTCTGGCCTTCCCAGTAGAAGAGAGACATGGATATACTAGAGTCAGTCTAACAAAGGGCTACGGAAATAATGAAGGGCTTAGAACATCTGACGTATGAGGAGAGGCTGACAGAGTTGGGACTGTTCAGCCTGGAGAAAAGGCATCTCAGGGGGATCTTATCAATGCATTTAAATACTTGATGTGGGGAGTAAAGAACACAGAGTCTGGCTCTTCTGAGCAGTTCACAGAGAGGGGACAAGAGGAAAAGGTCACAAACTAGAACACAGAAGGTTCTGCCTTGGGCACAGCAAAACATATTTTCACTGTGAGAGTGGTTAAACACTGGATCACGTTACCCAGAGAGATTGTGGATTCTCCATCCACGGAGAGATTAAAAACCCAAGTGGACACAGTCCTGGGCAACCTGTTCTAGCTGAGCCTCCTTAAGTTGGGGGTGTGAACTAGTTGGTATCAAGGTGTTCCTTCCAACCTCAACGATTCTGTGATTCTGTGATTTCTATTGTACAAAAGATTTTTTCTTAAAAAAAAAAAAAAAGATTAAAAAAAAAAAAGATTAAAAAAAAAAAAGATATGAAGATGTCTATGTATGTCCAGGATCCAAATAGAGACAGAACTTCTCTTGTTGATTAACTCAGGAAGAATACAACAACTCTGCCATTAAATGCTAAATGCCTTTTCTGGCTATTTTTTTTGAAGTGTTGGTTATTATTTTCCTTTAATGCTCAGGAAGGTTCATTGCTGGAAACTATGTATCATGGCTTGGTTTGGACAGGTTGTTAAGTAGCTTTAATGTAACAGTTCAGTGAACAACATCCTTACATAGTGAGGGAGAACATTTCAGGAAGGGTAAGTTCAGCAAAGTGACATTTCTTTTAGAAGTCTCATATCCTTCAGTGTCCTAAAGCTGCCTGAGAATTTAGAGCCCAATACTCCAGCTTGCATAATGCACTGGAAAGGAAGCTGGCAACTTAAAAAATGCAGATGGAACAAAGAGAGCCATGACTCTAGCCTCTGCTTTCCTCAGACCCATCTCTGAACAAGAGGCATATCAATGCCACTTAGATGTGCTGTTATTCTGAAAAGCACTGTCAGTTTTCCTCTTGATGTTTCTGCATCTGATAGCTTAAATCAGTCAAATCTGGTTTCTCTTGATTAACTCCAGAGCATGTTAATAGAGTCTTCTCCTGCTAACATCAGTAAGAGCTTTATAATTTATTTGAGAGAGTCTTGAATCACACACACATTTGTTGGGAAGAGGAGATACAGACTAAGTAGAATGTGTTATATCCCGTGATACAGTGCAACTTTTCAGCTTCATATGAACATACTGACAAGTGCTCCATTAGGCCATAAGCACAACCAAAAAAGCCTAATTTTGTCACATTTTTCTTGACCTCCAATCATACCACTCTAGCTTGACTATAAATAATGAGGTCTGAAAAACAGAACTTGCTAGATTACTTGTGAAGATCACGTATATAATTTAGTAAGTAGGGTAAACACGTAGCCATGTCTTAAATCATAATATATCCTGATGGTCACTTAAATGTCTTTAAATTATAAAAATACTCGTTTTAACTCTGCAGCTATCAGATCCTTAGTAGGAATTATGTGTTTTACAGGTCGCTGCCAATAATGAACAGTTATGAGAAACAGCAACAATAGATTAATTATAACCTGTAAGCACCATCAATCTATTTTGAAGCCTTGCTGAGCTTCTCCTTCAATATTCATCTTCTTCTCTCAGCTTGGGTACCACAGAGCTTTCACCAAGCTGCTGTAATCAATATGTTGATGAGGATAAATTAAAAAATGGAGTATAACAATAACATGTAGTCCCAGTCCTTGCAGATTCTTTTAAACTTATTGCATTTCATTATATAGTTTTTATTTTCAGGTGACAGTATTTTTGATTCATGAATGTCCTGACTCAGTAATTTTAAACCATGTATTGTTAACATAGTAAATCCATGCAGGAATAGCCATTCATTACTGGCCCTGTATGGTAGATAAGTTGAACTTTGAATACTTTGAGTTTGTTTCTCAAATGGGGAGAATGCCAGCAAAACAATTATCATCCCCTCTTGCCTCTAAACTTGCACTAAAGGTCATTAGAAAAACAAAGATCATTATACATTTTGTGCACTCAAGGATTTTTGTAAGGATTCCTGAGATCATGTGTTCACGTCAACTTATTTCCATGTTTTGGCCAGGGTGCTCAAATTGGTTCCCTAAGGTTATCAGTCTTCAGAATAAGATGATTAAATAATTTTCCTTCACTTGAAGTGCAGCACTGCAATGGATCCTTCAACACCTGCAGCTTGTTAATGATATATCCAGGACACTGGGATCCTCAGAGACAGCATTACTTATTGCGATACTTCACTCTGGAGTCTAACCACCCAAGCTGCCTTATCTTGTCTTTTAGATCACAAGTTTCATTAGGTTAATTTACATAGAATCATTTATGTTGGAAAAAACCTTTAAAATCATTGAATCCAAACCTTAACGTGACACTGCCAAGTCCACCACTAAACCGTGTCCCTAAGCATCACATCTAAACACCTTTTGAATATCTCCAGGGATGGTGACTCAACCACTTCTCTGGGCAGCCTGTTCCCATGCTTGTAAACCCTTCCAGTGAATAAATTAAGGAATAGAATGCCTTAGCTTATTGAATTATTGAGTATACTGCATCTTGTGGAACTTGGTTGGAAACTGTTTATGCAAAATTCACTTATCATAAGTAAGTTTGCTTAGTATAACTTCTGTAAGCTGTGAACATTTGAGCTTTCTACTTTGTAAGTAAAAGATGCCTCAAAGTCTTCAAGCTAGAAGACAAGCGGAGCTGCATGCCTGGAGATAAGTAAAGGAACAGAAGAAAAAATAGAAGAAAGTTTTTGTTTGCCAAGAACTTATTTTTCTCCAGCTGCAGGTGCAAAATAGTAACAAGAGGCCAGGACTTTGATTGATGGCTCACCTAACAAAAAAGAAGAGATCCAATGAAGAATCGGGAGACCCCAGACTCTAATTTTGCAATTGTCCCAGTGATGCACAGGCGGTGGGGCTTGGATTGTGGGGTATAATTTTCCAAATTTTTTTCTGCTGAGCCTTCAGGAGACACCCAGGCTGAGCTGCTCTATGCTGTACCTTGTAAATAAATTATTTATTTTAAAAGAATTTCTGGAATCCCTACCTGAGTCTCTGCTATGGGAAACCTAGGGAAAAGGAACTTCCTTAACACAATTTTTCCCTAATATCCAATCTAAATTTCCCCTGGTGCAACTTGAGGCCACTTCGTCTCATCCTAGTGCTTTTTACTTAGGAGAAGAGACCAACACCTTCCTCTCTATAACCTCTTTTCATATAGTTGTAGAAGGAGACATGTTCTCAACTGAGCCTTCTTTAATAAAACCAGCTCCCTCACCGTTCGTCACAGGACTTGTTCTCCAGACCCCTCATCAGTTTTGCTGCCCTTCTCTGAACTCTCTCCAGCACCTCAATGTCTTTCTTGTAGTGAGGGACCCAAAACTGAACACAGTATTCGAGGTGCAGCCTCACCAGTGCCGAGTACAGCAGCACAATCACCTCCCTAGTCCTGCTGGCCACACTATTCCTGATACAAACCAGGATGCTGTTGGCCTTCTTGGCCACCTGGGCACACTGCTGCTCATGTTCAGATGGCTGTTGACCCCCAGATCCTTTTCTGCCAGGCAGCTTTCCAGCCAACTTTCACCGAGCATGTAACATTTCATGGGGTTGTTGTGGCCCAAGCTTGGAAACATTTTAAACATCACTGAACTTTCTGTATGTTTTTCATAAAGTAATTTGTGACCACTAAGCTGTAACTTTCTATGACAAAGGCCTTCTGGGAGCCATTTGCTGCAAATGTGTCCCTATCGTAAGTATAATGCTTGAAAACACAACTCTGAGGTACTTGTTTTGCACATGCCATTATTAGCTGAAAGTACAATTACATGACTGACTTGTTTTCTCTAGAAATTATAATAAGTATCGAGTCACGTGTGGTTCCTGGAAAACCACTCACTGTGAATTCACCTCATTAAATCTGCCTGTTATTTTACTGTCTGGTGGATTTGGTATGGACTGCCCTGGTCTTGTTAAAGACATTTTGCTGTAACTTACTGATATGCTTGGTGCTACAGAAGGGACTTTTATTAATTTGCCTTTTAAGCAAAGACTCTTACTCATGGAGAAAAATTGGAGATGACGATAAACTCACTGTTTAAGTCAAAAGGAAAATAATTTTTGCCTGCAAGAGGGTCAGTATTTTTCCAATAGAGTGCATGGGATCATTCTGAGCATAAGATTTTCATTTGCTCAAAAAATTTGTTCTTCCCCTCTTCCTTACACCTGGTATTCCACAAGTGAATGAGGCATTTTTCTTCTCATACAGATTATACACACGTTGCTTCCAACATCATTCCTCTGGGTCTCATCCAGCCTTTGCAAAATCAGTGATATTACTTGGGATCCAAGCTGGGGCAGGATTTGTCCCAGCATGTGTAAAATATTATGAGGCATTTTACAATTCTTTTTGTCCAAGTACTGCTACACTAAAAATCAATGGTGTTACCTTCTATAACCATGTGAATTATCAACTGAAAACAAATGACAAGTCACTGAGATCTAGGAAAACTTATTAAAATTTCATCAGTATCTTTTAATCTTTTTTTCACAGTACATGGACTGCAGTAAGACTCTTGTATGAATACAATAGAAATCTTACTTCTTAGCTTTCCCATTTGTTTCTAGTGACTCCTAATATGGTCATCATACTTGAATGAAATACAGAAGATGTTTATAGTAAACAGAAAAATGTAGCTTTTTAGGCATTTGATGCAGGAAAGTTGGTTCATTATGTTTCATCATATACAGCATGTTCGTTTTCATTCATTAGGGGCCCTGAAGTTCCACCTTAGTGTCATTGTTTAAGGAATAGAAAAGAAAAATTAGTTCATGTCCTACTAGAAGGAAGAAAAAAAGTAATACAGCTTAGTTTGTGTAGAAGGCCTTTTCTGAGACTTCTATCTAAATGCAGATTTTCAGTTTTCAGCTCTGTAGAATCTATATAAGAAATCCCTCAAGACAAGGAAGCTGAGAAGAAATGAATATTTAAATTGAAAGTTTTTTTTCTAGAAGACAATTTTCTTTAGTATATTTTATGTCACTTTAGCAATGTATTGAGCTTTCTTCATTCCCATGAAACACTGAAAATGTGCAAAGATGAAACAGAGGGAAAAAAAGAGAAACCTGGGACTGTGTTTGAAAAGTGATCCTTCATCTTTCTTGTTTGGTCTGCTTCTGAAAGCACAAAAGCAAAGAGCTCCTTCCAGCATTTAAGCAAGACAGATCCATTTTCCAGTCCTGAGGTCAGTATTTCTTTCAGCTACGGGATAGTTAGCATTAATAACTCTGTTTAAATGGCTATCCATTTTCATAAAGATTTGAGGAGTACGAGTTAAAAAGAAATTATCACTGCAGAAAGCAGTCTGTACCCTTAGAAGAAATAAAATAAAAACAAACAAACCAACCCCAAAAAATCAGCCAAGGTATTTAGATGGTAAGGGGAGATTTCTGATTTACTGTCAGTGCTATCAAATTCTTGACATTGATATGTGAAAACAGTGTACGGGAGAAGACTCAAATTGCTCAAATCCAGTCAGGTGGTCAATCAATATCAACATTTTTTTTTTTCTGATTGCTCCCCTTTGAAGTTATTTGTTTCTAGTCATCTAGCTGACATGGGAGTTATTCTTTATTGTGACACCAAGGAGATGAGAGTAGTAGAAGACTCTCAAGAAAAATGGGTAACTCAGGGAGAAGGCAGCTGCAAGCTGGAGGGGTTAGAATGACACAGTCAGAGAAGTGGTTGAATTCCTTGGGGTAAGCACATGGCATAAGGATCTTGAAAATGAGACTAAAATCTCCATCATCAATACCCACATCTTTTATAATATTCCTCTCAGATACTGCAGTTAGATACTGAACTATACAGTAGAAGGCAAGGCAAGATTCAAGAGAGGATCTGTGAACCTTCAAAATAACCTGACATCCACATGAGTGGATATGGTAAGCCACTTGCAAGGTGTAGGAGACAAAAGCAGGAAGCATAAGTTTCCAAAATAGTGGATGCAACATAATGTTCAGGTTGCCTGGATGTGTGCTTAATGTTAGACCTTGGTGAAAGGAGGCTTCATCTAAGAAAAAATTAAGACATTATCTAAGCGGGGAATTGAGAGATGGACAGTCTTCTGGGAAGGAATTAAGAAGACTTAATAATAACAACACAAACATTTCTAGATTATTTTAGAATTTCTTGCAACAGTGCTGTAAATCAGTTGCAGCCCACAGGAGTGCTGTTCAGTTGGCTGTTGCGTGGTGCCAAGGTCTGGGATCTAGTCAGCATCTCAGATCCTGCTGAAACAGCCAAAAGCAGCTCCACATCCTTTATCAATCCAGAGCTCTAACCTGGAGGTAGGGACCTCTGTCAAGCAGGTGTGGTTATGAGAAGATGAAAGTACCACCTAAGATCTGCTTTGCTTGCGAAGGTGCAATGTTTTTTTGTGAAAAAATAGTAAATAAGTCAGAGTAAAGTAATTAAGTGAGATGTGCAATACTGAGACTCACAGATGGTGGAAAATGACAACTAAAGGTATTGACACACTTTTGTGATTTAGTTTTGTGTTTGCAACTCTAGTTTATCCTCTCTGTATTTGATAACCCAGAGAACACATTATGAAAAGCTTAAGATGAGGCACTAGGTTACTACTTCCTCCAAACCTCTTAAATTTAATTTCCAAGCTAAAATAAGATTTATTGTTTTGAAGTGAAGATGAGATGTTTAAAATTGTCTGTGTGAAATCTGCAGGCATTTCTTTCTTGTATCCTAAATGGTTCGTAAGGACTTAAGCCTCAGAATATCTTTTCCTCCAGTTTGAAGTACATCCAGCCTCAGTTTAGCTAAAAGATGAACAGTTCCTCATAGTTTTGAAGTGTTTTCTCGTTTGCTACTGATGTCTTTGCTTCATATATTGGGCTGAGAACAATGACAAAATCTTTTTCTTTCAGATAATACCATCACATTTCTCAGTCCTACAAGTACCTGTTTTTTTAGGACTAAGGAAAACCACAAGATAAGAAGTGACAAAAAATAGAGTCCTTGAGATGGAAAAAGATGCAGCTCTCTCCTTTAACATGGGGCACCAGTAGTATTACTGATTATATGGCCATTTTCTCTGAACAGAGTCCAGTTTAAAAAAATCAAAGATGCAGCATCCTTAATATAGAAATGCATATATCTTTTGTTTTATCTCAGAAAAGATTAATTTTCCATGTCGATTCAATGTCTATTCTAACTAGCTTTCAATTCTCAAAAAAATCTGTGGCAGTGGTAATTTAAATGTTACCTGTATTTCTATCATGAAAATTGGATCCATATTTGTGTATAATGTGTTACGTGTGGTAGCTGTTAGCAAGTACTTACTTTCTACATTGTGGTCATTGCACATGTTCCTAAACTACTCACTTTGGCCTACAAGCAGAGTATTTGCAAAGAAATATTTGAAGACTGCATAAAGTAAATAAATAGACACATGATTAACAGGTGTCTTTTGCTCTTAAAAACTTGGCTACAGTCACGGGCACTTATGCCTTGTTGTTTTTCAACAGGTTAGTAGAAGTAGCATGCGCTTAAAACAAGCTACTTCTGAAAGTATCTATTTAAAGATTAAAGTAAGGAGAGAATGAAAATCATACATCTAACTTTAGCAATCATTAGGTACTGCTTAAAAAGAATTAAGCTGGAAGTTCTCAGTTTGTAGTTGTCATATTAATACCTCAGGTTGAATAGTTTATTAACAAATATACATATATGAGTAAGAACACAATGCAAGCTGCACCTCTGACCATTTAAGTCACAATGACTCAGCACTTCCAGAGAGGCAGGAGTATTCTGAGTATACGCTTATTGTGGGTATTACATACATAAAAAAGATTCAACGTAAGATGAACACTATTTGGCACATTTGCATTATGAAACCATCTGTAGTTACTCTAAACCACACAGATTTTTTTCTTCTCAATCCTGTCTCACTGCACAGACTTCAATCTGTCAAAAAAAGAAAAAATAAAAAGAGAAATAAAAATTTGAGCTCTAAGCCTCAGAAAAATTGTCTCTTAAAGGATCCAGGCTGTGCCACAGTTAGCTGTCAGATGTCTCCAGGTGCACTTGTAACTGTTCCACTAGGGTTTCTATGGAGAGATTGAAACCAATGATTTAGACCTAGTACAAATGGATTCTTCAAAAACCCTCTTCTGCTGTTCCTAATTCTGGAGTTTCCCAGGCTCTGTAACCTCAGTATTTGATATCTTAATGCCTGAGCACCTTCAATTCACACCTGCACATGCACAAATTGTAAATTTTGAACAGCTTGAAATCAGCCTTGCACTTTAGCCAGCTGTAGATCCAAGAGAGTGCGTGCTCCTTCCCTGGAGGTGGTGGCCTGGCAGACTTCCTTGTGTCCATCTCCCAGAGCAAGCCTTGCAGCAGTCACCATGGCAGTCACGCTGTCCTGTGAACCGGTGCTCCTGCTGCCTTTGTCACTCCTCCATGTGTCAGCTCAATGAAAGAGATAACATCTGTACTGCGAGGACTCACAATCATGCTTGTCTCCCTTCTGGGAGACTCCAGACCCCTCCCTGTCCCTCATGCTCTCTCCCTCCTTTCCACCAGCGAGTTTTGCCCAGAATAAATCAGATTTTTTATTAGAAAAATGAAGCAAGAATGGGACAAGGTTATAGTTAGCCCTTCCAGCAGACCTCTAAAGTCTTAGCAGAAGAAGCTGTCTCTGCAAGCACTGAATAAATATATTAAGTTTCTGAAGCAGAGCACAGTGTTGTGTTCCGTATTTCCCCCTTGCTTAACTGGAATTCTGCAGTGCCTTCTAACAATGCTGTGCTTTCTGTGCGTGCACCTCACTGGGCACAAGGAGAGCACAGACAGCCTGCTCGGATATTACCTGCCAGCATTTGAACATGATATTGCAGCCAAAGACAGCAACAGCAAAAATGCTGTTGTTTATCTGAGCCTAGGTTTGACCATGAACAGTACTAGTGATGATAAAAATAAGACCAAGGTAGTGTTTTGGTGATTTGTGGTTTGTGTTGGTTTGTTTGTTTTGTTTTTGTTTGTTTTTTCTTTCTTTAAAGAGCAGTGTTTTACTCATTATTTATCTAAGACATAACTGTTCTCTAACAGATGGTAGCACATAGCATCAGAGAGAAATATGTGGAACAGGGATATTGTCATCAGTATTTTACAGATATGTTTACATTGCAGTTTTAAAGTATACCTTTCACATTAGGATATTCTCAAAATGATATTATCTTCTGCTACTAGAAAGAATAATGTAACCTCTTTTGAAAAGGGCATTTTGAGGTAATCTAAGACATAAGAGGAGAGGAATCATAGGAATTCTTACCTACTACTTGCGTGTCTGAAAGTATATATATGTGTATGTAATACAAGGATCATAGAAATTAGCTGTAGAAAGAGTATTAATTACTACCATCACACAACTTGAATGCTTGCTTTGTTCTTCCTCTGTTCTCCATAGGTTCCTTATATCAATAACTTCCAGAGTTGTAACACTAACATGCAGCTGTCCTAAAATAAATGAATTTACTGATTCCAGTGTGCCTAAAGTACAGAAACTGTCCTATATTTAATGATCGAGCATTTAAACTTTACACCCAGTCTCTGTAGCAAAACAAATTGTTTCTGTATGAGATTCCTCTTCAAAATTGACTATGATGCTAAAATATCAATAGAGCAGTAAGTATGAACTTTTTAGCGTATCAAAACTTATTTCATGAAAAAACCCACCCAGCAGCAGATGGCATTTGGATATAAACAGATTTTGAAGTAAAATCCTTTTGCTTACTCTGATATACTTAATACATGTAAAACAATTTTCTTGAGACAGCACAGTATGGTTCAGAACAACCTGATATTTCAGAAATTTCCGAGTGATAAGCCTCAAATAGCTCTCTTATGAATAAGAGGCAGGGTCTTCACAGAAACCTTAGGGACATCCTGAGCCACATGATACAAGGAAAGAAAGACAACTGGTGGTGGCTGGATGCTCCCAAGATGAAGCATGAACAATACTTCTCTGCCCTCAAATTTAAATTTGTAGTGTTGGTAAAATGCCCTAGTAGACAGTGGAGAGGACCAAGTTCTATTAAGAGAAACTCCAGGAACCAGCTGGGCCTGAAATGAAAGTCAGCACTAGGATGAGGTGGTTGGTGATGGTGGTTGCAGAACCACTGGAGGTTTCTGGAGGACAGGATATGTGATGTTGCAGAGACCACCAAGTCTTGTCCAGCCCTTGATCTCATGTTGCTCATCAATATCGGCACCAATGACACTACTAAGGAGCATATGGAGCAAATCAAGGGTGCCTACAGAGAGCTCTCCGGGAAAAAGTGTGATGAAGAGACTTAGCTGATGTCCTCCTTAATCCTTCAGGTCAAGGGAAATGCTCAAGTGAGAGTGCATGTACCTTGAAAGTTAACAGCTGGCAGCACAGTTAGTGTTGCAGGCAGTGCCTTGGCTTTTATGACCATGGTGGGGTTTTTAAATGTTTTTGTTTGTTTGTTTGTTTGTTTGTTTTAAATTCTGTTAACTGGTAGATGGGATGCCATGAAGTGTAGCTCTGAAGCTCAAAGGGCCTCAGGAAACCTGGCATTTTCAAATGCATCCTTTGCCAAAACACAAGGATGGTCCATCCTGATACTCATAAAACTGAGTGCACTTATCAGTAGACCAGCCTGACTAAAGAAAAAACTTGTGACAGTGTTCCAAGGTGAAAAGTAAAAGTGAAAAATAAAAGAAAAATAGAAAAAGAAAAACTATGAAGGCAGTGAAAGTGAGGACAGGCTACAAAAGAAGCATATTGCCTGGGCATGCAGAGATGGTGTTTCGAAAACTGGCAAGGACAACAAGAGCTTCTACCACAACATCAGTACAAAAAGAATTAAAAAACAAAAAAATGTGGTCCTGATGTTGAAGGGCAGAGATGATTTAGTGACAGCAAATGCAGATAAGGGCTTTGTCATATTCAATGTCTTTGCCTCAGTCTTCAATAACAAGGTTTCCCATACTTAATTGCTTAAGAACAGGGTTAGAAGAGGAGTGATTTTAATTTTACAAAGGATAAGTCATGTTGACCAATGTCACTGTCTTCTATGATAAAATGACCAGATCAGTGAATGTCATCTACCTGCACTTTGATGAGGCTTTATACTGTATCTCCAATGATATTCTTGTATCCAAGTGAGGATGTTATGGTCTGGATGGGTGGATGACTAGATGGGTAAAAACAATGATTGGATTGTGGAGCTTACAGGATAGTGGTTAATGGGTTATACTTTATGTAGGAGGCTGTGACAAGTAGAGTGACACAGGAGGTTATCCTGTGATGTGTCCTATTTAACATCTTTTTCAAGATCTGATCATATAAACCCATGAGCAACCTGGCCTGGATTCATGGTTGATCCTGGGTTTTGAGCAGGAGGTGGGAGTAGAGATTTCCTGATGTTCTTTCCAGCTTGTATGGATCTGTGGTCCTGTGAATCTATGAAAATACCTTATTTCAAAACAAGGAGTATGTTACATAATCTGTCTTGTTTTAAAAATTTTTAGTCTGAGATTATTGTATATACTAGCAGATAAATTTTTACAGGGCAGTGTGCTGAAAGCTGAGGACAAACAGTTCTTTGTGTTGCATCAGGACCTGGAAAAGGCAAATTTCTCTACATATACTCATCAGCCTCAGATTGGACAGGAAAAGAGAAATGGCAAACTAGCTGTTAGAGATTAAAGGAAGAAGTGTAATTGAAGGAGAAGGTATTTAGCCATGAGTGACTAAAGCATAGCCTGGGAAATACAGTACAATCTAGTGGTGGATAGCAGGTTAATAACACACGCAGGTCCAAATTGTCCCTTTGTTCACTGTGGCACTTGTCTGGATAATCACCATAAAAATAAAAAAAGCCATGGAATTACTCTAAAGTTACCAAACAGAAAACTATTTAGCTGAAAAACATTTAAAACCGGCATGCTTAAGGTAGCAAAATTCCCCCCGCTCCCCAAATTATCAAGAAGACTCCTTTACTCCACTCAGTGCAAAGACACTCAACATTTTGACACTACCCTCAATAGGCCAAGCCCTCATTATAGAGAAGTAGGCCAAGGTGTCAGGAAGATGTTTATATTTTTTCTACCTAATTAGCTGAAACTGAAACCTGCCATCAAATATTTTTTGAAGAGGAGTTACTTCTATGTACATTCCTTTTTACACTTTACATATTTTGGAAAATCTTCCCCAGGGAAAAAAATGATATTTCATGAGCACTTCATATTTTTTGCCTATTAATCTGTTCTAGGCCATATGGGCTGTTAGTAGTGAAATAACTGCTGTTAATGAAACAAAGAAAAAGAAAACAATCTACTGATATTGATCCAAGACTGAGTATGACATCACTCCCTGCAACAATATCTCCGTAAGAGGTTAAGAGAAAGTACGTGGTGTATTTGAGACTGTTGTCACTTGGGGAAAGAATAACAAGGCAGAGCTCCTAGTGACATTCTCCAATGAGGTGATGGTAAGAAGTTTCAGCTTCGTCCCAGGTTAGAAATGACATAGTTTGTTAGAAAAACAATGGAAAACAATGTCAGCCTCACACTCAGGTTAATCAATTCTCCTTCATTGATCTCCCAAAGATGGCAGGAAAAGAAAAGGCTATTCCCTAGTGTGAACTGTTGTGCTCTTAAGATTAGTATGCATAGCTCCATCTTTTAAAGACTTGTCAAGTAAATCAAATAATGATTGGTTTTAATTAGCACTCCTGCAAGCTGTAATGCTCTCTACCTGAAGCTGAGTGACATCAAAGAGATATTAAATTATTTCTTGCCTTTGATGCTTTTTCCGCATAGAACACTTTTCCTCTCATCCGTGCAATTTTTATACACATTTCAGAAAGCAATTGAAGGACACCAACGGGAACTAATCCTTGGCAATGATGTACCTAAATAGTCATGAACAGAATTGCTATTAAGAAGAGTATTTGAATATAATGAGTAATAATATTGTCTGCAGGGCTTTGAGATGGTTGATTCTAAGATGATCTGTCATGAGGAGAACACATTTTCACTGTACTTGCATTCAAAATGGTATACAGGTAAATACAAGCAAGGACACAAATACGCACAATTATTTGCTATACTTTTTGAGGGCAAAATGAGAGACGTGTCTTTCAAATGTCTGAAGGGATAAAGAAATGTAGATTCATCCACACATCTGTGTAAAGCTGTCATAAAATCTCTGTAATGGAAATTTTCAATACTATGTGTTTTTACAGGTGTTTGATACTGCAGTACACATGTATCTGAAAAAAAAAAAGGCAAAATTTCTAGCCATACATTAGCATTACTGATGTACTGTAAAACCAATAGAAAATTAAATGAAATGACTTCTTACCTATCTTTAAATAAAAATCAGTAACGCAGTGTCATGGTCTGTTTGGTGATGGACTCGTGATGGTTCTTTTACCTTGATCTCAGAGCGCAAAATTAAGGCGACCAAAATGCCAAGGGGTTATGATTCAATCAAGCAGTGTTACTTTATTAATTTGCCCGTAAAGCAGTATGCGATAGAGAGAGAGAGTAAGAAAAGAAAGAGGAAAGAAATGGGGAAAAGTAAAGGAAAAGATGAGAAATGAGGTTGCGTTTATCACCAGTCGAGTTCCAAAGGTGTCCCTCTGGTATCCGGTCCCGTGGAGTCCTGCCGGTCCTCCGTCATGGTTCAGGATCCTCTGGCGGGAAGATCTTCAATGGTGTCCATTATGGAGTCACCTTTTATGCTTCTTCATCCTCCCTTGCTCTCATTGTTTTAGTCCAGTCTCCGCCTTGATTTCTCAATCCAGGCTTGTACCACGCAGGCTCGAAAGATTCACGCTTTCTTTTGCCAACGCTTACGTGTCCAGCATTCGAGGGTCTTTCTCTGGTCCACTGGGTGACCTCAGGACCCTTGGTGAGCTTCTGGGCATGCTCCTTTTCATTGACCATTGTTTGAGGGAGCAGGTGAGGGACACGTGTAACTGAGGCTGCAGGTAAGAACACATTCTTCTGGATGGCGGCTATTGTTTCTGGGTTGAAGAGACCCTCATAACAATAGCTTTCAGGAGGCAGGGGCTGGTTTGGCTGGAGAAGCAGGCAAAGTCCACACAACAGCCATTGTTAGCAGGAGCCACCCCACATCGGAGAAACAGTGCAACACAATGCTTCTCCTCGGGCCTCTGTCCAAGTAATTGTCCATGGGTTCTTTCGGTCTCAGCTTCAGTTCTCTAAGTTCTTGATGGCAATGTTCAGGCAAATACTGTTCCATCTTTGGACCGACTCTTACACACAGACAGCTGCTCACTGTAGACTGGGTGTCAGTGAGTATCAGAACAAAAATAAAAAACAAAAATCAACCAAGGAACAACAACAAAAAAATGAAAAACCCCACAACCATAAACAACAAGGAACTTACTTGTAAGTGCCACTTCCATAAAATTTATTGGGGTTGTCAAGAAAAAAAATGAAAGAGTTCAGAATGGAACATATAGGACTTTTTTTTTTTCCTATCTTAAGAGTCTTAAAAGATGAGAAAAATAATCAAATGAAAAATCCTTCTGCTGAAGGGCCTGTTTTGGAGAGCAGGATGTTAGAAACCATGTCAATTAAGCCCATATTTTGCCATATCTTCTTTGGTTTCTTCTGCTACCATGCTTTCAGTCTTGTCCACATTAAGTCTCAGAGAGTGAATTCTCACCCCAGGACCCATCTCTTTTATACTTCACAACTCTGAGGGCCATGGCTTTCTCCCTGCTGGGGCTGCAGCCCTCCTGGGGCTACCATGGTGATTTGTAACATTAGTGCTCCATCTACCTCCTGTCTCTCACTTATGCTGGTGTTGACCATCCTATAGAAAGAGCGGTCAACTTCACCTTGCAGTTCAACAGCACAATTTGAACACCTGAAGTTTTATTTACTGGCTGTTCAAGTTATCAGTTATATGATCGAGAGTTGTGGCAGCTCTACCTGGGCAAGTATCCTATTTTGTTTTCTCTGTTACAAAGGAGCAACTGGAGGCAGATAACCGTAGCTCTTGACCCTGTGGCAGATAACCGTAGCTCTTGTCCACCGCATTCTGAAAGACTTGACCTAAGGAGGCATTCAGGCTCTTGTTTTGCTGGTTTAAAATTAGTTTAAATCAGTCAGAAAAATATAAAGGAAAGAATGCAGGTGTGTGGAGATGAGCACAGAAATGCCCCTCTGCTTCCCACCTCCCCCAGAACAAGCCAACCTGCCACCCTCCTGCTCCATGAGGCATTTATAGGGTAGGTGCTAACCAGGAGGAAGCTGTGCCAGATCTCTGGGGGAGCAGAGGATCAGCAGAGACATGGGGAAGGTCGGGGGCTGGAGCCATCCCCCTTTTCATGAGGAACTTGTGGGGGGCAATCTTTGCAATCTTTAAGGAGTCTTTTAATCAGCCATTTTGTTTGTATCTTCCCATTAGGTAAGGTTTGTTACCCCTACTTAAGGTTCTTTTTTTTAAAATTAATCCATTACCTTACTTATTTACCTTATGGTCTTATGAAGTAGAAATCCTTCCACATCCTTTCAGTATGAAACACAAAGGAATTTATGACTCTTGGATAAATGCAGTATTTCTCAGAGAAGCCTAAAAAGATGCTGGGATTATTCATTATCCAAAATTGTTAGATTGCTCTTTTTGCAAACACCTATTGTATAAATATATAGCATATATTTTACTTATGTGAAATTTCTGAAAATTCTGAAAAATAATGACCAGTTAATTTAACTGGTTCTAGAATTACTAGTATAAACTACCATTTGTTCAGATTCAGTTTGGTTAATTATTTAACAATACAGATTTTTTTCAGACAAGCTGCCTCTTTCCTTGAGTATTGCTTACACTCAAAGTAATTTAAAATGTTAATCTAATGATAAATGAAAGCAACTTAGTCTCCAGTTATTCATATTCTCTTTTATTATTTAATGGATACTTTACAGGAATTATCTTGCAACTCAATGGGCTCGACCTTGCTTTCATTGGAATCAATGGCAAATCTCTCACAGAGTTCAATGGATTATGACTAGCCTCACTATGTAATGAGTTATTATTAATGTCTGGTTTTGCTTCCTTAATTATGCCCAGACACTAAGTACATAATTACTTACTTATTAAAAAAAAAAAAAAAAAAGAAGAAAAAATTAGCAGCCAAATACTACAATAAAATATAAAAGCAAAATCAGAAATTTTACCTTTCCCAAACATTTTTCCTGGACTATTAATATTTATATGGCATATTTAATTATTTAATAAGATAGAACGTACAGGCTATGAAACAGGTAACAGGATTAATTACTTTCCATGGATGATCTATATTTATGCAAACCCTTTAATGAACTCCATGCGTTATTGAAACTACACCACAAGGGACAGGAAGACTTAATAACTTGCCACAAGTTATTTAGGTATTTTCCTCATGAACAGAATTAATTCACAGTCTCACTGGAACTTATGCATCCTATTGATACAGTTAACATTTGGATTTTATTCATTAATTCTTGGTTTTTTTTACCATTATTTGCAGCTAGTTGAGAAGGAGAGTAATAAATAGTGAGTTTAAGTGAAACTTTTAAAACAATTTAAATGTGGGCCTACTTAGAGCTTTCTTTGCATCTACAATAGGAAACTACATAATATATAACAGAGAACATTAACATACACAAGACTATCTCAGAGCAGAGGGAGCTGATACAAGTTGGACACAACCTTTGCATGGACAGATCTATTGTTCTTGGAAAACCTCAACTGCTAATTTCATTGTTATTTTTTTTTTTTTTTTTTTTTTAACTGCCATGGGACAATCTCATTAAGATAGGAACATCTTGTTTTACAAGTGGCCCTTGGGGAATGTAGGCAACTCAGCCAGAATTTTGAGTATTCTTAAAAAAATTTAAGTGCTAAGGATGCCTGCAGCCCAATATCAGGATGGCTACAGTATATTATTTTGTCTCTGCTTTAATGAAATAGGGTAATCTTTTAATTGCACCTTTTATCCCAAAACATAAGTGTAAAGGGACGATGTCTTTAGTTAAAAATAAATAAATAAATAGTTACCTCAGATACATTCTTATTGATAAACTTAGGATCTTTATGGCTATGAATTCCATGTTGAGAAGCAGGGCAAATGGCTCTTAGCTCACTTGTGAGCTCTGCTCTGGCTCAGAACTACCAAGCTGACAAAACCAACATGGGTCACCCTGCCCTGATCACTGTCTTGCTTTGGCTGAAATATTTTCTATCAGTTGCTCTTCAGGAACCTGGTACCTAGACTGTAAAAATTCAATGCAGGTTAGAGGTATACTGTTTTATTATCTGTGAAGCACAAAGACATTGAAGAAATGTAATGACAAATTGTTTTTCAGGGCATCCATAATAGGATTTTACATATTTGGGTCAACGTGAAAAAAGCCCTGAAAAAGCCTCCTCAGAACCCATCATATCGGATACGTAGTTGGATACAAAGACAGAAAACTGTCTTGAGAAAAGCAGACATTTAATTAGTGTCCTGTAGTAAGTCAGTTATGTATTTCAAGGTGAGCCATATTTGAAATATTATTTTGTTCAAATCAACAGAGTGTGGATATGCTTTGTGTCTGGAATTTACTAAATAAAGCCATAATAAAGAATTTATAATACTCACCTAATAATTCTACAGTAAAACTCCAACCAAATCAGATCTACACGTCCCAGATTGAAAAACATGCTAATTTGAAAAACTGGTCTTTTGGACATCCTTGTCTCAGAAGAACTCTGGTTGGGAACCTGTGTTGTGTTAATTTTTATAGTTGCCTTCTCTTCCCCCTGGTCTGTACAATATAAACAGAAGAAGGTATTAGAATATATACAAAAATATGTAAAAGGCATAAGCAATTACAACAAGCTCCTAATTATTAATTTTAAGAGGTTTGATCCATGTGTTAACATATCAGCTTTTACAAACATACGGAACTGGGATGTTAGTTCTGTAAAACGTCAAACACTCTTTTTAAGCTATTTTCTTGACACTGTTTCTCAGCTCTTAAAATACCGCTCTTTCCTGAAGTTCTGAGAATTTAGCTTTTTATTTTCCTCAGGTTATTTGGAAAATGTTGAGATGAAATTTTATATGCAGGCATCTCTGCCTGGGACTATGACAGCAGCCGGGTCTGCTCTCTGGCTCTGAGGCCAGCTGGCATGGTCAGCCTGTATCCATACCACATAACTCTCTTAACCTCCAAAATGGGGCATGTATATCCAAACAACTTTTTGAGAATGGTTCCTTGACCATGACCAATCCTGTGTTTCATTTGGAAAGTGTTGGTGAGCGTGCCAGTTGGTCCAGACTAAAATCATGCCAGGAACCTATTCTGGACTGGCTTTAACATGATCATGCTGGGTTCTACCCAAGTGCATAGTGAAACAAGGTTCCTGAATACGACTGTACTGTAGTGATTTGGCACCAACAAAAAGAATGAATTAAAAAAAGCAAGGTCAAAATATTTTCCTTACATTTTTAAGCCCTTCATTGTGACTGTATTTCCCAAGACTTATTATATAAATAATTTCCAATTCATTTTATTCACATAAAATTCTCATTGGAGTCAATGGCTTCTTCCACCAAAGATGTGTTGCTTTCACTATGGCTCTTCGTTGATTAAATCCTTAAAAATATAATCTTAAATACTGGAATGCAGAAGCCAAAGATTAGATATAAAACTGAAGCATTCCCTAGATGCTGTTGTCAGGAAGTTACAATAGTGAGCAAGTGAATAGCAACTCCATTATAATGTATTGCACTAATTTGACTCTGTGATGATGGACTGGAGCAATACATACTCCAAAAAGAGGCTTTTTGAAGATCAGTTTCTCAAGACATGGAAGAGGCCGGGAGTAAAGGATCTAGGGGACTCAATGAATAGTAATTATAAAACTTAATGGAATTTTTGAGTAGCAGTTTTGCTGACCGTTAGATGGAAGAAAGAGACAATAAATGAATGAATTGGTAAATTGTTCATCAGTCATTAAAATTCTTCAGTGAGATGATCTGTTTCAATTGTTTTGATCCTTGTTTCTTGGGAAATTGCACCAAAGGTTCTTAAAAGAAGTGGTCCCAAGACTACGTGAGTGGATGAGCATTGAAATTTCTTGCTTTGTACATGCCACCAAATTCCTCCTTTATGTCACCAGACAAGATAAGAAGCAATCTTCCCTAACTTTGCTATGTTTGTTTTCTTCACTTGTTTTCTGCCAGTCTTTTTATAGACACCGCAGCCTAGGATTTAGAGACTGGGACACTACTCCTTGCCTTGCCAGCCACTAGCCCCATGACTGGACTAGTAACTTCTCCACTCTTCAGTGCCTTTTTTTTAAAAAAAAAAAAGAAAATGGGGGATGAAAAGACCTTCCTGTCCTTTCTCAGGTCAGAACTTGGAGAGTTGTAGTACATATTAAGAGACCTACAGAAGTAGTAAATGTTTAGAATAATTTTTACAATTACATATCTCTGTTCAGCAAGGTCAAAAGGCACTTGATTTTTAAAATGAGGACCTGTAAAAATGTACCGGTAAACAACATGTGCAATAAAAATTGCAGAGTGAACAGATTTTGTGCTGTTAAAATAATACGAGCAAACGACATCTGATGCTGAAATAATACTAACATGCTGGTTTCTTAACTAAAGCTTGTTCAGTAAGATAGAAAAGGAAGGTAGAGATCATTATACTGTTGGAGATAGAAAACTGCCTGAGCTGCAATTGTAACTTTGGATTAGTTTTTGGAAAAGGTAAGTGATGCGTGTGCCTGCTTATGAAACTTTCTATTTACATAATAAAAGTCTCTGAGAAGTATGGAAATGGTATTATGAACCCTGGCAACCCTTTGAACATCTTAATGAAGGGATAACAGGATTTTAGCATTTCCATTAAAACTTTAGGCAAGATGCAAACTGTTTGTATAAATACTTTTGCTGTGATGGAAGCTACCCTACCTCATAAGTTTCTAGGTCAGTGGTGGATAAACACATATTGATCTCCTAAAGAGCAAAATAAACAACTTCTTTGAAGTAGCGGTGAATTAATAAGATGCTAATAGTGACAAGATGAGCACATGACTTCGCTAATTTGGGAATTCCTAAATAACACTCAATAATTCTGCTTCAAGGTACATGTACTTCATCAATAACTTTGTCTATAAAAGGTGACACGGTGTAAACCGTATGCCTCTCACAGTGTTGACCGCTTAATTGCCCGCATCCATTGTGACAGTGCTGCCCTGTCAGCATGCTAAGTAATAGAAAAATTGTTGTGCGATGGAAGATCAATACAACTCTAACAAGGAACAAATATGATACAGTACTGAAAGCAAGCAAATAACCAAATTTAGCAGCTGTGATTATCTCCCGAAGACACATGGGCATTGATTGGTATTTCATGGGTTCATTTCTTTGGTAGTAATGGCAATCAGTGGGTTTTCAATTGCTCATATTTTGAAAGTACTATTTCTTCTGCAGGACTTGTCTGGGGAGATAAGTAAAGTTGTTGAATTTTTTACTTGAAAGCCATCTATTGTCTATTTTTAATTAAAACAGCTAATGGTCTTTATTGATTCCTTAAATGTGCTATACCAGATAACCCTTTAGTACTTATCCTTAGTCATTTATGTTTAAACATTTTAAGGCTTCACTAAGTGCTTTCAGAGAGAATATTTGAAAGGGGTTGGGGGGGAGAGTGAGATCAACAGAAGTATAGTAAATTACTTGGCTTCTCTGAATATTTTAAATGTACATTAAAATACACAGAGCGGTACATTTAAGACCAGTTGCAAAACCGTGGAAGGCGCCACCGTGCTGCCAACATCCTTCTTCTCAGAGATCAGACCCATATAAGAAAATGTAAATTCAAAAACCTTTTAAGGTAATTATATTTTATGTCATTAAGTCACCTAGGTTTTGGCCTTTTCTCAGATTCACTGCATTATGAGTTTAAAAGAGCATTGAAGAGAGATTTTTTTTCTTTTTAATTTGCCAGGGATTTACATTATTTTATCACTTAAAAACATCATAACCTTATGTGATTCTTTTAGATAGTGGCCTTTCTTGGTAAGTTAAGGCTGAGGAGCTAAGAGGCATTCTGTCTTTCTGGAAGTGGAATATAGGTGCTGACACCTACACAGGGAAAGTATGACCACATACCAGAGTTCATTTCTGAGAATGTTGCTTCTACCTTAAGCATGAACTTGTGTCTTATTTAATTCCAAGATACTTAACAATCATGCAAATTGTATTATAGTAGATGTATTTAGAGAAAATGTAAAAGCAAGCACTGCCAGAAATTACTATAAATATTAACACTTTTCAGCCTGCTGTGTTTCTGAAAGGTTTATTATGTTAGTTCAATAGTCTTTGTTTGTTGGGGATTTTTTGTGTGTGTGTGTGTGGTTTTTTTTTTTTTTCTGTTTAATTTTGTTTTCCTTTGAAAACAGTCATGCTAGTCTATATATTGTATAATAGTTTTCACAGAGATAAAATAAACTCATTTGGCAAAGAAAACAAAATATATGAGAATAAATTAAATATATAATTATTAAAAACAATCAATGGAAAGAAGTGACATAACTCAAATATTTTTCTCCACAACAGTATACCATCTCCTTTAGTCATTAAATTCTATTTATTTCTTCTTAATCCAATAAGAAAGACTAGGCTCTTAATTTAAACTTCCATTTCTTCATAGTTATTCCTACATACAAAATGCGTTTTTCTCTTACGTCAAAACAAACCATTCATCTTTCCAACAGCAAAAACAAATGAGGGACAATGTAGCTACAAAGACTGCTCAAAAGATTTAATCTGGCTCAAAGGTTTTTTAGACTTCTATTTCAGAGGACACACTGGAAAATAAAATTAGCAAAGTCGGCATAAATAGACTTGCCAAATAACTGGTCTGCAACCACTCATGTCTATCTCAGGTTAAATCAATACATTCAGAGTAGAGATAAATTGTTTGTGTCTGCCTGGCTATAGGGCAGATATCACAGAATCTGATACTGCCATTGTTTGAGCATAAAACAACTCCTAGACTATCTCTTATTTCCTAGTCAAAAAATGAACTCCCAAAACCAAAATTATGGGAAAGAATTGGTTCTTGTGGGCAGTCGCTAAAGTATTACAGTGATTATTCAGAGCAATTGTAGAAGTGTGGCATTTTCTCTTCATCTATCAGGTAACCATGCTTCCACATTTCACAGAGAGTGGGCAACAGGACAGACTTATGAGGTACAAAAGAAGAAAAGGACAATTCTTATATGTCTTCACTGTAATTGTACTGACATTTATTTAAGTTGTTGTAGAGCCAGAGGCAGATAGAGTCTTCTACTTGCCCTGAAGAAGGCCTTGGGGTGGGAGAGGAGGTGAACTCGGAGTATCTCTGCCTCTTCTGACATGCAGTAAGGACTCCTTGGGGTGGGTGACTTATCGTTTGTCCTCTGTGAAATTCCTGGCCACATTCTGCATTAGCCACCAAGTCACCATCCATGCTGATCTGTCTTGGCCTTAGTCCAGAAGCTGCTGTACCCATGGCAGGCATAGGTTGATGGTTTGCAGCCTGTAACATGACTGCATCTTCTGTTGCCACCAGTAGTGCAAACTAGCATATGACTTTGTGAAACTGGAGACCTATGCTTGGGACTATGGCTGCAGTGAAGAAAGAAGGAGGAAATTAATAATATTTTTGCAATATATTCTAGAGATTATCCCATATCTGCAGTGTGTATGTGAATTTGTGAATTACTTCTAAGGAGTAAAATAACCAAGAAAAACAAGTCTGTTATCAGTAGTCTTATGTCTGTTACATGTTCGTATGTCCTTGAGGAAGGTGTAAAGATCTGTAATCAAAAAGAGTTTAGAAGCTGCAAGGTTGTAGCACTTTTTAACACAAATGCTGTAATGCATCTACTTGTGGCTCCCTGTGCTGCAAACCCAAGCCCCAAACCAACTGAGCAGCAGTGTGTACTCACTATTCCACCAAGGTTTAGCAAAAGGTATCTGTGTAAAAGCTGTGTCAATTTTCAAGTAACAGGAAGGAGAACATACACATAATGGTCTACAAAATCATATGAGGTGAGCTACATCTTCTTTTACACCTACTTTGGTAGAATTAAACATTTATTTAATACTTCAAGGTCTTCCAAGGAACTGATAGAAATATCTGAAATGTGTTTTGCTTATTGTTCATTAAACCTAATCAATGAGAGCTCATGATCTTCCAACTGCAAAATGTTGTAGTGATTAAAATAGAAATTTTGCAATGGATTTTTTAAAAAAAGATGAAATATTTTAATTAGGTTGATGATCTGTTGTCATATTTTGAACTGAAACATTTACCAAAAATGTATGCAATTTTTCATTTGATGACCTCTGTACTTTAGCATGCTTTTACTCATTTTTTTAATCCTATTTCTAAATCACAAAGAGAATACAATATTTCGGTGTTAGCTTACTCTGTCACACTTTAAAATGTTCAGTCAAGCAGTCTGATAGAGTGTTTTAGAAGAGTCCATATTTCTCTTATTTAGATGTTATAGAAGTGATTAGTCCAGCTATTTTTTATCTACTAAAAATTACTTCAAGTCATAGACATTTCACTTTTCTGAGTACATGTTTTACATCTAAATATCAGACAGTCTTCCTTCTCTGTGCTTTCTTTACATTCTACTAGGTTTTATCTGAGAATTTTTTGTCTTCATGTCAGCTATTTGAGGCAGGTTTCTTTTTCAATGCAGAAGGCAGATATGTATGCGTGAAGAGTTCCTGAAAAGTCAGATGATAGTAGATGCAAGTTTTCAATAAAGGTCTAAAAGGATTTTTAATACTGAATGACTGTGAAAGAATATATTGAGCCTTCACCTGTTGAATAATTAATTATTTTGGCAGTATTTAATTAAATCGTTTTTACCCACTTTCTCTGCAGCAGCAATTATAAAACTTAAGCATGAATTTGGTTTTCTGGACTGTATCTATGTGTAAAAAATGGCATATTTAAGAAGGTGCAGTAATAATAAATATGAAGTAATGCACTATAAAATACTATGATCGTCACTTTGAGTAACTAAGTGTGTTATGCATGGGAACATGCAGAAAGCAGCCTACTGCTGAACTTCTCCAGTATGTAGCACTGACTTAAAGCACTGCCATCAGAAGCTGGCTATTGACACTTGATTTTAGTCATAACATTAAAATACAAATTTTCTTGAAACTTTAAAGAAGCTTTCCTACCTAAAACTACTCAGTCATTTATTCTGACAACTCAGCCATTGTCTTTCATAATCTTTATAATCCTTAACATAGTCTTCTCTGTGTTATCTCCCTTCCAGAGATATTTTGAAGTTTTGCTAGGGTATGCACTTTTTGCTGGTTGCTCATCTGGCATACATACATATGAAATGCCATACTAAGTAATATCCAGCAAGCCACACTGTTCAAGTGAAAATGTGCACAAGTATCCCATGATGGGATTTAAAACCTACAGACATTACAGAGCAGACCTGAGGCCAACAGGAAAAGAACTTCTGCAAAGAGCTACAAGCTCTTATTCAGCACACTACTCATCCAAGATCAAAAGCCATATTTTAGGTAGCTGAGAAAGCTGGGAAGGAGCATTGTGAGAAGTGTCCCAGTCCCTGACAAGACCTTTCTTCCACTGCTTTTGTCTAAGACCAATTCCAGGAAAGTTCTCCTATAGAGACCTTCAGCCGTAAAAGCCTCTGCAAAGTAGTCCACTAATTAGGAATTCAGGAACTTTCAGCAAGATCTATTGAATTTTCCCAAGCAAAGCATCCTGTATGTACATTAAATCCATAAACATCACTGAGGTAATAATGTTTGGCAACACTTCAAAAGCTCATCTTGACTACACAAATAATAAAAAAAAGGATTTAGGTGAAGTAGTCTAGTTAGTAAATGAAAACAGAGGATGCAAATAATCTCATATGTTTTATTTATTAATGCATTTAAACATGGAAACATCTAGTTCAGATGAAACCTCATTGTATTGTGTTCTTCTGTGACCTTTTTGTTTGCACATAAAAATTATTTTCCTCTCACCTTTCAGTATTTTCCATGGTCACTAAGATGATATTCAGTGAAGGTCTTATAGACCTTCACAGTGAAATCCCCTTGCAGATATGACCCTGACAATGGTAAGAAGCCTCTTTTTTCTCTTGTTCCCCATAAAGACAGATATCTATGTCAGTCATAGTAGACTACTATGTAACTACTATGTAGTCTGCTATGTATAGTAGACTACATAGTAACCACTCCTACATTTTTACAGTCCTAAAATTACGTTCTGCCCTTCAAAGGCAACTGCGAGGTTGATGTGGCCGGCGGTGAAAATGAGTTTGACACTCCTGTCCTAGACTGTACCGGTACAGAACATAATCCCAAAGCTGATAATGTTTTAAGGCAACTGTAGCATGCCCCAGAGTAAGGCAATGCATTGTGATATAACAGTTATTGAAAACCACTTATACTGTTAGCTCTGACTCTGATTTAGATATTTGTAACTCACTCAAACAAATGTAAACTTTTTAATCCAAATAAAAAAGAGAATGTTCTTCTGTATAACCAATAATCTTTACAAATTTCAGCAAGCTAACCTGGCTTAACACATGGGGATTGTTCAGAGGAGAACAATTGCAGTGGGAAAAATGCATTTTTCAGTCCCTCTCTTAAAAGCAGATCACCTAATTTTACTCCCATTTTCCTCAAAATTCACCATATAAATTCAGCCAGTCCATCAGTGTCAAAGGCAGTGAAAAATTTTCCACTCTTCACCTAACAGGCTTCTCTTTGAAAAAGAAAATTAGAGGTGTGCTAGATTTTGAGTGCAGGGATCAAGAAGTTGATATGAAGACATAAAACAGAATGCCTTTCCAAAAGATCAAGCATGTGTCATTTGGCTTGATGTGGGAAATACTGTATGAAGTTCTATAGCTTGTGTTCTGCCATAAGTCACACCAGATGATCATGAGGGTCCCTTTTATTCCCAAACAACTGTGGATTTATTGTCACTATAACAAAGCCTCTTCACACCACATAGGCAGTGTAAAGTGCCTTTTAAGTGTGCATAAATTACACTTACTTTCACATAAAGGACACTTTATCCTGCCACAACGGTGTTAAATGCCTGTGATTTATGTTAAAACCAGCCCCTTAAATATTCTAGTTCTAGGTTCACAGATTTTAGGTCCAGGAGGAAAAGATAATGTTCTCCAGTCTGACATCTTATGCAATATAGACCAGTTTGATTAGGTAATTCATTTATACTTCAGAGACACATCTCAAGTCGAGACTTACTGAGACCAGGTGATTTCATCCTACTTCTCATGGAGTTGTTGGAGCAGCTACCTGCCTACAAACCTGAACCTTAATTTCAAGGTGAATTTATCCAGCGTCCACTCATAACCAGAGGATTATATTATACATTATCTGCTACATTAAAGAACCCTTTAGCATCAAAAACCTCCCTGTGCAGATAACTATTGATTCCCTTCTTAACTGTGTGGTGGGTGTTGACCCTGGCTGGACACCAGTTGCCCATCAAAGCCATTCTATCACTGCCTTCCTCAGCTGGATAGGGGAGAAAAAATATAACAAAAGTTAGTGTGTTAAGATAAGGGCAAAGAGAGATCATAATTACCATCATGGGCAAAACAGACTTTACTTGGGGAAAATAGTTTAATTTATTACAAATCAAATCAGAGTAACACAATGAGAAATAAACCTGAATCTTAAAACACCTTCCCCCACCCCTCCCTTCTTCCCTTGTTTAACTTTACTCATGATTTTCTCTACCTCCTCCCCCCAGCAGGGCAGGAGATGGGAACGGGGGTTGTGGTCAGCTCATTGCACATTGTCTCTGCTGCTCCTTCCTCTTCAGGAAGAGGACTCCTCACACTCTTCCTTGCTCCAGTGTGGGACTCCCTTCCACAGAAGACAGTCCTCCATGGACTTCTCCAATTTGAGTCCTTCCCATGGGCTGCAGTTCTTCACAAACTGCTCCAGTGTGGGTCCCTTCAATGGGGTGCAGTTCTTCAGGAACAGACTGCTTGAGCCTGGGTCCCCCATGGGGTCACATGTCCTGCCAGAAAACCTGCTCCAGCCTGGGGTCCTCTCTCCAAGGGGCCAGAGGTCCTGCCAGAAGCCTGCTCCAATGTGGGCTTCCCATGGAGTCACAGTTTTCTTCAGACATTCACCTGCTCTGACATGGGGACCTCCACAGGCTGCAGGTGAGTATCTGCTCCACCATGGACCTCCATGGGCTGCAGGGTGACAGCTGGTTTCACCATGGTGTGCACCATGGGCTGCAGGGAGCACCTCTTGTCCCTCCCTCTTCACTGACTTAGTTGTCTGCAGAGTTGTTTCGTTCACATTTTCTCACTCCTCTCTCCAACTGCTACTTCTCAGTTTTTGTGTTTTTTTCCCCCCCTTCTTAACTATATTATCCCAGAGGTGCCACCACCATCACTGATGGGCTCAGCTGTGGCCAGCAGTGGGTCCATCTTTGAGGTGGCTGGAGCTGGTTCTGTCACACACCGAGGCAGCTCCTGGCATCTTCTCACAGAAGCCACTCCTGCAGCTGCCACTACCAAAACCTGGCCACGCAAACCCAATACAACTGTCTCTTTGGTAAGTTAAATAGATTGTGCTGCTTTGAGGTCTTGATACAATGCAAGTTTCTGAGGTCTTGAATAATTTTTTAAATACTTCCTGGTTTTTAACATGTGTTCATAAGGTGAGACCAACAGAAATAACTACACATAATAATACAAAAATAATATCTTCTAATTCCCCCAACTTTTGCATTCCAGCACTGTTATAACCAGTATCTAACCAAAATCCAAGCTTTAATGGACAGGAATGCAAAAAAAGAAAATGCATTATTCTCTGTTCAAAGTGCCCTATTCTTTATTGTAAAGTCCATGCCAAAAATATAAAATATCATCCTGCATATCATATTCCAAGGACTTAATTCTACTTCCGGGAGACTCATCCAGTGCTCTTCAAAGAGCAGATTAAGTAAATACACTTACTGTTCCTTACTTTTTATTTATATTTTGGGTGATATAATTATTATCCAATATAGTAGAATCACTGTCATAAAAGCATCAAAATGTAAACTATTTTTAACATATTGAGCACACATAAAATGCTTAGTAAGGAGGTGCGTTTCCATGTCCTGGCCAGGTGATTGTTTTTGACACCTCAGATCACATTTCAGAAATGCTGGAAAATTATTCTGGGAGCATTAGAAACAACCTTGAAGGATTAATTTTTACTGAAACTAAGTGAAAAAGACAAGGTGGCACCAGATAGGGCAATTGAGACAGCCAAGGTGAAAGAAACAATTAAGCAAGTAAAATTTTATAAATCCCCAGGCAAGGCAGCAAAAATCTGCTGACACAGCCAAATTTTGTTAAAGGAATTTGTTCTCTGCTCCCATATACTGCACATCTGTAAAACAATACCAGTATCACTTATCTCCAGCCTATGCTGGAGACATCAGCTTCTCTAACATATGACTGAAAGAAAAAATCTGATGAATTACATGTCACAAAGATCAACTGTACTACAGATTTACAGCATAAATCTACATGTTTTTACTGGAGTGCTAGTGGCAAATCAGGTAGTAAAGATCCTCAATTATAAAATGTTTTTGGGAAACACTGATTTCACATTGTTCAGCACCATCCGTCAGAGTTGCAATGGATATCATAAAAAGCAGCTGCTGTCTTTTCAATTTCAGGCTCAGACTATATTAAGTCTAGAATGTACATTGTCTTTGCACTGAAATCAGAGAATTTCTGTGTTTGGCACTTAAGTTTTTGAACTATTCCATACACAATGTTAATGCACAAGTACTGTATAGTCCAAGTTAAACTACCAATCAAAATACAGAGAAGCTCACAAAAAAAGAGAGCATTTTCAAATGAAAACATATACCTTTATTTGCTGACACATTCTGATGATTTGAAGTATACTAAGTGGTGCTAATAACTTTCTCTATTGTTCCTTACTGCCACTTAAAGCTATAAATCATCTAGATATGGCTATACTCCTACCTCTTTGTCCTCATTTTCATTACACAGACAATGTTTGAAGGGACGTTTTGTATTTCTGTAGGAATGCCTTTGCAGCCAGGAGGAATTATATTTTATAGTTCTGATGGGAGAATCACAAGGTTGATTTTTCTAGAGGAAAGCAAGAGGGAAGGAAGACAGTATTCATTAAGAACTGCTAAGAGATGTTCCACCTAAGATTATCTCCATCTCCACACAGTGTTTCTGAACAAAGTCAGTAGGATAGTGCCCCAAACTGAACCAGTTTAAGTTTTGAAGTAGCTTTGCACAATAAATTAACAAATGTTCTTTGCTTCTTTCAGGCACACTTTAGTTTATGGTCTGGGTCTTCCTGTGCCTTCTACAGAAACACCTTTGCATGAGAAAACCTTCTTTAGATAGCACTGGTATGGCCACAGCATAAGATTTTTGGTAGATACAGAGAAAATATGGCAAAAATAAGGAGAAGACTCCAGGAGCCTGCCTCTATTTAGGCCAGTAAACAAAAGCAAACAGTAGAAAGAAAAAGCTACTGAACAAAAGTAAAAACTTTATGCAGATTGTTATGAAGCCTGTATTGCCCAGACTTTGCCTGTGCTATTTACACCTGGCAATTTGCAGTAATATTTTAACTAAGCTGTTTTTAACAGTATGATAGGCCTCTCCAAAGCATAAACCCTGCTGAGACATATTGCTCCTGGCTACAGATGTGCTACTGCACACGGGTCACAGCAAATCCCTACATAGTGAACATCCTGCATGTTTTCATCGCTGGAAGATTGTGCTTTGACCAGATGATGTTAATTAAATTATGCTCTTCTAACAATCATAAGCATTTTGGAAAGTCATAGCCAAAATGGAGATTATAAAAAAGATTTTATTTTTTGTTTCTTCAGCAAAATTAAAATCATAGCAGAAAGCCCATGAGGGGATCCTCTTAGAGACCATTTTTTTAAGCATTGCAGTTTATCTGGTTTGTACAATCCAAAGAACACACATAGTGCAATCAAATTGAAATTTATACTTAAAGAACGGATAGGATCATTTTATTATCTTTGGTGGTTTGTACCAGTCACAGAGAACTCTAAAATAAACCAGGTTAAACTGATATAAGGTATTTAGAAGCTAGGAAAACATTCTGATCCACAGGCATAGGTGACTGATTTAATCTGAGCTTTACACTGAAGGAAAAAAATAGTGTTATTATGCACAGAAAAGGCAAATAATTCTTAGT
Organism: Streptopelia decaocto; assembly: GCF_964273445.1. Classification (NCBI taxonomy): domain Eukaryota; kingdom Metazoa; phylum Chordata; class Aves; order Columbiformes; family Columbidae; genus Streptopelia; species Streptopelia decaocto. The sequence continues at coordinate 87,104,553 of NC_138656.1, forward strand.
GACTCTGATACAACTTGACACTCACATTGCTGGAAAAACTGAAGTGACCACCAACCTGGGGCCTAATGTGGGAAAAATATGAGAGAAAATGATGCAAACAAGTCTGCAGGTGTTACTTTTTACATCTTTTCATAGCTGTCAGGCTAACTATTTACAAATCTGATTAGATACAGATGTTAACCTACCTGTCTTTAAATCACTGTATAGACAAAGTAGTTTAATATTATTTGGATCTTGTAAGTAAATCAGTAGTGCTAATACAGCAATGGATTCCTACGGACAGTGGTCTCTGACTTTGCAGTGCTTACAAGGACAATTTAATCTGTGGGCTAGAACTGCAATGAGCTTTCTCTCACTGACTTCTCACGTTCCACTGGAGGAGCACTCACAGCAGTCCATTTGGCATGTCTGAGCTGGTTTTAATGAGACAAGAGCAGGGAAAAGCAACATATCACTCAAGGAATTAAAGTCTAAAATATTAACTGTTAAAAGAAAATAATGCATTTGAAACATCCTGTTGAACTTTTTTTTCCCTTATTCCTCTAGTTAAACTGGATTTTGTCAGAGTTTTTGTGATATAAATAGCCTCAGAAAGACTTTGTGTTAACAGTGTCAGATAAATGGAGAAAAAAGTATTTGCAGCAGGTCAAGTCAAGGAAGACTGCCATTAGAACTGAATACAGGGAAGCTTCTTTGCTTTCTGCAGTATGTCATTTTTCCAGCTTCATGATGGTATTAGCAATACACAGGATAAAGAGATACAAATTATGCAAAGAAGACAGGGGACTCAATTGCAGACTATCTGCAAAAGCAGCAGGAAGCACAAAGGAAATTGCTTTATCCTTTCACTTTCAAATTGTTGAGTCTGTTTTATACTAGTTTCAGATTATACAATAAGAGGTATGATTATTATGGATGGGGATGAAGCTGATGATGGTAATAATAAAAATAATGATAGTGACATAACTGTAGAGGAAAAAACAAATTATGAAAATACAAGGTAGACTTTTAGCTCAGCTCATCACTTGCCTGAAGGCCCTCATCTAGTTTACTGGCAAGCACAATGCTCTTTCAAAGATTATCATACTACCCCTGCAATTGTAAACACTCATACACGATAGTCTTATATTAATAGCACAGCAAGTGCATAAAAAGGCAAACAACCTTTAAAATGCCTAAGTATTTTGATAAGAAATATCTGAAGTGGAACAGAAATGACAGTTCTGTTAGAATCTGGATGATTCTTCTATGAGTAAAAATACATGTTAAAATAAAGAGACAACAGCACAGTGATTTTCATGGCCATCTCCAAAGCATAAGGATTAGTTTCTCATTTGCCAGTTTTTCCCAAACCTTTTAAGCTATTGAAAGATCTCAAGAATTATGTGGGATTTTTTTAAATTCCCCAGACTGCCTTGTACATGCCTACCCCTATCAACACATGTCTAATTGACTCTCTACAATGGTTTGTTGGAGTGAAAATACTTTGTATATTGAATAAAAATAATTAGGTACAACAGCAACTAAAGTGCCACCAACAGTTTGAATAAAGCTGAATATTAGGTTGAAAGTTTTCATGTCACCCTGTTTATTTTATTAATAGCTTTCTCTGCAAATGTTTTTTCTGAATCCTTTAAAACACTATCATATGTTCCACGTTACTGAGGCCTCTGTCTGCTGAAGTGTTTCTGTATTCTAGGAAGCTGCAAGATCCCAAAGTTACGAAAAGAGATCTACAAAACAGGAAACATTGTCATAACAAGGTTTTTTATGAGTCTGGATCAGCCCTACTGGTTTTAGTACAGCTGAAGATATAGACCATCATCCTGGGTGAGAGCAATGGTCCTGGTAGTTCAGGTGACTGGTCTCTGCAGGTCCCCATGCTGAACTTCTTGAGTAATTATAGAAGAAAGGTAGAGAAGGTATTGACTGATCTTTCCCTGTCCATTCTTCCAGCATTCATCAGTCACTGTCTTAGGAGCTGCCTGGTCTGTAGAGTAGCTGGAGACATCAACCATATTTGACAGCTATAAACAGACTGCTCCTTCATCAGCATGCTTAATCCTTTTTTGAGCCTATTTGTAGTTCAGTTTTCTGCCACATCTTGTGGGAGCAAACTCTGTGACTTTCTTGTGCCAGAGTTAAAAAAGTATTTCTGTTTTCCTTAGCTTATACACATTAGCTGATTATTTTATTGGGTGTTTCTTTGTCTTTATGTTATGCTAAACTCTAAGTTATCCGATGTCACTACATAGCTGTTTCTTTTCTAGGTTTTATCTGTTTCATTCCAGCACTTAATAGAATTACACAGAACAGCCTCACAAAATATTGATTTACAACTGATGTATTAAGCATCCTTGAAAGAAAATGATAAAGTAAATAAACATAAATGTCTATTCTGGGATCCACCTTAGTAGAGGAAAATTTCATGAAGAAAGATTCCTTGAGTTGCTTTTCTGATTTCTTTTAAAGGAGCTGGAAGACTACTTTAAACATCAAGAAAATGTCTTTGAAAGTCATATCAAAGAAAATTTCCTAGCAAATTACACTTGAGACTCTATAGAACTTTTCAGTTACATTAAAACAAACACTACAAATCTTGTATTTAGATGGTAGTTATCAACTTATGCCAGTATGTCCTGTGAATGAAACTATTATGTATATACTCATATTCACACACAAACAGTCTCCTGATAGTGGTAGGGAAGTAAGTAGTAGAAGTTGTTGAATTTAGTAGGAAAATTTTTCATTATTTTTTCCATTCACATTCACAAACTCTGCACCCTTTGCAGCCATCCCACAGGCAATGCAATTTTCACCTTCCCCTCTTGCTGAACTCGTGTACTGCATCTAGGACTTCGTGTGAATGAGGATAAAAGCAGTTGTAACAGAGAAAACTAACAGACCCTCATGGAATCATAGAATGTCCTGAGTTGGAAGGGACCCACAAAGATTGAGTCCAACTCCTGTCCCTGCATATGACAACCCCACAGCTCATGTGTCTGAGGGTGTTGTCCAGTCTCTTCTTGAACACCGTCAGGCTTGGAGCTGTGACACCTCCCTGGGGAGCCTGTTCCAGTGCTCCGTCACCCTCTGGGTGAAGAGCTTTTTCCTAATGTCTAACCTAAATCTCTCAAGAACCTTTTCCTGCCATTCCCTCTGGTTCTGTTATCGGTCACTAAAGAGAAGAGTTCATCCCCTACCCTTCCTCTTCCCCTTGTGAGGAAGCTGTAGACCGTGATGGGGTCTTCCCTTGGTCTCCTCTTCTCCAGGCTGAACAAACCAAGTGACTTTAGCTTCTCTTCGTACGGCTTCATCTCCAAATCCTTCACCAACTTTGTAGGCTGCTTCTGGACACTCTCCAATAGCTTAATATCTTTTTTGTCCTGTGGCACCCAGAACTGCACACAGTGCTCCAGGTGAGGCCGCACCAGTGCAGAGCAGAGTAGGATGATCACCTCCCTTGCCTGGCTGGCAATGCCGTATTTGATGCCACAAGAGGCTACCTCTCAATCTCAATCCACCCTACAAGCACTGTCACTTGAAAACACGTCTTACGTTTAAACAAAAAAAAGACTTCTTAAATAAAGAAGTCATGACTGACGCGGTTTGGTCTTGTGTAACTGAAACCCACTTCCAACAAGAGTTTTGCATCCCACTGCTGTGATCCAGGAGCTGTATCCCCCCCTGCTCAGGGGATGACCTCACCTCCCCCAGCCAAAGATCCTTCAACTCTGTCACTGTTCCTGTGCTGCTTCATTCTGCTCCCAAATCAGGCAGCATCTTCCCCAAACAAATCAATGTATGGGGAAATAGCTCTTTCTGTTTTTTGCTGTAAGAGAAGTTTCCTGTCTCTTTGTAGTACTGCCTGAGCTTTCTTCTGCTGGAGTTGGGATACTGCTGCTGATGAGAGGAAGTTTTATTTACCTCAGATCACAAATCTTAGTAATGACAATTCTTTTCCTGCACGTGCCTGGAGATCACTGGATCTCTGAACCATTGGTTAGTACAGGGTTGATATGCCACTGTCAGGAAACTCTGAGAAGTTCCCAAATTATTTCATGAAGGATTATGTGGTTTGCTTCTGCACTCAATGAAGCTGAACTGGCAAAATCTTCTCTAAAACCCAAACTTTGAAGCAAGATTGTAAGAATTGATTTTGTGCCAAACTAACCTAAGTTTACCTTGCAAGTCGAAATCTAGCACATGGAACAATTCCTTAGGAAATTAGAATTGCCTACCAGCAATTAGTTAGGCTCAGAGATTTATAAACAACAATATCATGCAATATATAGAACAGTGTGTACAGCTAAGGATATATCATAGACACCTCAAAAAACAGAGACAGAAGGGAATTTGAGATGCTGACAAATTGCATCTCCTCTATCCCAAATCAGGATTGACTACACCTCAGCTAATATTGATGGGAGATATTTAGTCAATTTACTCTTTAAGAACCTCATTGGTAAATTCAAGTAAGAAATGGCCAACAACTCCAGTTATGGAGAAAATTTTGAATTTGCACTGATACATATTTCACAGCTAGGCAAAAATAATCTACAGATATCCTTTCTTTGAACTGTGTAAACAACTGATTAAATTAACTGAAGGTATCAGCAAGGAAACTAAAGCAGTCTTAAGATTAGCATGAGTATGTATCTTAAAGAGAGGACTATCCAGTACAAATCACTGCTGTATCCCAGCAGACAGTCTCTCAGGGGAAAGAGGGGCAACAAAGGATAGACATTTCCCTCCAAACTTATAACTGTCTCATGCTGGAAAGATTCTGCAAATATAAAAGTCGCCTTTATATTTTTAAGTAAACCATATTGCCACGCATTGGCACTGAAGCTTTGAGAATCTGAGTTTTGAGAATGCTGCTAATCCTCTGCAGAGACCTTTTAGCTACATCTAACATTTATGGATATTGTTATTGTTCAAATCATGCCCTCATAAATGCTTAGGAGTGAGTCTTCTCTTGAGAACACTCTGACTAATAGTTTGAGATTCAATACATTTTTAATTAGGGCTGTGGGCACTAGGGCATCTTAAACAAACCCCAGAGTCAGAATAAAATCCAGAGGGCTTTGCTCAAATATCTTGGAAAATCTTAAACATTAAAAATCATCACCAACATTTAAAAGTTGTTCCATATGAAAATATCTTTGGCGATAAATGATAGGAAAGACCAAATCTCAAGGATAAATCAGAAGTTCTGCAATCAGAAAGTAACACAGGCAGCTTCTGAAAGAGCAAATAATTGATTTATGTTCTTTTTATGCTAATTCTTACTTTGTTTGCCAGGTTTTATGAAGTTACTTTCCTGAGCAAGTACACATTAATATCAGTGGAATGATCTCATAAAATGAAACCAAATGTCCTCTGAATCCAATACCTTGTAAGACCTGAGATGGGTACCAGAGGCACATAGCTGTCAGGTGTACATCTAACTAGAATATATATGATTTTTAAAAGTGTATAAAGATGTTTCATTTCTACAGATTATTTTTAGTCACGAAATTATACCATCTATTGTGGCTATTTCAAGATAGATTAACTAGTGTCATACTAGATTGTTATGGTTTAAACCCAAATGTCAACTAAGCACCACGCAGCCACTCAGTCATTACCCTTTCCCCAAGTGGGATGAGGGAGAGCATTGGGAGGGTAAAAGTGAGAAAACTCATGGTTTGAGATAAAGAAAATTTAATTGGTAAAGCAAAAGCCATGCAAAGAAACCAGGCAAAACAAGGAATTCATTTACTACTTCCCATATGCTGAGCATCTGGTGTGGAATATGCCTTTGGTCAGTTGGGGTCAGCTGTCCTGGCTGTGTCCACTCCCAGCTTCCTGTGCACCCCCAGCCTCCTCGCTGGTGCGTTGGTGTGTGGAGCCAAAAAGGCCTTGTCTCAGTGTAAGCACTGCTCAGCAATAACTAAGACATCTCTGTGTTATCAACACTGTTTCCAGCACAAATCCGAAACATGGCCCTATACTAGCTACTATAAAGAAAATTAACTCTGTTCCAGCCAAAACCAGCACAAGATTTCTACATGTGGGATTGACTTTGACTGTTGGTTTAACTGAGAGTAGAACATGACCTATATATATCTGTAAATCAACAAACAAACAAACACCCCTTTAATATAACATCTGCTCAGCACAAATAAAGAGAAAATCTATGTGGAAACCAAATTATTACCTAAATAGAAATCCCTAGATGATGTCAATGGATAACAATAAAAACAACGTGATTTACTGTAGCAGGCTAATTCCACATTGTCAGCCCTATGTTTTCTAGATACTATCAGCCTCAGCTTTTCTTCCCTGCTGCCCCCCAGGTTTCAATTTGTAACCAATCTTTCCTAAGCTATCTAGAAATTCCCAACAGATTTCTGTGTTAGCAGTGCTGAAGCTAGGAAGGAACAAGATTTGAATTGCATACCAAGAATCAGAGCTATGCTTGTTTTGACATTCCTCATTATACAGTCAATAAATTAAGTTCATAATTCAGGCTTTAATGACATAAGGATTTGTCTTCCTTTTGCTGCTGTATACAAAATTTGCTTAGCAGCTTTTTGTCTTTTGCAAAAAGAGCTAAAGTTTGGGAGTACAGATGCTTGTACATCTTGGTTTTCTTGCTTCTACATGTGACTTGTTCTAGGAGAAGGAACCCAAGTTGTAGCCTGCTAAGCTTTGACCTTTAATCTCTTCTTATTTTTGATCTCCCTATCCTTTTTCTGTAGGAAAAGGCTATTGTTTTAACAGACTGAAGGATGGACAGTTTGACTTTTAACTTTCTGTGACCACTCTGTGAAAAAATCCCAAGTCAGAGACCACTTTAAAAAAAGAAAACCCAGTTATGCCTGTAGTTCTTGTAGACTAATGTGCATTCCTCTGTACCCACTGGAGAAAGCTGGGATAGTGCTAGTACCAAAACACAGCAGTTGATATTTTCAAGGGTTTATCAATGGTCAAAGAAGATCATTAAAATTCTTGATAATAATTCATTACTAGAATATGGTTTCCTAAGGAAACTTCAAGCTGCAGAAATATGCTGACAAGGATTGTTTCTCATTGCTTATTGAAATCCTGGATTTTGTTAGGTTACCGTTCCCTTAAAGTACATAGAGTGAATTGCTAAGATAACACAATACATTCACCTTTTGATGCACCTGAATCTTTACCTTAACTTGAAAAACAGTCAAAACAGCAGGTTGAAAAAGCAAACTTGTTCATCACAGGAACTTACCTAAGGCTTTTTGTGCAGTGTGACAAAATGTTCCAGTTTTAGTCTCCATTATCTTGCAGTTAGTTCATGAAAAAATATAAATGTTCTCAGTCAATTCAAGTATTTAAATCAATTACAGTGATTACTAACACGTTGTGGTAAATGTGCCTTTATGAAATGTGATTTATATTATCTATAATGAATAAGCAAGATGATGACCCCCCCCCCCATCCTCTTCTGCCCAAAGGAGAAGAAAAAAAACAAGCAAAACAGTCCCATGTATGACAAACCAATTATTTCCATTACATTTATCCTATTATGAAGTGTTTTAATGCAAACAACTTATAATTAAATTGGATTGTTTGCACTGTGATCCACTATATGAAAGAAACAATGATATGAAAACACTTTTGAAGTTTAATTAAGATGGGGTATAACCTAGCATTTTCTCAGTTTCCTCTTAAGATGTGTGGGAAACAGAACAAATAGAAGACCTGGAGAAAAATGATTGTCAATTGTTTTGGTAACCATAATGAAATATTTAATGTTCAAAGCTTACCTAAGAATAAATTGTGCCCGTATTGCTTTTCAAATGATAACATCAACTTTGCATATAGATTAAAATATGTATGCTATGATAGTATTGATCTAAGGGACAAATCAATATATTTCAAATTAATATTCTATGACTGAATCATACAACCATATTTTTCCTTCAGATTGCAGTGAATATAGATACCAGTTGAAATATAACAGTAAGTTATCTTTATAACCTTTCATTTACCCAAGGAAATATTTTAGGCCGGAACTGGATCTAATGTTATTTTGGAGGAGGGAAATTTAATACAATCTTTTTAATGTGTCCTACAGTTAGACCATACTGGAAGAAGTGAGAATCCATCACAACAGTGTATTAAGGAAGGATAGCACAATCAATGTAGAGGTTTTTACTAAAGAACTTAGAAGAAAAAAAGTTTCTTTAATCTAACCAGTGAAGAAATCTCTCAAAAAAAATCAAATTAATAAATGTCCAGAGCTGAAAAGAACAAACTCACAAATGAATTTGACATAATAGAATCGTGTAGACTAGATAATATGGGGGAAAAAATCCACATATTTCTTGATAGATAACAGGATATGCTTAAAGATTTACAGTTGGTATATTAGGAGGGTTACGTGTATTAGAAGGGGGGTAGTTAGTATATCAAGAGAGGTTCTCCTTCCCCTCTACACTGCCCTGGTGAGACCCCATCTGGAGTACTGTGTCCAGTTCTGGGCCCCTCAGTTCAAGGACAGGGAACTGCTGGAGAGAGTCCAGTGCAGGGCAACAAAGTTGATTAAGGGAGTGGAGCATCTCCCTTATGAAGAAAGGCTGAGGGAGCTGAGTCTCTTTAGTTTGGAGAGGAGACTAAGGGGGGAACCTTATTAATGTCTATAATTATATAAAAGGTGAGTGCCATGAGGATGGAGCCAGGCTCTTCTCGGTGGCAAACAATGATAGGACAGGGGGTAATGGGATCAAGCTGGAACGCAAGAGGTTCCACTTAAATTTGAGAAGAAACTTCTTCTCAGTGAGGGTGACGGAGCACTGGAACAGGCTGCCTCCTAATATACCAACTGTAAATCTTTAAGCATATCCTGTTATCTTTCAAGAAATATGTGGATTTTTTCCCCCATATTATCTAGTCTACACAATTCTATTATGTCAAATTCATTCGTGAGTTTGTTCTTTTCAGCTCTGGACATTTATCAATTTGATTTTTTTTGAGAGATTTCTTCTCAGTGAGGGTGACGGAGCAGTGGAACAGGCTGCCCAGGGGGGTTGTGGAGTCTCCTTCCCTGGAGACATTCAAGACCCACCTGGAAATGTTCCTGTGTGACCTCATCTAGGCATTCCTGCTCTGGCAGTGGGATTGGACTAGATGATCTTCTGAGGTCCCTTCCAATCCCAAACATACTGTGATACTGTGATGTGTAATTCTCTTGAGAAATAACATATTGCTCTTGTTTTATTTTAATATGTAATATGCTAGAGCTTCTTGGTACTCCTGTGATTTCTGACAACCATCTTTGCCATTTAGAGGACAAATATGAAAGACATAAGCCCTTTGGAACACAAACTATGTGTGTATTTGATTCTCTAACATAATTTGCGGAATGTAAACCTATTTTCTGCTATAGTTGGAGTTTAAAAAATAATAAAAAAATCCTGTAGGAATGGATAGTAATTGATTTAACATTTTCTTCTTGGAAAATAAACTACATTTATAAAAGAATCAGAGTAAATCTGAGTTAAAAAGTCTCTCAAAATTGTTTTCATTGTTTAAATTATCTTTTGTTAGCAAGCATTGTATTTAAAAAGTTTATCATCAATATATTGTTCCAAAGTGTCATGGCATTGAAATGAATCAGGTGAATGGAGAGCGATTTTCTCAGACAAGTCTTAGTTATGTGATGCTGGATTCAGATGTCGTTGCAAGACAGTTTTATATATAAGCATCCCACTTTTTTTGACTTAATATCTTTGATCAGCAGCACCCTGCTGTCATACTGCTATAAAAGTTACACCAACAGATAGAATTCTTCTTGAAATGAGGAAGAATCTGAAAATCTACATGCATAACTTGAAACAGCTAGTGACGGTTATGCATTCATTGCCCAAGACTTTTGAAGTAAAGAGAAGAGATTAGTTAGGCTAGATATGATGTGTGAATGGAAGTCACCAATAAAGGTGCCTTTTATTTCTCTCTTTGAGGTACCAGAGTCTTAAGGAGGGTGTAATACTCTGCTCTGTAGGAGAGGGAACGTACTCACATATGTAAGTGCTGGACTCTTAGATGTGCAGAAAAAGGAGCTAAATTTTCAGTTAAATACTCATCTTAGGAATGACTTGTAATCTTAAAATAGAGGATTTGTTATGCCAGAGGTGTAACAGAAACAGTACAAAACATTCCCAATGAAGACTGATGAAAATAACTCAAATAAGGAAACCAATGTTATTCTTAAAGCTTCTATTGTTATTCTTAAAGCTTCATGGATCAGCTTTAGCACAGTCATTGCTGGACTTCTAATGCTCAGATTTTTGCTCCAAAACAGATGGTGCTCATACTCCTTCTCAATAAGAATAAAACCCAGCTGCCAGCCTGGAACAAAAAGATAAGAATTTTCCACTTTTCTCAGCATTTTGACAAAACACTGACATAGTTTTGTGCTGACCATTTGGCATTTCTGATAGGCAGCTTAAGGAAGCTCTGTCTCAGACTTTTGAGCAGTGCTAGCACATACCAATAGCTAAAGCATACTTAAAAACAGCTTACAGACATTCAAGGACTTTAAGTGATTTGCTTTTAATACTGAGAGAAGAATGCAGTTTCATTTCTATGCCTTCTGATGAAGAACTCAAAGAGTCCCTGCTCCATTAGCCTCCTATGATCGTCAAGCTGTTGCAGTTTATTTGTACTATAATTGCATCCAAGGGCAGTAATCAGATCTGCACTCCTGTTGTGTCGAGAACAATGTCAATAGGTAGGAAGAAATGTCCTGGGAAAAATTAGTTTAGTCTAATCTAGTTACAATGCAGCCTCTGTACTATAGCTTACACAGTAGGTGCAGTGTGGGTGTAGTTTTCTGGCTGTACTGTCCAAACTCCTCACATGAATACTTTATACTGCAGCCACCCAGTTAAGTCCTGTATGCTAAACTGAAGCACCTAAACTCAGCAGGGTCTTTCCCTGGAGGACTGGAGTCACTTCTCTCCCTGAGCACTTAAGACATGTGTTTTAGAAAAGCCTCATTTAGATCTTAAGAGCTAAAACTGGTGGTCTGCTTAAATCAGATGAACTAACTCCCAGTGCATGCTTCTGATGTATCTTATTTAAAAGTGATGCATTCATGTGTCTTAATGAACCACAGTTTATTTCATCTTTACATTGAAATAAAATTCTTCATCCACATGAGGTTAATACATGATACCTGGTGCACTGTGAATCCACATTGCTGTGGCTAAGTACTTACTACTGCCCAAGAAAGCAAATCCTTATGGTAACAAAGAACAGGAATGAAGGACATGAATAAATAATTAGGATTACATTCTGCATGAGGAGGATAGCACAACCTAGGAGAGTAAGATTCAGTATGAAATTAATGTATCCAACTCCACATCTAGGTGTTTACAAGCATATTAGAGGGCTGAACCTGGAGATCCACCCAATACAAGAGTGCTTCTGCTAGCTCCATAGCAGATGACTGACCAGCTGAATTCCTCCCTAGGCCGACCAGATCCCCACTGACTGTCATAGTAACTTAGGCACACAAGATGTGATCATTTCAGTTCAGATGCCACAGTCCTGAATTGAATCCTGCCTGAAGGATCAACACATTACTGATAAAATTGTTTAAGTGAGATCTGTGAAACAGGATCATGGAGGTCTCAGGATCTTTCATATGCACACCTGTGTGTGTGATTGTTATTCAGGTTAAAAAAATAAAAAAAACCAAAATCTGTACAGTATCTGTCTGTATTTGAACTTTTTTTTTCTGCTTCTACTTTGCACTGCTAGAAGAGAACAGGTTGACTTTATCTTTGCTGCCAGAACCACACCTGCCTTTTATTCCTGTTTTCTTCCTAGAAACATATTTGTGTAATCATTAGAGATGCACAAAAATTGAGAAACTGATAATTCTCCTTCCCATCTTGAGTGAACCACAAAGCAGTAACTTGTCTGCTATTCGAAGCATTGAACAAACAGGAGAGGCTGCCCAGTCTCTAGCAGTGCTGAAGACATGGGTCCTTTTATATAATTTCCATGTATTTGTAACATTAATTAAAAATGCTTTGACGCTTTGTGAATATGAGAAAATTGTTCCCAGTGGGAACAGTCTTTTTTTTTTTTTTTTTTTTCCCTCCCTCCCTCCCATTGATCTGAAAAACAGTCATTACATGACCAGCAATACAAAGGATGCTAAGGGTTGTCCCCACCTTTGCCCTGGAGTGCTCAGAGAGAAACCTAGAATTATGGCCAAAGTCAGTGCCCCAAACACATAATGTGATGGATATCCACGTATTTGCTTATTTGAACTGAAGCATCTAGCAGGAGTAATAGCCTGCTTCCAGTTCTAGTTTCCAAAGGCTTGTTGTCATCAGACATTCAGATATTCTTCAACCAGTAAGTTTTGTTGTTGGGGAAGGAAAAAGGACAAAAAAGTATTCTCACTATAAAGAGAAAATTGTTCAAATGTGTGATATTAAAGTAATTTTAAGTTTCAAAATGTCACTTCTCTGTAGCCACACTTTTATCTAGTCTTATCTTTTAATTCTGTTTCAAATGTTAAAATAAGTGACTGTCTTCACACATCTTGTCTAAGTACTTCTGTACTGTTATGTTGTTCAGTATCTGAAACATTCCGCGTGATGGCATTTGGAACTAGGCGTTAATCACTGGACTGCTTTCTTATTTACTGCTTTACTGACAGCTTTTCCAATGTTATGACACACTGAACAAATTTCAAATACATACATGTTTGTAGAGAAAGCCCATATCACAGTGGAGGTAGGACAATCCAAGAAGGACTTGAGAAAGGGAACAGGATTTCCTAACAATAGTAATTCCAAAAGCTGGATATCTACTATTTCCATTTTAATTGATTTCTTACCTTTGAATAAGTACCAGGGACTCAGCCAGAGTTTTGTTTGCACTTTCCTAGAGACCTCAGTCATCCTGACAAAGACACTTGTCTTCTAGATTACCTTTAGGTCTCTTGTATCACTTGATGCTGTTCCTGTCTAATATTCACACTCCTAATACATACTAATTTGAGAACTGGAGTTTATAACCAGGATGAAGAATCCCATATAGCCATATACTTAGGACCCAATGATGGGTTTCACAGAGTAAGCACAACTAAATTGAGTTTATTGCCCTCTAATTCAGGCAATATAGAATTCACCTGTTCCTAATAGCCTGGCCTGGGAATATCAAACAGGCGTATTTCCCAACCATTTTGCCTACCTCTATCAGAACTTACCCTAAATTGGAATGATAAAACAGCACCTATTTTATTTAGCTGACAGCATATTTCTTTTTTATTTCTATATAACTTTTTCCAAATCTCCTGCTTTGCAAGCATCTTTTCCCTTACCAGTTTCATCCCTTATTTACCATCCATTTCCAGTGGCATCTGCATTCACTATATTCTTTTCCTCACATTTTGTGCTTTTTGATTTCTGCTTTATTTGATTTTCTGCACCACTCTTCTCTTAAAAATCCCTTTTTATTTGCTTCAGTAATCACTGCCTCTCACACATACCCTCTTAGGTTCCCAAATTACCTTCAGCTCATGCCTTTCCCAAGGACCTTCCTCTCCTCCATGCACTCCCTTAATTTATGTGATCTACACTGAAACAATGCTCAGACTAACATCCAGGAGATCTCATCCTCCAGCAATGTGATAGGTGAGGGACTTTCTTCTCCGAAGCAAAAATCACATAACCTCTCCTCCTAAGAGACCGTTTAAGTAGTGAGCAATATCAGCAGAAATGAATTTACAGTACATTTTCTACTTTGACAAACACCCACCTGTGTCAGATACTTATCTTTGGAGAGAATGAATCATCCCCTAGAGAGTGTCTTTGCTCTCTGCAGTCTGTAGGTGGGAAACCAGAAGATTAGCTTAGCATAGCTGTCTTGTAGAAGAAAAGGAAAAAAAAGCAGGCAAACCCCAACCAACACCAGAAGTTAGAAGCTCCTTGCCCAAAGTGCAGCTCATCACTCCTTTGTTCTTAGGGAGAACAGGCAACTCCACAGATACAGTTTGTCTCATTTATCATAACCACTATGTGAGTGTGAAAGGAGTTGGCTTCTGAAGGAGCATTGTATTTGGCTACAGAGGTAGGGTAAGGTGCTTAGCTTAGGTCTGTGAGACTAACTTTTAAACTCCTGGGTTCGTCAGGATATTAAAGTTGAAGCAGGTATGTCACCACACTGTATGCGTGCGGGTGAAAATATGAGTAGCAATTCTGCATTATATTGCACATGCAAAGTGCTAGTAAATTCGAGTACTGCAGGTTCCCCTTAAGGTCTGAGTGACAGCACAGTGTCTTCATTCTGGGGCTAGTATCTGGCCAGCCTTCATCACAGGCAGCTCCAGTATCAGGATGATCTCCTTGGAGCTCTCAACTAGTTTCCTACTGCTTGCATTTCTTATGTTCAAGATTCAGGAGCTTTCAAAATTCAGACAATGATGGCACACAACCAATTCATTAATGAAGTTTATTCCTTTTTCCGAATACATGATGTTAAGGGTAAGAATTATTTATGGCCAGCATGCATCCAAATCAGTAAGGCTGTTTCTCTCATGAGTGACTGAAGTGACAAAGATGCACTTTGAAATATGTTTGAAATGTTGTATGTTATAACTGAAAATTTTCACCATGCTCAGAGTAAGAGGTTAATTGCAGACAGGCCAGCGAATAATGGAATAGCATCACCATTTACAAACATAGCACACAACATGAACTTCTGACTACCTTTCACTGGCAGCTGTAATACCATAAAATGAGTGTGACAGCTGAATCACTAATATGCTAATTCACTCAGTATCCTGCACAAAGTCTTTCTTTTACAGCTTATGATAATACTCTACTCTCTATAAGAGAATATTTAGTCTTCACCCAAAGGAAGCACTATAATGTAATGCCAATAAACACAAATCAGGATTAGAATATCAGAAAGCAGACTTCTGTTTTCTTTGAACATGAAGATGGCCCATGTAAATGCCATCACTGTCTGAAAAGTGATGATTTACTCTGCTATGGAGGGTACAGAAGAGGCTGAAAAGAAGCTCCAGCTTCAAGCACCAAACCCCCTTGTGATGTTAGTGATTGACTTTTCTACATCTTAGCCTTATTTCTGAAGGATGCACTACCTTTTAATTGGGTAGTAGTTTATAGACAGACTTCTTCCACTGTTTTCAGTCTCCTCAGACATGGTAGTCTGTGCTTATAATTTACTGTCACAGACAGCTAAACCCCAAGAATTTTCTATTTTTATTGAGGAAGAAAGGAACAAAATGGTTGGTTACAGTTCATTTATCATTTGCGTAATGTGAATGTTTACATCATCCTAGCAATAGCATGAACAACCAAACTGTTCCTGATTGAAAAGTCAGTTCCAGATGTTTTTCAAATCAAATATATTATGAAGAAAACTAGAAGTGAAAAAAGAGAATTGTTCCTATGTCTAACATGCACTTGAATGACGAACATCCCTCTAGCAGAAAATCTGTTATCAGAGACAGTTTTCACTATCTGCTTAAACATGACCTTGATTAAAGGAGCACAGAATTATTTGTAACATGTGAGGTGTCAAAACATGAGGTGGATATCTAGTAAGTGTTTAATGTTGCTGAAATTTTGGCAAAAACAACCTATTTGAATCTGTTAAAAGAAAAAGACAGTGAGACAAATCCTAACAGCAAAAAGGGAAAAATATTTCTCTTTTATTCAAGCATATAAAGGGCTTGGCTTTTGCACATGACCCATAATAAAAACAACACAGCTTTTTGATGAATATCTATTGGTATTGCAATAGCATTGAGCTTCCTTAACAATTATTGTGGCCTTTCAAAAACAAAAATGCTTAGTAATAATATAGTCATTGTCATATAGAGGGATAAAAGCCCCCAGAAGGGATTAAAGGGGTATATTCTCTTATTCTGCATAGGAGAAGTAAGACAAGGAGGAATTAAGTTACTCAAGCAAGTCAGTAAATGTTGCAAATACAAGCCATGAATGGAAGCTTCATCTCTTCCTACCTGACCCAGAACCTGGTTCCAGGAGAGCAACTGTTCCCCTGAGGGCATTCAAAACAATCACATTTCCCTGGCTGTTTAAGGAAGCAGCATCCAACTGAAGGAAGAATGCCTTATGAGAAAACCAAAAATACATCTCTAAGGTAGGTGTCTCAGCAGACTAAATATACTCCATGATATCTTAATGAAAAGATTGATCAAATGCCCCATTGCTGGATGTGGGCAGGAGGGATGTGATTGTTGATATGAAGATGCTCCAGGCCATCCTGTGAAGGCAAACTGCATCCTTTCTCATGGCAGGCTATCCTGCAGTACACAGATCCTCCCTTTACTTCCCGATAGGCATGTACACACAGACCACTTAGCAGAGACCTGTGCCTGTGTCCCGTGATCCTGGGGATGCCTGTCACTGAGTAAGGGCTTGTTGGACTCAGCTGGTAGCTGCCCTGGGCACCTTCCCTCATATTCTGCAGAATAAACTATTCTGTGGTATGGTTTAAAATACTTCCTGAAATACAGATACATTATGACTTTCACCCCTGCTAATCTGTTTTGTAGTATATACAAAAATATTTAAGCAAATTTCTGAAGCTTGGGCTTCCAGCAATGGATCTATGTTGACTAGCTTTTATTAAACTATAAACTTTTTGAGCTCTCTTGTCTTCCAGATGTCTGAAATCAGAATTTCAGCATTATATTCAGTGGCAGTTTGGATTTTTGTTTTTCTTCTCTTTTGTCTTACACTTGGGAACTGCATTTCCAGTTTTCTTTCCTGTTGCACTGTCCTTCTTGTTTAATAAGTTGTCAAAATCCCTCTCAATGGTATTTAAATTCCCTCAGTGCTTCTTTCTGTGTAACTATTGGGCTTCACAACCTTGCAAAAATATATTGCTCTCTACTAATTGATTGTGATGTCTTTGGACTTCAGCATTTATTTGATATTAAATTGCAGCACTATGCTTTGCTACAAATTGGGAAAATCAAATTTATGTTGCAATAGAATAGCTCATTTGTGTTTTGTTAAGCTCAGTTACTAAGTAAAGGAATTCCCAACCTAGGAAACTGAGTCATGAATTGCAAAACATAAAGTGCAAAAAGAAAATTCACTATATGTAGAGGTTAAGCCTATGGGATTTGCTACTATTGAACAATTTTGTGTCTGCCTTACTTGTGGTCGCTAGAAATGCGTTTCATGTCACGGGGACCTGTGCTCCTTCCTCTCTTTTTCTACTTTCAAAAAATACGCATAACAAAATTAATTTGAAACAATCACTCTAGAGAATATATGTTAATCTGAAACGTGATCTTTGTCTACCACCATCTCTACCAGGTTCGAGAGAGTGGAAGCAGAAAAACAAGACTGCCAGAGACAAAGCATATGTAACTGGGCTCCAGACGCAGGTGTTGAGGCATTGCACATGGCGATTCGCAGAGTCCCAACTTGCTTTCTGTGCTTGGTGAGATTTGCCCCCCAACATCTGCTCTCGTTGAGGCGTGGAAATGACCTAACAACCTATGAGATTGTAAAGAAGGTATGTATTTATAGCACTGGACACACAGGGGAATAATTCCACCTAAGACGTGTGCAAATTTCTAGTAGCTGTGAACTTGGTTAAATGCTGTTTTAGGAACGCCTATACATGTTCATAACCTGTCCCCGAGAAGGCAGTTCTTATTACAATGAGTTCGGGGAAATAATTTCCATAGTCTCCAGCTCCAGCCCCTCCAGGTTGCGCCTACGCAGTGATCATGACCTGGGGTCTTCTTTGCTGTACACTTTTACCTCTGGCCTGGTGTGCTGAGTTGGCTGAGACTCAAACTGATGAGTTGGTTATAACTGGCATTATCTCCTGTCCTGTGCCCAAGTTTCTGTTATTCCCTGTATCACCCTCAAGCCCATAACCAGGGCTGCACCAATCCTGCTTCGTTGCACAGCCCACTGCATGGCAACAGGAAAGGTTCAGGGAGGTCTCAGTAGGACATTAAGAAGTTGTTTATTTTTAATTTGTAAGGCTGTGGTATTAACCGTAAGATCAATTTCCTTTTAAAGCAGCTAAGCAGACTACTACCTCTTATCTCAAGGAGATATCCCAGGTAAAAATGATTTATAAGTTTTACACAGTGATGTTTTTTTTCTCCTCTTTGCTATAGTATTCTCCTATTTTCTGTCATCTATCTTTTTATTCAACTAAATGGGATGGAATTATTTGCACTTAGTACCTGTACAAAGAATGAGTTCTATCTACAAAGAAAAAGCCTATAATGTTTCCTTTGAACAGCACTAGATTTTTACGATGCCAAAGTGGATACAGAAAGTTTCTCTGGTCAATTACTCACTCACCATCAGAAACCAGCACAATTGTTCTCTTTCAGAAACACATGAAGGTAACATCTTCTGGGTAATAGAAAATGGATTTCCTTGTTCTGAAAAATGACCATAATGAATTTGGAATTTTAGTAGAATGAATAGACTGTGGACAGCACTTTCAGCTAACCACTGGAAGAGGTATTTTAAAGACAATAATAACCAGAGATCATTTCTACAGCAACCAAGCAAACCTGTCACTTAAGGGCATATGTGCCAGGCTACCAAATGCATGGGAAAGTAAATTAGTTTTCCAGACTATGCCTTTCTTTATACACCACTGAAAGTCCTTTTACGACCTCTTTCTAGTGAACCACCTTTACTTCAGTATTTATTTCAATATCTTTTTCTGCTATAGCATTCATCACGACACCCTGGAGGACACATAGTGTTAAGAGGTCCATCATCTCAGGAAAATCCACTGCTCTGAGCTCCCAGAGTCCATATACTGCTTGAAGAATTGCTCACAACTATTAGTGAGTGCCAAAGGCTATGCTTCCATTGGGAGAAATCAGTGATATCCTTTACCTCTGCTGCCTGCTTCTTCAATTTTCCCTAAAGACTGCAATTTAAAAAATATCATTTATCTTTGCATATACGTGAGCAGCAAGACATGGATCCATATGTCAAACTAAGATCAGCAAAAGAAGTGCAAGTACATTGACTTTAGTGCATTGATGATGACCTCCTTTAACATTTTGATTGCTCTTGACTGATGAGTTTAGCCCCCGTAAATACAAAACTTCATATTTCTGGGAAATCCTTATAATATTTTTAATTAAAAGAGAAAAGGGAGTTTGAAATGTTATAAGTAGGACAATAAGTTAGAAATACACAGGTGACTTTACTTAGAAATATCTGCACTAGGATAACTTTTTAAAAGGAGTGTTCCTTTTTTAAGATTTTTTTTTTTAAAGATTGTTTACACTGACACAATTGTCAGTCACGTTCATATTGATAGTGTCATTTTCAAGCATGGTATAGTGTAGAAATGCTGGAAAGAATATGATAAATATAATGATTCAGGAAGCATAACGTAATTTAAAAATAGAAGTTAGACATTTGAACTGATGTGAATCACTAGAGCAAACTTCTGATAAAACATTAGATGAGCTAGCTGTTGGATTTACAAGCTAAAACACTCCATAACAAATACAATATGCAGAACCATAAACAGAATGTTTACATCAAAACTTGAATGACCGTATTCAAGAGAGGCAAGTGAAAACTGACATAAAAATAAAGTTAAGCCCTTTCATGTTAATGTATAATGTTAGTAAAATTCTCATATATGTATATACTTTGAAATTCTTAACAAAATAAAAATAAATCTGAAGGCTCAGTGGAGAAAAGGTGTTTCATGCCTTAAGGTCGACATCCTGCCAAAAATAGTGCACTCTGACTTCCTATTTTGCTAAAGGTACAGCTGGGAAAAAATATGGCTTTGGTCTAGGCAAATAAAGAAAGATGCTAAGAGGAAAAAAAAAAAAAAAAGAAAGAAAGAAAAAGGGATAATGACAATAGATGGACTTATAATGTGCTCAAAAAGAGGTTTTGAAAGGCATCTCTGCTCAGTGGATAATGACAAACAAAGGGATTTGGCAGGTCTGTCAGTTTGCCAGGCTGGACAGCCTGCCAAGAGTTAGCAGGACATATTTGTTGTTGCTGTTCTCTCATTCAGTAGAAATGACTCTCCAGAATAAATAATCAGATACATTATTTTGTAGCTTCCTCTGTGTGTTTAGTATCATAAAGGACACATACAATACACTGAGGACCATGACAAATGGTGTATAAAGCAATGACCATGCTGGCCAAGCTTGTTATACTTACAACAAGGTACATGGCTATCACAAAAGGAAAGCTCTCTAGCAGGCAAATCAACTGCAGCTTTTGCACATAGAAAAAGTAATGGTTCAAGTGTGATATCTGGGGAAATGAACAAAAACATAACTTTGTGTTTTTTCCTAGAAACAGACTGCAGCAAGAATGCAGAGACGGGTTCAAAGCAACGGGCAGGGTAGAAAACACTGTAAACCTCAGTTAACCCTCAGAAAGCCTCAAGACTTTAACAAGCAGGTGTGAAATCCAGCAGTTCACAGGTCCCCTTTGTGCCCTGACAAAGTGCACCAAAGATGGGGGAAGTAATCAATTAGTTTTACTTACAGTGTAAGTGATGAATCTCTTCATGGCACGGCATGGGCTGACCTCCCAGCGCACCTCCCAAGGGAGAGATCTGCTTCGAGGTCTCATCTGTTTAATTGAGTGATACTAATTATTGTTTTGCCTAGGCCTATGATATAGCACATTTAGAATTTATATACAAAGAAATAAGTCTTTTTCTTGCCATTCGAGTTATGCATGATAGCACTGTGCTGGAAATTAATTAGAAGAGGTATGAGATAGATACAAGAAACAGAAAAAAGACAATTTATAAGAGCAAGTCTTAGAGACATGAAACAGTATCTTATAACCATGGTGATGTAATTTACAAATATTTGTCATTCATGTGACCTACCCATTTTATTCCCAGAACAGTTGGGAAAACAGATGAATAACAGCAGTTGACACAAAGCAACTGGGCACTGTTGCTGGCGTTGAGTAAAAAGGAGTATAAATGGCAGAAATTATAGAAGTTCAGTTCTTGATAAACCATCATTTTGTTCCACTTACATATATTTGGATCATCTTCACTCATCAGATACAAAACTCAGTTTAACCTTGAACTAGAGAATAGATAAAATCAATACAGAGTACTAGAATTGTATATACTGGAAGAGACCTCTGGGGATCATCTAGTCCCAACCACACTCAAAGCAAGGACCACTTCAACATTTTCTCAGGTTGTTCAGGGCCTTGTCCAGATAGAAACTTCACAATCTCATGGAGAGACTTGTTCCAGTGTGTAGTGTGAACTCCAGGGGTGAATTTTTTTCCTTAGGGCTAGCTGCAGCCTGTGCCAAATTAAGTTTTCATATGAGATTTCAGGCACATTCAGGGCCCAAAAGAACAATTTAGTGGCAGTACTGAGGATGCAAATTTCACACTTAGAATTATATCTACTGAAATACTTTGGTGGCTCTAGTCTTTAGTTAATTTTTCCATCTCCAGTTGTACTATGATATATTTTATTCTCCTTTAAGTGAAAGGATATTTCAATATCACTAATTCCGTGCAGGTTCTGAGAAATACCATAAATAATAGATGATAAAAAAATGAATATTTTATATTCTGCACAGTTTTATTAGTTGATATTAGTTGACCTTTATGTACAACTTCATTCAAGCTACTTTAAATAACTGCACTTTAGATATTATTAAATGAGAAGGAAAAAACCCTCTAAAAATTAAAATAATGCTATAAAGACTGAGAAGTGTTAAAAAATACCAAGAATAAAGCTGTGTTTGGGTATGTATTATGTATTAGATATGTATTATGATATAGCAAATGAATACAAGATCACATTTTCTCTACATGGGACCCCTTCTCACTTCAGCACACTTCAGCTTCACATAAAAAATGTTGGTATTTTATAGTGTGTTTTCTGCCTAGTAAGTGTCTCTGTCTGCCACATATTCCATATAGTATTCACAACTTTCTCTGAGGCCAACTTATTATTGTCTTCATTGGCTTTTCTGTGGTGCCTGTTTCGGTGTCTGGGGGCTTCACAAACTGTAGTCAGTCTTCTCAATAATCTATACGTGAACACAACCTGGCAGAAAGTCGAGAAACAAGGCACAAAAACTTTTCCAAATAATCATATATCCTCTAGCTGTGAGTATTATTGCAATAAGTTTGGCTCATTGTAACATCGTTTTTTAGAGACCTCATTAAATAAAATCTCCTTTGTTCAAAGTAAGTCATCTGGGTCCAATGTGTTTCAGCTCTTCCAGGGAGTTCCCAGCACTTCCACAAATGATGTGTTTTAACCAAAGACAAGGCAAGGAATAAGACAACTAGATGATGTTATTTCCTCCTGATCCTCTCGGAAACTGTGTTTACAGGCATGGACAGTAAATACTCCGTAACAGAACTAAATGCTTTAACGATGACACTATCCTCCCATTCTCTCTGTCTATTCATTGTATCTTCCATACCCTGTAAGACATGAGGTAGTGGTTTTACATCTCGGCTATTTCCTTCTCTTGTTTCCTACTCCCAAAGACTTAATAAGTGCAGTGAAAGGCAGACATTCTGAGACCAAATGTCCTACTCATTTAACGTCTGTTTAGTAGCTATTTTTCTGATACCCATTTCCTCTCCCTCTCCATTCCTTGTGGTCTTTGCATGTTTTTGCATACAAGTACAAAGTCATAAGTCACAGGTTACTAAAACAGGGACCGAAACAACTGGTGGTGCTTACATTCACTCCCCAGGCAATTGCTGCTGGGTACCCCCAAAAAAGCAGACCAGTGAATGGGATGAATATTGGCCCTGACACAACCTATACCTGTTAGGTTACTACATATTGTGATCATGCTTTGTGTCAGTTTTCTGTCACGTCTAAAACATTGAAAGAGAAAAAGAGAAAGAAAACTCCTGAATCTTCTCCAAACACAGAAATGGTGTGTGCAGTCATATTTCTGAATTTAGCAATTCCTTAGCCCATCTCACAAGCACTGGCAGTGAAAAGATGCAGAATGCATGAAGTCTTCCTGACTTTCAAATTTTAAATCTCAGTGAGCACTCAGACATCCTTATATCCTCACTAAGGGATATTTTTTTTCAGCAAGTAACTATGGAAAAAACTACTGTTCAGCCCTTGGAAAGCTAGAAAACTCTGAGTGTTCTATGTGCCCTAGCACAGAAAACTCTGAAGTCCATGTGTGGAAAGTCTAGATGCTACTTGTGTGCTTTCTGTTCATGAACACACCAAAATATAGTTGCCCATTTTTTTCTGCCAAGGCCTATTTTCCTGCCACTAATGGACAAGGGAACTTAAATCAGTGCTGTCAGTGAGACAAGCACATGAATTTTGTGCCATCTGCTCCAAAATGTCTGTTCCATCCACCATCCTAAATGATCTGGTTGTATTCAAAAGTATTTCTCCTCTTAGAGCTTTGTGCTGTGTAATTGTGTAGCAAATATTGAGCAGGGTATTTGTATCTATGCCACAGGCAAAATTACGGAGGTACTAATATTACTTAACCTGGACTCCTGAATAGAGCAGTGTCTCACTGACAATACTGCAGTATTAGCACTTTAATTGGATTAATGAGCTCCAGATTTATTTACACTCTTCAGAGTGTTGTTTTCAATTGTGTATAGACAGCATCGGTAATGTTCAATCCACTCTTGCAAGACAATTCTCACAATCCCATAGACTAGAAAACCATGGAGATTTTGCAAACCTGGGTGTCACATAAATCAAATGAATACTGCATTGAGCAGAGTCCATGGCTGCACATATGATTTCTTTGCAAAGCGAAAAACTGGTGCTTCAACACTTCTGAAATTTCTATTCAAGGAAGAATGCTTATGATAAGGAAAGAATGAAGCCTCTGTAAAATTGATAACCCCTGAAAGCACCAGGTACGGTCCCACTAGTGACTGAAAAAAGGAACATACAATGCAGACTTTAAGACACAAGTAAGTATAATGTTATATATTCCCAGTGGTCTATTTTTTTTAGATCTAGGATACTAAATCTAGCATAGTCCAGATCTTTCAAGCACCATTATACTCAAGCCATAAGGAGGTAATAGAAAAATATGAATATAATGCATGGAAACTGTAAGTCTTTGTTTGACTCCTCTTCACAGATGAAAATCAATATTCCTTGCCCTATTTCTACCCCTGTGCATGGTTTGCCCCAGGATGGCTCATACTGCAGTGGCAGTGCCTGGCTGTTACTACTGAAGTTGTTAGAAATTTGCAAGGTATGTGATGGGTCTCACGGTAAAACCTACACAGAGAGCTAGAGTCTATGGATCAACCAGAAACATCTAGAGATAGTCTATGTAAGTAGATATCTCTGTTATTTTGTCTTTATTCTTACTATCCTGAATTGAAAATATTGCAAAAAACCCCAATAAGAACATATAGCTTTAAAATCAGTGAAGAAATCAGCAAATTATTATAATTATAGTACATAGTAATATGTCTCAACTAAAGGCTAACAAAAGATTTTCCATTACGTTCCAGCATAGCAATAGAGAAATTCCTTGGGGTGCTATCAGAGAAGAAGTTCATTTTATCATTCCAATGAATAACAACTTCTCATTTAAAAAAAAAAATATTTCTTCTACACTGGCAGTAAATATACATATGAAATCATTACCATTATTACAGTACACTTATTGGAAACTGACTAACTAAGAGATATCAGGTCTTTCATGAGAATTACCTCAATATAGAAAAATAGTGTTAGCAGAAAAAAAAACTTGAAGCACATTTTGCAGTGTCTGAACAGCATGGTTAACAATCTGATTATTAAACTTTTATTCAGAAGAATGAAGAATTCACTGTGTATTTTTTTGTTATTCATTTTCTCTTTGACTGACAATATGGAATTTGACTCATGCATTAAAAAACAGACTCCAATTATGTCAAGTTTACAAATGGCGGGTGTAAATATAAGGGGCAAAAACATGAATGTAACACAAATTTCTGAACAAGGATTATGTTACAAAATTATAAAATAAAAAGTACAATTGAAAAATATGTTTTAATTATCCACAGATATAGAGCAGTAACAATATGATACCCAATATTATTTCACAGCTTTTTCATACTGTCAGATTTCTTCTTTCTTCCACACATTGTACTAACAGGAATACAAATAATTTTAGACTTGGTCTTGAGATACCATACATTTTTTCAATTTATTTTAAATTTAAGCTTAACTCTGAATTTCCTAGGTTTAGAATATGTGCTCTGGGGACAATGGTGTTGTGACTTTGTAGTTATCTGCCCTAAATTAGATTGAAGGTGCACTCAGGAAAGAATCTACTTTTAAGCTATGCATATGTGAGCTATGTAAAACACAAGCTAATCAAGAAAAATCATTATTTCTTTGACAAACAGTGAACAATAAATGAAAAGGAACCATTCCTCTGGCATTTTTCTTATTCTTTGAAGTTGTCAACTCTCAAACCTAATTTTGGTTGTCAATTTTCTCCCACTGGCTGCTTCTTACTTTTTTCAACTTTGTGGATGAAAGTTCTGGCTTCTGCCTGAAACAATGATCAGCAGAAGACAGAAAGATCACCATGCTCAGGAAAACAGAGCTTACTGCCTGGCGTATACACCAGATTTTCCTTACCACCTGTACTTTGCAACATTTTCCTGTGTATGTACCTCAAGCCCTATTCTTTATAAACACACACACAGATAATCCACCCATCCCAGTGTCAGGCCTTCTCCCATTCCCTGTGAATAGGCATTATAGAATAAAAAGTTTTCAATTTTTTTTCTAACAGACATTTCTAAAGCTTGCGACACATATGTCCATACTAAAGAAAGACAGAGTGAAGGGCTTATAGTTTATCCTCTACACACCCTTAACTGAGAGAAAACATGTGGCTTTATAGAAAGGGAGCTAGGACATCAGTAAGAAACTACTTTGGAAAACACAAGAGATAGGTTCAAATCCATTTATTTGTATAAGTATGTCTGTGTCTCTGTCTCTACAACCACCATCATATCACCTGCTACAAAAGAATAAAAGATTAAATCAGGACTTGGTAATTTTGTTCATCTGCAGATAAAAGAGAAAAGCAGGTACAAATAGGATCAAGTAACTAGGGATCAAGTAACTAGAGGTTGGTTTTGTTGTTGCTTTTGTTTTTTTGGTTTGCTTGTTTTTTGTTTGTTTGTTTTGTAGGCTGAGAGGACTGTAGCTGGCAGATAAACTAAAAACAAAAAAAACAAAACAAAACAAAAAAACATAAAAAACCCACAAAAAACCAAAAACACAAAAGGAAAAAAGGAATAAAGGAATAAAGGCAAAAGCCTGAACCTGAACAAACCTTTTCTTTCATTTTAAATACATTTACAATAAACAACAACAAATGAAGGTCCAGAAAGTTGCCTGTAATGCCCTTTTCCTCCCTAACACACAGACACAGTTTCTAGGGCCAAGGTACATACCCTGTTCAGCAGGCAGAGGCTGGACCTCTGCTCTGATTCAGAGTGGACTGAAATCAGGGGGTACCTCTCAGCACTGTCCGTGAGCACATGGAATCCATCTCATTCTGTCACATTTGGTCACTGTCTCATTTGATAAAATGAGAAGGTGCTGACATTTCCCAGTCCTTATCGTCCTGCAGGTAGCACTGCTCTCTCCGTACCAAGCCACATGCATTCCTAAGCATGGAAATGATCTGAAAAGGTTCACATGAAAGAAAGAGAGTGGTGGTTAGTGCCCTTTGAGATCCTTGTTTGGGTGTATGGGGTTGACGCTTACATCAGGCCCCTGGTGAAAATGAGTTTGACATACCTGGCTTACATGATACGAGACTCTGGACCTTCATATCCTTGACCTTTTAATAAGTGAGAATAATTAGACTTTTCATAAGGGAAATGTTTATAAAAGAAAACCAAAGGCTGAAATAGTTTTCATTTGTGATTTCAGTTAGAAGTGTTTGCTAAATTCAGGATAGATTTGAAACTGTTGCAAAATTACGGAAGGAGAACAAAGTATTCCCTGGTACGTACCACAACATGCAGCTCCACCTTCTCTTCAGCATTGTAAGACAAGTGCGAGTTCATTGCTGGGGTTTGTCAGTGCCCATGATACAGAATGACAAGCTTTAGCAGTCTCAAAATTCGCTGTCTTGCAGAAAGTGAACTGGAGAGCAGACAGATAGAGGCAGCGACCACAGACCCAGCATGAGGGAACGACTCCCAGGATGGGACAGCTGGGGACAACTAATTGCACCCCAGCTGCTGGGCCTTCAGGGAGGCACATTGTTATTCTGTCATCAGCCCTGCATGCAATTTTGGGATTAGTGTCAAATAGCCTACACATAGCCCTTTTCTACTTTACACACCTATTTTCCCTGTATTACATCACTCAGATGTGAAGGGCTTAACTGCACCTTCGAACTCATAGTTTGCCAGATAGAGCTGCTGGGGGACATGTGTGGATTAAAATCTAGAAAACTCTTCTAAAAGTGTGATATATTCTCATGTTGGACTTGCAATGCTGAGTCTGCCTCCTGGAAAAAGTTATATTGGAAGAAAAAAAATGTCAGAGGCACATTTTGTGGGAGTAAAGAGCCTGGCCCAAAGTCTTCAGTAGTAAAAAGAGGAAATCCATTCATACAATCAAAGGGTTTCATATGAAACAGCTGAGGATCTATACATCTAAACAGATATTATTCATTTATTTTCATCTAGAAAACAGAAATTCAGTAATTGCTTCTCCTTGTTCAAAAGGAAAATATGTATTTACTTTCATTCTAAAGTGAGAATACATTTTAAAAGTGATTTTCTGAGGTGGTCTAGAGTTTTAAAGGAAACTTAGGACAGCTCTGCTGTTCTCCAAGAGTACCTGGAAGTGCATTAAAGCATTACAAAAGTATTTTTAATGGAAAATAAAGTAGATGTTTAAATCGCATGAAATGAAATAACATTGATCCTTACAAAATCATAGAAAACTATTATCTGAGACTAACTAGCATGCAATAAAAATGATTTTCATCACACTTTCACTTACATTGGCACTACTGATACGTTTACATACACAGTAGTTTGTCTTTATAGGAGGCCTCAATTACCCATGCCTGTTGGTTCATATATGTTATTTTGCTTCCTGAAACACTGACAAGGATAACCACCTGGGAAGCTGAAAATTAATTTCAAATGCAATATGATTCATTTACAGACATTTTTAAAATTTTGCTTCTAGTTGAGTAACTACAATTTTGAATGCAATTATTTTTCCTTGAGATCATACTTGCAGATATGAGCTACAAGAAGCCTCTTTTCAAGGTCTTGTTTTGAATACGGATGAGTGAGAATTGTTTGTACAACATGTATCTGAAGGTCATTTAATTTTTTTCAGAATTAACCCATAACTCCTGGGAAATGACACTGAATTCTAAATTAACATCAAACACCCTAAAGTGCTACTGAGAGA
This sequence comes from Streptopelia decaocto, assembly GCF_964273445.1. Classification (NCBI taxonomy): domain Eukaryota; kingdom Metazoa; phylum Chordata; class Aves; order Columbiformes; family Columbidae; genus Streptopelia; species Streptopelia decaocto. The sequence goes on from NC_138656.1 coordinate 87,133,041, forward strand.
ACAGCTCTGGCCATAGAGGCTGTATGGTATTATTACCTTTCAGAAACTATTTTCTATTATTGCACAGGAACATAACGGGAAGAAATACTAGCAGAGTAGCTATAAGTATGTAAATGTATATGGGAATTACATCATTTAAAACCAAAACACTCCATCTGAATGCTTTTTTACTAACCAGATTTCAATATTGCTATACTAGTGAGTTTACTCAATTTGTTTAACTCGCGGACTCTTGAAAGTTTGAGTTGATTTTCCTTTATGTATCAACATTATATTTACATAAAAAAAACCTAATGAGTGAGGCTGCAGCTTCTGCTCTTTGGGTTCTGTTTGGATTGCTAAACATGTGTACCAGTTAGGCACTACAATGCATTTTTTTCCTGGATAAGACAACTTAGAGAAAATGACATTAATGTCTGTTTCAAAATTAACAACAACAAAGCAAAGAGCTCTAAAGACCCTGTGGAGATGCATCCATATGCTTGGGGTAAGAATGATCATGGAAAATATAAAACCAAAGCTATTTTGAAGAATCACTGTAGCATGCAAGAGAACAAAGATGTAAATGTAGTAGCTCATTGAACCCATATGTTTTCTGTTTCCTTTCACTATATATGTTCATTTCAGCTTAATATTTTTTCCTGAGGTATTCTTCATTTTAAATGGTTAACAAATTGTTTTACAAAGGCAGATGCTGAATGATATATTTTGAATTACTAGGAATCACAAGGATAGGTAAGATTGGATCTGAGCTTTCGTTTCACTTTGTAATGTGCTGGGTGGTAGCAGTGAGGACACGGATCACTGAAGAGCTTTGTTGAGTAGTTTAGAGGACTGTAACACAAAAATTAAGATTGGCATGAACAGAGACTGTATGGACTCTGATGTGGAAGCACCAGAAAGAACAGGGGAAGGGACATAAGAGTGGCAGGTATTGATGGTACCCAGAATAGCAAGTCATGGACATCCCAGCACAGCTATGAGCAGTTTCTCAGGGCAACTAGAGATCCACTTAAGACTCAAACCAGTGAGATTTCTCATCTAGGTAGGAAGACAAAGGACAGGCAGGAATCCTTAGCTGCCCAGGGGATGTAAGAAAAGACAGTGAGGAAATGCTATGGAGTCACAGAAGTGGGATGGGACAGACAGGAGAAAAACATCAGCAGCTCCTAAGGACACTTCCAAGCTCAGCCACCCTTGCCAGCCCTGGTAGGGCCCAGGCAGCATGGTGAGGACTCAGACTCCCCATCACTCCCAGAAGACACTTGGAGACACCTGTCCTGGTGCTTATGAGAAGCAGGGCAGGAAAATGTGAGTGAAGTCAGATTTCTTTTTTAATAAAATGACATTTTCCTCCTATAAAGGTGTGCATGGAGATGTAGCAACAGGGTAGCAGCATTATTTCCTACAGCATAGAAAAGGTGATCCTCCAGGTCCCCAGAGCAGTAAGATGAGTGCCAGCTCTGCATAGCCCAGTTAATATTTTTATGGACTTAGCTGGGAGAACAGCTGATGAAGAGTGGTCTCCATAACTTCCAGGAGCTGAAGTGCCTAAAGCACTGCTGCACTGCAGAAAGTCTGAAGAACTGCCTGAAGCCTTGCCATACTTTGCCTTGCTCTTGCTTCACATTCAATAATCTGCGCAAACTGATTAACTTGATTTTGGGTGCTAAAGAAATACCTACCTCTGTTTAGTGCATTTATGTGTCAGGTACAATTATAGTATTCAGTCTGCCTCAACAGGAAGGACATTTCTTCTATTAGTTGTCTATGGAGTGCTACACAAATATTTGTATCAGTAATAGAAACACCATTTACTTGGGGCTGGTTTGAGACTTAAGCCAAACAGGGAGGTACCTAGTCCAGTAGCTGCAGAAGAGCCCCAAGAAAGATTTTTTGCCAGGTAGTCTTGGACCTACCACACTGTCCTAAGGCTACTGTGCTTAAAAAAGGTTTATCTTTCCAAGCTACTGATGTTGCTTGTCAAAGCAGCAGCAAGCAGTGGTGCTGTCAGTGACTTGGGAGTGTGAGGTGACACCTCAGCATTGCAGCCTTTCCCCTGCCACCACCCATGGCACCTCCTCACCTCACCTCCTATCACGGCTCCCTGCCTCACCTGTCTGCTAGGGCAGCATGGACACTTAAGCAGTACCCCTACAAGGCAATTAAAGAGCAAACTGGTTGTTAATGGGCTTGACTGCACTGTGTGAAGGCCTCATTTCTTTTAAATCAAAACATTCCTTCAGGGGGTTGCATTTAACATGATAAGGAGTTCAGTTACTCTGCAGTTAATAAATGTATACTACCACTCACTGTTGTACTGAAGAAATATACTTTGGTTGTTTTACATTTCAAGGCACACAGCTTGCTTAAGTTCACCGGCACTTATTCTCCCAAGCCTGTTCTATATTCATTATGTACTTACATGTCCGCTACTTCTCTGCATTATAGGGATACTTGCCATAAAATATATTTCCTTATGTTTCAGTATCTTCAAAACACCTCAGGTATTTTCACACATTTTATTTTCTTCCTAGTGAAGTTTATTAAAATATCCACTGCTACAGGCTGTAGTAGGTGGAATGAAACCATAACTCATACTGAACTACCTTATTCCAGTCGTGCAACTGATAGCTGAATACATTTAAAGTCTTTTTGACTTTGACTTTTTGGACATGGTGTTTCCCTTACTAACTGGGGTCATTTCTTTAATGGCCATCAGTGTTCTTACAGGACAAGTGATTAAGGATCACTTTTAGCCTCTCACAATCATGTAATTATTGGTGCCTGTTAGGTAGCAGCAACTGTGCTTCTGAAATACACAATACTTTTCTATTAAGTTCTCCAACACTTAATTACTCCAATTTTGTTTATTCTATTTTCCTATTACTTACTGATGTAGCAAAGTGAGTCCTAAGGTACTTGACAAGTACCATGAGGACTTCCATCCAGGATTAATTAATCTGCAACTCTGGACATCACCTCCAAGCTACACTTCTTGCCTCTTCTGCAGTGAAAGAGTTGTGAACCAAACTCCACACATGTGCCTCACAGGGATACAGTCAGGTGGTTTTCTGTTTCCCAAAGCCTGTGGTTAACCAGTCCAGATTTTGGGACCTCTTCCCTCCACCCCATGTACCACACCCATGCACCTTGTGGCTGTCACTCTATTTACATCTGCCTTGTCTGTGCTACATATCTCTTTGTCAGCTTCACACTCTGCATTTCACTCCTTGGCCATGCTTCAAAGGGCAGCATGTTCAGTCTGTAACAGACACAGATGAGAGACAACTTGATTACCATCACCAAAATAAAATAATATTATATTAAAGATGCTAATGTCCTAAGAGAAGCACATAGAATAAAACAATACCCAAACTAGACAAATTTCAACCAAAATCTCTGCCTGTTTTTGAACAAAAAGGGTAACTTACAGAAGAAGTTTCTCCATTTGTAGATGCCTCCACATCAGGTGTGGATGCCTTCTGAAAGACTGCTTTAAATCAGACTATAGTGTGTGGCTCGGGATGAGGCAGTGTGTGAAATACTCTGACTTTTGCAGTGAGGAAGCTAAACCATACTAATGACTACTTCTCTCTTTAAAATCTTTAACCTACATGAATTATCTACAGTCCTAGCTTTCTTTGCAGAATCCTTGATTACATGTCTGGTTATCATGAGTCCTCCATACTGCATATCTCTTAGCCAAGTAAATGTATTTTGTTTAAAAGAAATAGGTAGCAACAACCACAAGGAAATAAAATCGCCACTTTGTTACCAGACTGCTGATTGTGAGGACCTGGCAAGAGGAAAATGAAGAACCTGCATAACCAGAAAGGCTGAACAATGGTTTTCCCTTGCTGTATCAGAAAAAATTATCAGAATTATTTTGAGGACAGTGTTAAAATCAGTAAGAAACAGAAAGAAAATGAAAGACAAAATTTAAGCACCTCAAATAGTGCTTCTGCTTTGTTTTTGTTTTCTGTCCTTTGTATTGACTACCATTTTCATTAATGTGAGACAGCAGTAGCTAGGACACTTATTGAAGACTGCTCAGGGGGTCTTTAAATTTATGTTTGCAAGAACAGAAAATTGAAGCAAATGAAATATGGTTTGTATGAGAGATAGTCTGGATGGAAATAAACACACTGTATTCCCAGTACCTATGTGACTCAGTTACATTTAAAGATATAGAGAAAAGAGATCCATAATGCAAGGAAATAAGAAACAGAAGCCAAAGGAGAAAAAAGGAAAAGAAATAACCTCAAAATCTGATACCATTCCATGCCTACCATCAGTTTATTTAGCTTTGCAAATGACAATTTTGACCTGATTGTTAACTTTCCCAACAATTTGAAATGTGTGTCATAGTTTTTCTGTAGTTGTATAAACTGCCAATAAATCAAGAAACTATGTCAAGGCAAATCGCTGCATTTGTATTAGGTAGTTTATTTCACTTGCTTTAGTCCACATAACTTTGGAGTATGCTGACATGAAATATAAATTTAATTTACAGTCTTTTGCATTTCTAATGAATGGAAAATCTTAAACAGGGTGCAACAGTTTTAAATATTTATAAAAACTCATAGGATTGTAAAGATATTGAATATCATAATTTGCCTCATACATAAGCATGACAGTAAAAAGATAGGGAAAAAAAGTAAAAGACTCCTACCTCAGGGCTTTATTACTAAAGGTTGTCTGAAAGCAGTTTTAATATAAAACAAAAACAATTTATCAGAAAGGCACCTGTAAGTTTTTGGAAGTGGGGACATGCAGGCAACAAAGGATCTACAAGCTCAGGCTGTCTGCAGGAACCCCACATTACATCTCAGACTCACAGCTAAGAGCTGGGTGCCTGAGGGTCTCCTGGAGAAGAGTGAGCTCTGGGCATCTGCTCTTCAGAGAACTGTGATCTGGGACATGAAGTTGCACCTCAAGGGCTGCTCATTGCCCAAATCAGGGCAATTAAAGTGGCCATGTTTTGTTCATGCCCTAAAAACCAAACCACTCCTGACTGTCCACCTGGAACTATGCTGGACTAACTTCTCCTTGAGCTTTGCTTTGGACAGTTTTCTATCAGCTGTGCTATATGCAGTTTCTGGTTGTAATGACAGCCCTGGAGTGGGTATGACTTGAGTTATTTACATATGCGTGTATGTTTGTGTGTATATAGTTCATGACTTCTGGATAGCTTTGCCATGAGACCAACTTTAAGCATCTTGCTCCCAATTGCCTGGTGAAGACCTGCTTCTGTTGAGGTGGGCTCTTTGGAAAACGGTGGTGGCTTTTGATCTCAGCAGACTGCTGGGATGCTCTGTATCAGTATTCAAAGTAGCAAAAAAAAAATCAATTTGAAGAACAGGAAACTGCAGTGAACCAGATGAGTGAAGATATTTTACTTCCTCTCTCCCTTAGAAGCAACGTTAGAAATGGTGGAAATGGGCACTCTCCTCAGGAGCCAGTACTGTTGTTATCTCAGGAACAGACCTGTCACCTGACATCTTGGGGAAATATTAAAGCTGAACAATATCTTGTTTGGTTTTTTGTTGTTGGTGGTTTTTTTTCCTCCCTTTATGACAGAATCTGCAAACAGCAAGGTTTTGTACCCTAAACAGTATACTCTTAGGAAAAATAAGCAATTTTGATTTGGAGCTGACCATACTTCCAGAATTTCAGCCTAGTCAAATCACACAGGTTGATTACTTCCCCCTGCTACACTTGGTAGTACAGGCATGGAGACACTCCCAAGCATTTAAATACATTCACTATATCATTAATTTAAGTAGTAATACCATTTTCTCCAGTTGTAGGGTAACTTTGTTAGGGAAATATTGGAGAAGCAGGCTGCCTGACATCCATCTTATCTTTTCAGTGGAAAGCAATTCTCAATTCCTTTAAATCTTTTGGAAAAAATAAATTACAATTCTCCTGGCTCCCTTCTTTAAGAGATGAGAGGCTGATTTGGGCACTAAGGGTGAAATGACAACTTCATGCAGCCTAATAGGAATGAGAAGAGGAACAGAATATGTTTAGGTCCTCTTTCTGTATCTTGTGCTGAACTCAGTGAATAGATGTCTGTATAGACCAGTGAGATACTCCTGCATCCCACTAACATCTGCTAACGTGCCTGGTTCCTATGCTCAGTCTAATGCTTTGTGAATTCAGGAACTAGTGAAAATCAACAAAAATAAAGAAATTAAAAAAAAAAGGGGGGGGCAGTTACACTTTTACCCTTACTTAACAATAGTAATAATAATACAAGACTGACTGCTCTGAGTCAGATCAATGGTCCTAGTCCAGTACCCAACAGTAAATGTCACTTTACCTGTGTAAGACCAGAGGAGGAGTACAATTATAGCCTCTTTATGTACCAGGGTACTGAAACAAAATTTAGTAAAAAGAATGGCTAAAGATGATTCAAACTTCTGTTCTGCATCTCACAATGTTGCTAATGTGCAAGTACAGTGAAGGCACAGTCAAAAAACCCAAGGAAGTGGACCGAAACAGACATAAGAAATAGGCCTTCAGCTGGTGATAAAAAGCAAATCAATGCTCCCTCCCCCCAAAAAAAACCCACAAAACAAAACAAACAAAAACATCTCCTGCCAACTAAACACAAAAAACACAAATAAACCCCAAACAAACCATACAACAAAAAAAAAAAAGACAACCAAAACCAGACAATGAACCAACCAATCGAAAAAACCCCAACAAAACAAACCCAACAAAACCCCAAACACCGAAGACAAAGAAATCCAAATCCGAAAAGGTCATTTATATGATAAATCCAAGGAACAATTGGTATTTCTTAAGACCAGGATTCCCATCAATATTATACCTCCAAGATACAAGTTCCCTAGACTTCTTGACAAAAGAAGAGCAAGAGAAGAAGTGTTAAGAGCTTGTTTTCTCATTGATGACACAATTATCAATTGTTTTATTCAGCTCTTAACTTACCTAAGGCAGTTAAACATGATATAAGAGTACAGAAGACGTTGCAGTGTGCAGGAACATGTCTCAGGATGAGGAGGAAAGAGAGGAGGCACTTGGAACTATGTTTTTCCTCTAACAGATCTTGTTGTAGTTCAGTAACAACTGGGAGTTCCACGTTTTGTAACATTACTTGTGGGCTAAGAAGAAAAATAGTAAAAGGCAAGGACGTGTTTACTGCTAGTCCATTAGTGAGCTGCAGCACTGGTTACACACTGCCTGACTGAGCCCAGGGCAACATAAAAATAATTAACCATTGTGTTCAGAACCAGGGCATGGCTGATGCAGGTTGGGGTTAGGGGTCTGCACAGGGTAGGCATGAAACTCTCAAAATCACTCCAGGGTAGCTCTAGATCCCCAAGCATTTGTCTCATCCAGGAAGCCTTTGGGGATTTGTTAAGCCTTTGCTAACTTTAAATACAACGCCTAGAAAAAAAAAAAAAGGCAAGATTATATTTTCTTTTACCCTGGCAGTATGGCAACTGACCCAGCAGGACCATAAAAAGCCACTAAATAAACAGAAATGCTGCTGCCAGTCTAACATGTTTAGAGATTTTAATTGCAAGTGAAAAAACAGTACAAACAATTACATGAGCAGTGGAGTTCGGCTGACAGAAATAAAAGGAAAACTTATCACCTGGCATAACATTTAAAGGAGGACAGAGATAACAAACGTTTTCCTTCATGTTCTTTACCACCACATCATTGATCTGTTCCAAAAATAGTGAACAATATGAATCTTTTACAATATCATTGCTGTGGCTTCTTTCTCAGTGGTAACTTAACTTGAGGTTTCTGAAGAGAAGCCAATATATGACCTGAAGCATTTCTGTGCTTTGCCATTTTTTACCAGTCTTCACAAACAGAGCTTTTAAACTTCGGCAATGTGAAGTATCACTCGGATATCCAATTTGTCACTCAACAAATAAAAATGACACAGAAGAACACAATGCAGTACTCAAAAAGTCTACATCTTAAAGTTGATTCAATATAGTCCTCCACAATATAAAATTCTTCTGGAATGAAAGAGAAAAATGGACCGTATCTAGAAATCAGGGGCACAGAGTGTACCGCCCACATTTCACCTGGACAGGAAAATGGTAGATTATACTCCCCATGATAAAATTTAAAATATATGCAAGAAGTTCAGAGATACTTCCATAGACTCATCTTTTTACTTTTTTTTTTTTTTTAAATACAATCCTATCACATTTAGTTTAAAATGACATAATTTGTAGTTGAAAAATACAAGAAAAAGAAGAAAAAAGAAATGCAATAGGACACCACTGTCTTATGATAAGAGCTGTCACATATGAGAAAAAGACACTGCACAGACCAGAAAATCAACAACCGAAAACCGCGAGCAAGCCTCCAGTTGAATTTTGTTTACATTTACTATAATTTCTCGTTCTTTTCCTCAATTTGTCTATGGGACAGGATTTTTGACTTGTCTATATGGAGTATAATGACACTGAGATACTTGTTAAAAAATAAGTGTGAGAAATCAAGTTTGAGTTAATAAAATGAAAACTTTGAATTTATAAAGTTCACTTCTGGTTAAATGCAAAGTACCTACCACATTCTTCAGTCTCTGGAGTCTCTGCAAGGCCTATTTCTGCACAGCGCTATGGCAGTCCAGACCAATTTAAACGAATGCAGTGAGCATAGCAGTCCTTGGGCTACCTCGCCGAGCATCCCTGTGTTTCTCTGCCAAGAAAAACCTCACTTGAGAGGGCTGTGTGGTTTGGCACTATACAAATTTGAGTAGCTGCTTATGGGCAGCAGACTGAAGCCAGCAACACATTTGTCTTGGAAAAATAATGTTTCCCTGGACACATGAACTCAGAAAACATGATTGTTATGACCCCGGATTTCACTGCTTGCAGATGAGCAGCATTTCACTGCTGCAGACCTGTTAGCCAAGGGAAACGTGACTTTTAAGCAACTTGGTGCCTTATACAATTTGTATTGGTTTTGGGTGCCTTGCAGACTGCAAGACCTGGTCAGAGTTTTCTTGCAATTTGGGCAGAACAATTTGTTTACGAAGCCACTAAAGCTGCTTTCACTTCACACCGATCCATTGCCTTTTTAAAACATAATGCCCTGGGAGTTGTGCAAGCTCATATTTGCAGTCTTTTGCATACTTACTCCAACAGAATGGATTATTTTCAGTTCCTTTTGCATTTTTCATTCTCATCTGTCTCTGTTTTTTCCCTCTGAAGGTTTTGTAGGCATATGTAACTACAGAAAAAGAAGTCAGTAGCTGATTTTTTAGGAAGACAGAAGTAATTCACAAGCCAGTACTGATGAAGCACATTATATTTTATTTATTCATTCCTCTTACTGGTCAGTAAAAGTTTCCTTTGGAAACAGGTGCTTGTCTGTGGCCTGATAATGTCTCCTGGGTTTTTGGAGCACTGTGGTGTCTCTGTCATTGACAGAACTGTCCTTCAGTGCTTCCTCACCAGGTTTCTTTTCCATCCTTTGAGGCAAATCAGCACAGTTCAATTCCATTTTAAACAGAGGAACTGGTTAACATCAGAAGAGAATCTGCCGTGCTCCATTTTAGCTTCCTGGAAAACAGCTAGTAATTCAAGTCTTCCTTGCCTAGCAATCAGCAGAGACAGCCATATAAGCACTTCTTCAATTAGATGCAAACACACGCTCAAAAGTTTAAAGTCCACTGAAAAAATGACTATGAGAACAGACTTCAGAATAATAATCCTTACACTAAAGTACATAATGGTGCTGACATATGTATTCAAAGACCATTTCTGCATAAGAACAATAACTACTCAGACTGCCAGGGTAGAAAATGAATTGGACAAGATTTTGTTATTGAGTAGTGCCACTTTTTTTTTTTTTTTTCTTTTATGTCTTAAATAGCATATACTGGCTAGAACCATCATTAAAAACATGCATTTTTGAAAACCCTTAAGCCACTATTTCTAGTTATTCTCCTTGAAGATGTACTAGCTGGTAACATAGGAACTTTCATCATATATCAATTAGTTAGTGAAAGAGAAGTACTGCACATGCTAATTTACTGTTTTCATTAAATGCAGCTGACGAGTCTAATCAAATGAATATTACATCTCAGTGGATACTCAGACTCAAAGACAAAAAAGTACCTGCAGCTACAGGAATTTTCCACACTGAATTCTGAAAGAAAAAGTAGTTCATATGGCTGATGCACTCACACACACAAGTCCACAGGAAATTTCCATTAAAAAAATATTTAATTTCTTAAAAGGATTTATATTTGGGAGGGATACACTTTGCTTTATTGAACAGAATAAAAATACTGTGTTTCTGCTAAATTTTTCATGTACTGCTTTGTATCACTTATCCCAGAGCCTTGCTAATCACAAGGCTTTGAATTTCTCAGTTCCCACTGCCCTTGCTGTCAGGCTGTTCATTATGCAGCCATTGACAGGAAGACAACATAATGTCACAAGACATGAAAATCATACAAATTTCCCAGAAAAGGGAAACAGGAGGGCAAATACACTTCTCTTTGCTTATCACTTTTGCTTCTAGTCTGCAGGAATTAAACAGTGATGTCTGCAAAAGGACTTGAGAACTTCACTGGTATTTAAGTGGAACCTGCATACTTGTGACCTAAATGGTGAATCCCCGGTGCTGTAGACTCACCTCATGGGCTCCTGAAAGCCAATGGCTGTCTGTGTTTTCAGAATAATACAACAATAAGGAATCCTTTCAACCTTTATTACTTATTCAAAATCCAACTTATTGAAATTTATTTTCCTTTGTCACCTTAAAAGGCAGAGTGATATCAGATGGAAATATATGCAGATAAGGTAATTGGTACCCAAATCCTTCTTAGCAGGTGGCCTTAGAAGAAAACTTGAGTCAGGTAAGTGAGAAGGGAAGGGAAAGAATGTTAAAAAAGGTAGAAATCTAAGAAAAATCTCCTTACTGCCTAACACAAGAGACAAGAGGAGACATGGAAGAGGTGAATACCAGAGACGATGGAGGGGGTCCCCAGCTCAATTTGAGGTAACACATAATTCTTGATTGCACATGAGAAATTCCAAGCTGTCATCAAAAAATCCAAACCCTTTGTCCTAAAGGCAATGGTAAGATGGAGAAGCTTTGCCTAAGAGTACTAAGAGCCAGTCCAGGGAAATGAAGCTTTTACCTACAACTAATTCTTGCTTGTCAGCGATCGTCAGTGGAGACACGATTCAGACTGTTTCTGACCTATTTGAGGCATGTGCTGGAAGCTTTAGGGCTGCACGTCATCACCAGCGTCTCTCCTTATCTGCACGAAGGTGATCTGCAGAGGAGTCTGTATGAAAGACAGCAGCTCTGCTTCTTAACTAATGTAAATTAGTGTAGCTTCATTATCTTTATAGAGCTGTGACAAAAGTATATCAGCTGAAAATCTGACTTATACTGCCTTGTTCTGCTTCAAGAGAACACACTGTTTATCTCCATTTTAATGCAAAACACCCTATTAAAGCCTTCATTTTGACACACGTGGGCTGTATGAGTGAGAGAGAAAGTGGGTAAGGTTCCCAACAGTTGGCAACAAGATCCTCAACTAATGAGTAAAAAATCTGAATCACGATCCTGCTTTTTGGATGATGAGTATTTCTAGTCATTGATGTCAGTAACACAGGTCTTGGAGAGAGGCTGGTCTGTGTAGGAGGTGTTATAGGTTCTGAGCCCATCTCTGAATGACCACACAGAGAGACTCAAGCATTTAGGTCAAAGCTTTGGCCTAGACTGAGATGAGCTGCACAGCTACACCAGTTTAACACAGTGTCATGCGTTGCTGTGTAGCCGCAATATCATTCCATCCTCCTCCTGACCCACACACCTCTGCCCGCAAAGCAGGATGCTTTGCCATGACCTAAGCTAAAAGGATGGGCTTGGGAAATGCATTCCCAAGTGGGACCCATGTGGTGTCATGGCAACCATCAGAAAGGTTCAAAATGACAATACAACACACCAAGCCAAGTCCCTGGAAATCCAGTGAGAAGAGTTGTGTGGTATAGTGTTCCCCCAAGACAGTTAATTTGCCCGTGAGCCTTATACAACACACAGACGCCCCATCCTGTGCTCAGTGTTTTGTTGTAGAGACCAGGCTGGGCTGTTATGCACTGAACTAACATGCCAGGTGCCCTGGGTAAACTACCAAAAGTTTCCTTACATCTTCAGATTCCTACATACCTTTCAAACATTGGCTTCAAACTGTTTTCACTTTTGAAGGAAACACTCCCTAAATTCTCCTCTCAGAACAGCTCTCAGCCCTTTCTGCTTAGGAGAGGTAATCTGCCACACCGACAGTTCACCTTTGGCATGATTTAATGCCAGCCAGCAAATAAACACCATACTGTCACTCGCTCATTCCCCTTCAGTGGCATGGGTGAGAGAATCAGAAGAGTAAAAGTGTGAAAACTCACGGGTTGAGATAAAGTTTAACAGGTAAAGCAAAAGCTGTGCACGCAAGCAAAGCAAAACAAGGAATTAATTCACTACTTCTCATTGGCAGGCAGGTGGCAGAGAAGCCATCTCCAGGAAAGCCAGGCTCCATCTTGTATAATGATTACTTGGGGAAACAAAAAAACATCATTCTGAAAGTTCCCATCTTCCTTCTTTTTCCCCCAGCTTTATATACAAAGAATGATGTCATGCAGTACGAAATATCTCTCTGGCCCGTTGGGATCAGTTGTCTCAGCTGTGTCTCCTTCCAGCTTTTGGTGCACCACCAGCCTACTCACTGGCTGTGTTAGGAGCCAAAAAGGCTTTGACTCAGTGTAAGCACTGTTGAGCAATAACTGAAACATCACTGTATTATCAACACTGTCTTCAGCACAAATCCAAAACATAGCCTTATGCTAGCTCCTGTGAAGAAAATTAACTCTATCCAGCCAAAACCAGTACAACGTTGCAGTCCTTCCTGTGCATTTGCTGAGCCTACAGCATCATCACACTTATTTACTCCATCGGCATGGTGAAGACAAAGCAGATCTAAGAGTCAGGCTTCCCCTCTTCCAGTTTAAACAAACATTTGTTGTCCAGTGTGTTGTTTAATGTAAAAACAAACAAAAAACAATCCAAAACAAAAACACAACAAAACCCCCAACAACAACAACCAAAACAAACCAACCAAGCAAATCCCCGCACAACCACCACCACCAAAAAACAAAAAACCAAAACCCCCGCCAACTTTACAGCAAGGGTCACTTCAGGTTTACATTTTCTTCTGGAATAGTGTCAGGGAGGGTATTCCTAGTGGGGCATAAATAAATGTACAGCTGGCTCAGGTGGTCTTAAATGCCCAATGCAGCCCCTTCTGTTGGGTCTGTTGTAAGCCTTAGCATGAGACCCAGCAAAACACACAGAGAAACCATCTCTTCCCCCATCGCAGAAAGCCAGGCAACAACTAATAATGCAGCACTGACACTGCCTGAAGACTGAGTAAGGTTTCAAATGAGTAAAGCCTATGCTAGGATTTAAAACATCCCACACCACAGAAGGATCCAGGAATCTTGCAAAAATGACACCATCAAGTTGATCTTTATCAGCTGTTTTTGAGCTCCCTTTCCTTATCTCCATTTTAAAGGCCAATTTCTTTATTAACGTGTAAAAGCATATTTGCAAAGCTCTTATGTCTATGTCCTATTTAAGAAAACAGCTAATGGTTTGCACAGCTGATTCAGAGGCTGCTGCCATTTGCAATATTCCAAATATCAATTCTCATTCAAGAAGACATATAAGAACCATAAATATGTGACTAAGTGACATAACACATTTTACACCTAAAGAGTAGCATTTTCTGGATGATCTCAAACTCGATAGAAATAAAGCATATATTTATACATCTAAAAGAGACTAATGTCAGCATTCTGCAGAAATGAGGACCATTGAAATATACCTGAGAGAAAATTACACACTCTACATTTGGACAAAATAATATGTATTCATTTCAGGCATTACTAATAATCTAAAATTAGGCTGTAGCCTAAGTGAATCAAATTGGAAACAGAAAATATTTCCAGTAAAACAAAAATATTTTTGAGGTAGCCAGCATGTGCAATAGAAGATTTCCTTCCAAGAAAATAAATTAGTAGCAAAAATGCAGGAGAAATTTTCACAACAAGTCTCTGTAAACAGAAGAAAACAACAATTCGCTGTTCCATAACAAAAGGAAATCCTACCAGATAGAAGATTATCCTCAAATCTGTTGGAATCCCGTATGCTTTGTTTCGGCCCCTCAAAATGAACGACAGTATGTCATTAAGAACACACCTTCATTTGCTGAAGGAATCACAACAACAACAAAGCTGAAATAACAGTGAGCATAGCAATATCCATATATATCTTATTTCCTTGTTCACAAACACCTCTGGAAAAGCCTCATCCACAAAAATGAAAGTATGAGGAAAAAAAGTGTTTTCTCTCCTATATTGCATTAATGTCTGAACTTTATAAGGAGATGGGTCAAACAGAGTGGCAAAATACGACAGTAACACAAAGCATAAACACAAACAAAACTAATGTGTGCACATATTTCATTATCTCATGTACTTTGGTCTTGTACAGAAGAGCCTGGAGAAGTATGGCTGCAAGACAACCCAAATGGGCATTTGCCTGTTCTGTGGTTACTCTGGAGAGATGCTTTTCCAGCTTTTTCAGAAACATTTCCACTCCATGAGACCTGCAGCCCTTCAGGCAGCTTGTTCCAGTGGTTCACTGCATCCACAGCCTGTTCACCACCTTGGGCTCAGAGACCATTTTATTGTTTTTCTTGAAGCAGCCTCACATACCTGCAGACCATTATCACATGTCCTATAGTCCTTTCCTACTTGGACTAAACAGTCTTCAGTTCTTTTGGTCTGTCCTTACAGACACATTCGTTAAATTTCTTATTGTTCCTACTGCTCTTCTTTGAAGATTGTTTAGTCCAAATTGTTCATGGAAATTGTACTGAAAACCTGCAGCAGGGGCCTTGGCATTACTAAACAGAACCAAAGAATTTGTTTGTGTGCCGGTTGTACTTAGAGGTTTATCTACCCCAGAATGGTATTTCCTTTTTTTCCAGTACCACGGGCAGCTCAAAATCCCTTATAATGCCCAGATACTCCCTAGGGACCTGGTCTGTAGAAGAGAATGAAATATTTTAATTGGAAGGACCTACAATGATCGTCCAATCCAACTGCCTGATCAAAAGTTAAAGCATGTTGTTAAGGGCATTGTCCAAATGCCTCTTAAACACTGAGAGCCTTGGGGCATCGACTATTTCTCTAGGAAGCCTGGTCCAGTGTTTGACCTACCCTTTTGGTATATAAATGCTTCCTAATGTCCAGTATAAACCTCCTTGGTGCAGCTTTGAACCATTTTCATGCATCCTGTGACTAGATACCAGAGAGAAGAGACCAGCACTTCCCTCTCCACTTCCCATCCTCAGAAAGCTGTAGAGCACAATGAGGTTGCCCCTCAGCCTCCTTTTCTCCAAACTAGAGAAGCCCAAAGTCATCAGTCACTCCTCACAGGACATTCCTTCCTGGCCTTTCAACAGCTATGTTGCCCTCCTCTGGACACAGACATGGACCTTCACATCCTTCTTAACTTGTGCAGCCCAGAACTGCACACAGTACTCGAGATGAGGCTGCACTAGTGCTGAATACAGTGAGATAATCACCTTTTCTGAGCGTCTGGTTCTGCTGTGTTTGATGCACTCCAGGATGTGGTTTGCCATCTTGGCTGCCAGGGCACACACAGCTGACTCATGTTGAGCTGCTGTCAACCAGCACCCTCAGATTCCTTACTGCAGGGCTGCTCTCCAGCTACTGCTGTCCCAATTTGTACTTGAGTCTAGTGTTACTCCACCTCAGATGCCAAATCCAGCATTTGTTCTTGTTAAATTTCATGCCATTAATAATTGCCAATAATAATTGCCATTAATAATTAATAATGGTTTCTGGTGCTCCCTATCAGTCACTTGATTATTCCTGCCTATGCGTAGCACTTTGCAGTTGTCCCTATTGAATGTGCATTTTTTTTTCTGATTACTTCTCAATTTTCAACTCTTTTATATCTTGCAGCATAACTGTAGTACTTCTGCCTTTTTAGTATAAGCACCGTATCCTTTACCTAGACCACCAGTGAAAACAGACTGGAATAGAGTGAATACAAAGCCCTGAAGAACTGCACAAAAATATCTTCCCCTTTTGTCAAGAAACCACTGAAGAGTATTTCTTGCACATGATTTTGCTTTCAGGTTAGGGTTGTTTCCTCTAATCCAGGGGTGTCAAACTCATTTTCTCCAGGGACCACATGAGCCTCACGGTTGCCTTCAAAGGGCCAAATGTAATTTTAGGACTATATAAATGTCTATATAAACTACTCCTGCATTAGTCCTAAAATTACATTCAGCCCTTGAAGGCAACCACAAGGTTAATGTGGCCCCTGGTGAAAATGAGTATGACACCCTTGGTCTAAACTATGATTCTGTAAGCTGTTTTGCAAATATCGTGTTAAACATTGTGAAAAGCCTTCCTAAGAACCTAAGGTATAAAATATTCACGGCTCCCATTCTAACCACAAATGCCACTATCCCACTGTAAAAAGAGTTACTTGGTTTTGCCAAGAGCAAGTTACATGATAAGGGAGGTGGTGGTAACTTATCTCACTATAATTTTCCAGTTACTTATGAATAGGTTGCTGTATTATTTGTTCCATAGTTTTTATGGGTATTAAAGTTACTGAGTGAGACATAGCTCTCTTGCTTCTCTTTTCACCTTTGTTCCCCCTAAAGAAAGCAAGGGGAAGCTATAATGATGTTGTCTATTTATTGTACTTCATCCATACTTTGTGAATTCCCAGAGGAATTCTGAGACCTTTTTAGCCAGTGCTTTTTCTGTCAAAGAATGAAGTTTATCAGGTCTGGGAGAGCTAAAAATATCTTATTTATCTAAGTATCTTGTTTACTTCTGAGGCAGATTGTTTATTGCTGGTATTAACTTTGCTAATCTCTCATTCTTGCTGACTTTTCTACTGAAGATTGAAAGGTAACACTGTCTGCCTTGCTTAATAGTTAATTTAAAAAACTAAACTGTCTACAACACTTTTTATCTTTTGTGAAATGTAGCCATGGCAAATATTTCCTGAAGTTCAATTAGAAATTCAGTTTACAAAAATTCAATACTAGTCATAATTGGAAAAGGTTCAGACATGCAATAGAATGTATAATTGTCTATTGTATTTCCCTTAAATCCTAGTTAACCTCTTGCTGCTTCTAAATTAGAACAAAAGCAGAGACATATAAAATGAGAGTAATCTCAGAATATCAATATAAATTGACTGAAATATGTTGTTGAGGATGCAACTTGCATGTTAAAATTACCACTTCAGTTGTTATACAGAACTTGAAAGAGAGAGATTAATTCAATAATGGTAAGAATTTTCATCTTCTTAAATTGTTATTAAATTTGCTGTTATTAAATTTTATGTAAATCTTTACTAATTATAAACAAGACTGAAAATACTGCTATGTAGATACAATTTCAGTGGTAATGAACATAGGAAAGACAAAATGATGGCTTTTCTTGCCGTAGTTGCACTGGAAAAGGGGAACTTTGACACCTTTTTGTGAGTAGAAAGTTATTAAACCTGAGGGGGAAAGTCAGCCCTAGATAAAACAAGCTTTCTGATCTAGCAGCTCCTAAAAGGCAATTCACAGTTGATCTGACTCACATACTAAATAAATACAGTAGATGATTAACTCAAAGAGTAATTGCTTTTTTAAGTCTTATTTTTGAAAGAACTAACACTCCCAGATCTAAATTAAAATGTGCTTTTAGAACTATGCAAGTTGAAAATGCTCTTTCACATTTTAGGACATGGTATTCTGCTTCCCTATTTTTTACCAAGAACTCTAGAGGTAACTATTTCATATTTAGCAGAAACAGGGGAAACAGGCTACATCTGTACAAACACTTCATCTTTTTCTCTGAAGATTTTGGGTGGTTAGTGTTAGCACTAGCTGAAAATGGCATAAAACAATTGAGGGAGAGAGAGAGAGTGGCTCCAGTTCCTCACTTTGAAGTGTGATATAATCCAGTGATGGATGAATTGCTGCAGTTACATGTCTTACACGATATGAGGTATGAGGACTGTGGGGCTCCACAGCAGTTTGTTGAGGCACCTGCAAGGCCTCTGCATCCATCTGGATGGAAATCAGTCACCAAACAAATACTGTCCCCAGAAAACAAACAGAATGCTATCCTGCAACGTTACATTATTCCTACGCTTAATATGTCAAGAGGTAAAAACAGTAAGGCATGACAAAGCGTGGCACTTTAAGGAGAGTTGCAGTATGAGGGGATCTTGACAGTCAAGGTCAGCAAAGTAGAATAAAAACTTTTAAGGACACTTCACATATTCATTGAAGCTGGAAGGCTGGAGCTGCTCTACTTGCAGCCCTTGTCAAAGCTTACACTGACTGCAGTGAGCTCAGAATTAGAGTTGAAGGCCCCAGTTGAACAGAACACTCAGCCAAATCCTTAAGTGTTTTGTTGACGAGGGCTAGACTGAAGGATGTGCTTAACGTGCAGGTGCCAGTGCTCATAGAAACTAAATTGAAAATGCATATCCCACAAGGACTGCAGTGCAAAGTTTCACATTTGCTTTCTGGCAGCAGTTCTGCTGGTAGAACCTTCCTGCACATGGTTTGCAGAAAGGCAATGCAAGCAGTGGTGTGATTGTGACAGGACCAATGGCTTATCATTCAAATAAGTAGCTAAAGCTACTTAGCATTTGCTGTGCCTACAACCCCAGTTGAGAGATATTCAATGGAATACTGGCATTGTGTGGCAAGATGAAAATGTTGTAAGTTGACTCATCCTTTTTCATCACAGAAGCATAGAATGCTAAGGATTGGAAGGGACCTCAAGAGATCATGTAGTTCAATCCCACTGCCGGAGCAGGAACACCTAGATGAGGCTACACAGGAATGTGTCCAGGGGGGTTTTGAATGTATCCAGAGTAGGAGACTCCACAACCCCCCTGGGCAGCCTGTTCCAGTGTTCTGTTACCCTTACTGAGAAGAATTTTCTTCTCAAATTTAAGTGGAACCTCTTGTGTTCCAATTTGAACCCATTACCCCTTGTCCTACCATTGGTTGTCACTGAAATACAGAGCATCCTGTAGTGCAAGAAAGTAATCCTTGTCCTCAGTTTATAAACAGAGTTTGATTATGAGGAACAGATAGTTAGAAAAGGTCCTGTTTGACATAAGAGACCTGGAAGGAAAATTGATGTTAACGACGCCTCAGAAGCACAAAAGCACGTGGGCCATCTTAGCATATGGAAGGCTGTTTCAGATCCCTTATGTTCTGTATGACATGAATTGACCCAAAGGCACAACCAAGGTTATGTGCTCTTAGGATGCTTAACATGCAAAGTCGACAAAAGTAAGCAGTGCTCACTTTCATAATAATGTATAGGGCTTCTAAATAGTCACTTCTCAGTAGCCATTGGCTAAAATATAGAAAGGGTCCAGGGAGCTACAGCCAAAGGAATGTCCCCACCACCGCTTGAATACGTACATCACTGCACTGCAATCAGCCACCCTACTGTTTCCTTGCTTCTCTTTGCTCTCTTAAACACACAAACACAGAGCAAATCTTGGTCTTAGCATTGGCCCAGATTGAACAAGAGAGATGTTTTCACCCAAGAGCTGGCACTGCTCAGGGTGTTAAACCACACTCCTGGAAAGAAGGGAATTGCCTAAGACTGTTAAAGTCTAATCAAATGGAAACCAATCTTTTCCATGGTGAGGACTCCAGCCATTAGTTTGTTATATAAAATATTGGGATCACACTACACTTGTTCTAGCACCATGTATAAGACTGAAAAGGACTTTTGTAATGGAAATGCAAAATTAAGAGACAATTTTTAGCCTCATCGTTTTTCAGCTAAGTACCAGGATTATCACATTCCTTGAAGGAATTACTTTCAAGAAAGCAGCTGCCAGTAGAGGAAATCTAATAGTGCCTTAACTTGGAAGACACATGATGCCTTTCTGCACCTTGAGGGCAGTACAAGTGGTTTGAATTCATTTTTTTGTACCCATTAATTTATCTTAGATCAAAGAAGTCAGCTAGTAATATGCCCTTTGGTGCTATGTAGTAATTTCTGTATTTTTCTACTATTAGACATGATGCTATACTTAGAAAAAATACAATATATACCCTACTGATACTATAAACCTGGTGAGCCCTGATAAGAAGTATTATTGTTTCCTGTTTTTTGTCTTGGAAAGAATGAAAAGTCATTTCACATTCCTTTCTTGAAGGAATACGTTTATTTCAAACCTTGAAAATACTAATTCAGAAAGAAATATTTTTACTTCAGGCTATGTTCTTTAATCTGTGATGAAGTGATAAGACAGACACACACGAGTTAATATATTTGATTTCAATTAAGTCAATATTAATTTTTCAGAACTCTTGTTTAGTGACAGTACAGCTTCAACCTCGCATCATGATGATAGTAAGGCAGTATATAAGCTCCCAGCAAGTTATCTTTGAAGATTACCTATGAGAAACCAAGCTGAGGTTAAAGATCAGTATGTAGTTCCAAATTTCATTTCTCAGCTTTCAAATTTGAGTTGGGCATGGTTCTATTATTTCTCATCAGGTCTTCACAGTAATCTCCAAAGAGCAAGCATGCCAAATTACACAGTATGACATGGAATTACTGCTGATCTAAAGATACATCAATAATAAAAGTGCAAAATAAAGTTGCCAAAGAAATGTGGCCTTCTTAGTTGTCACCACGTGATTAGTCTCCTACATAACAAATATAAACAGACCTCAAAAAGGTATGCCTTCCTGTCCCAGTTAAAGTGGAGGTATTTTTCATTGTCCCCCTTCATTTTGTGATCTGATGAGCTAAATTCAAGTCATCTGAGTTAGAATTAAAGCAGACATTGTTCTGTTAGGGGCTGACAGCCTCTTCCTTACTTTCCTGGGAGATGTATCATCATAGTGTCCAATCTTGCCTCTTTTAAACAAAAGGTTTTTCAAGCTTTGCTTTTTAATGTAGAGACAATCCCAGTTTCATGGAAAGGTTTTAAAAGCCCTAAATGAAACAAAATCCATGTGTGAAACTTCATTACTGGCACCAAACTGAACTGCTGTGAGATGGACTATTGGCTGCAGTTACTATCTTGGATCAAGCTAGTCTAATTGGAGAAAATAAGGATAAGTACTGCCAAGAAAAAGTTCATATTTGAACTGTTTTTTAACAGTTTTGTCCATCTTTAATAGTTATTGGCATGGTTGGGGTGTTTGGTATAACAAAAAACCAGTATGGATGGCTATAAAACACAGTTCAAAAGATACAACAATATAAAGCACTTTCAAAGAAGATATGAAAGACAGAAAATCAAATTAGATGCTTATTTTTGTGTTTATCTAGGTGTTCACTAACCTACCTGAATGAGCCTGTCTGGAGTACTTGTGCAGTTGATTCAGGTTTGCCTCAGCTGCTGCTGTCAGCAGCACCAATTACACGGATGTTTGTTTTGCTCCTACTCAACAAAACCACGATGAAGTGTAGTCTGATATGCCTCCACAACTGCAGTGGCTCATGTTTTGCAACAGTGAAATTAACAGTGTGCTTCAGCTTCTGTGAGCTGTAAGATACCTTTACCATAATAAATTTCTGATTAGATGGTCATGCATGATTAGCAAGGGTAAAGTCTGAAATATCAAACAGGGAAGGTAGAGGAGACTCTTCCTTGGGAGGTGTATTTTATGTTGCTTTGTGTTAACAATTATATCCTCAGTATTTACACACCTAGTTTATCTCTACAGCTTTAATCAAACCTTTAATCTCAGTACTATTACTCACTTTCCAGCTTAACCCATACTTCTTCATCTCTGGAAGGTTGAATGAGGACAAGGACACTGCAGGGCAGCTACTTGATTCGCTTATGGCAGTGTCCTCAAAGCCATCATTTGAGACAGCCTGGTTCTTTAGTTCTTTAGCTGCCAAAAGTAGGTTTGGCTTATTTTTTTTTTTTTTTAGAATTTGGAGATAGGCCAAACATTTCTAGAGATTCTGCTGTGAGGTGGCATAGCTCTGTGGGCTGTTATCAGAAGAGCAGCTTCCTGGAGCTGCTAACACACCCATTTGTAACAGAAAATGTCCTTGCCTTCAGCTAAATCATACAGCATTGCACATTGGGAGTAAAGACAAGCCTGATGGACTTGTGCAGAAGAAGAAGAAAAAAAAGAAGAAAAAATGGAAGGAGTATTTATAGAGGGTGATTTAACTTCATTTGCTTCCAAACACAAGAAAATAAGACAAGCTTATCTTGTTGGTAAAGCTAGGTCAGGGGACAATTCAGACACTTGTCCCTGCTCAGCCTGCACCAGCACTCTGAGTGCTGGGCTGAATTAACCAGGGCTTCAGCCAGAGGCTGTGGGATGCAGGGATGGAGCCTGCCTGCTGCTCACACAGTGGGATGCAGCTGCTTGGGCTGCCAACCCCCCTGCACAAATCTTCATTGGGCACTGAGATGCTCTCATGTGGGCAAAGCTCAGCCTGTTTGTAGCTAAGTTAACTCTAAGGCTAGAGCTAACCTATGTGGTAATGTGGTGAGGCATTGCTATAGGTTGGAAATAAGTCAATGGAAACCAGGAAACACAGCAGGATCAAGTGGACTTTGTAGAATGCTGTAAGGACTGGGAGGGAGCCAAAGAAATGCGTACTGCCCATGAATAGGCATGTTCCCCCAAATCACCAAATCAACAGGCTACACAAGACTTGAGGAATTTCAAAGGAGTAGAAAAGGTGGCAAGCCCTTGCTAGAAAGCTAACAAAGAGCAAAAGGCAGATGCACTTTTCAGACATTAAAACCTCTAGTGAAACTGTGGTGGTAAGTTCTCCCTTTTCCCACAAATCTGAAATTTTAGAGGGTGTAACCAAAATGCAAACCTACACACAGCTCGGCTACAGAGAATTTTTTATCAGTTCCAGCTCTAGCAGAAAAATTTCAAAAAACAATCACAAGGAAATGCTCTAAGCTGTAAGAATCAAGGATGTCATTCAAAAAGTCTCTCACTGCCAGCTCTGATGATTATCTTTTTGAGACAGGGGCAAAACACCATGGGAGCTGCTAGGGACAAAGTGTCAGGAAAGACAAAGACCTTCAGGAGAAGTTAGAGCAGATGGATGGACTTTAAAACCATTTTCTTTCTGTTGAGGTTTAACCCAAGCTAGCAATCACAACCACAATAGCTGCCTACTCACTCCCCCACTGCCTGCTGCAGTTACTTTTTTTAATGCAGTATGTTGAAGGGATCTCCAAGCTTTACTTCTCCCTGTCACCTCTGTGTGACATCATTTGAGAAGAGGAGTCTGCGAGGTCTAACACCTCTGTTTTGAACTGCAGCTACAACAGACCTGAAGAACCATCTCTGTTCCCACACCGTTTTGGTTATGCTGCACACCAGGTCTCCAAGGGTGATCTGAACATTTGCTTTGCCATCCAGAAAAGGAAATTATTCTCATATACAGTTTTCTTGAAAACAAAAAGAGTGGTAGAGGTGTATTGGTGAAAAATAGGTAGGAGGGATATTTTGAATGCTGATAGCTTTCAGTGAAATAGAAACCTGACAGTTCCTTTTTGGGTAAATTATAGAAATCATAAAATAGTTCAGGTTGAAAGGGACCCTCAGAGACATCCAGTGTAGATCCCAGGTGAAAACAAGTTTCATTTTAGTGTTTGATGAGGTTGTTCAAGGCCTTGTTGAGCTTGGAAAATATCTGGGGGTGTGGACACCACAATGTCCCTGAGCAATGTGCTCCAGTGTTTAGGCAATCCTTCTTCGAATTTTTTTCCTGATATTTCTCTGGAATTTGGCTGCCTTTTGTCCTTTCTTTGTGAACATCTGAGTAAGGAACACCTGCATCTGCAGGCCCTTTTCTGCAGAGCTGTTCACCAACAAGATAGTTCCCAGCCTGTACTGTTACATGGGGTTGTTCAGTCCCAAGAGGAGAACCTTGCATTTGTGTTTGCTGAGCATCATGGTGTTCCCATTGGCCAGTTTCTTCCTCTGTTCAAATACCTCTGAATCACAGCTCTGTCCTACAGCACGTTGAACTCTTCTGAGTTGAACACTCTGGTGTCATGCATCAAATGGATGAAGTTGTACTCCTTGCTGCTGTTCAGGTCAGTAATAAATATGTCCAGGACTGACCCTTTAAGAAATACTACTATCAGCTATCCACTAGGTTTCAATCCCTTGCCCACAACTCTTTATGGCAATGGTCCAAGAAGTTTTTCACAAAACTTGTAGTCCACAACTTCTCAGTTGGGCTGCAAAGAAGCTGTAGGAGACTATCAAAGTCTTGCTAAAGTACGGTAAAATGACATTCACTGCTTTCTCTTCATCCACTATACTGGTCATTTAATTACTGGTGTCAACAAGGTTGGTTACATGCAAATTGCCCTTTGTAGATCTGATCAGGCAGTTCCAAGTTGTCTTGTCTTTCATTTGCCTGGAAACAGCTTTCAGAAGGATTTGCTCTGTAATCTTCCCATGGACTGATGTGAGGCTGAATTTTCTGTGGTTCTTTGGACTCACACTTTCCCTTTTTGAAGATGGACATAACACTGCCTTTTTTGAGGTCCTGGGGATATCTTCTGATTGCCATGATAGAAAATGGTCTCTTGATGGCTGCTCCATCAGCATCCACAGATGCATCCTAACTTGTCATTTCTTTTGACTAAGAGAAGTGGCCTGGCTAAAGGTGCTGTTGCCATACTCATTACAGTTTTTCTAGACTACACTGAACATTCATAATAGTTTTCAGGATCTGGTACAGAATCTTGCAAAATCTGTCACTATAGGAATGAAAAAAATTCCTGACTGGAATGTCAAGTGTTGAACTGACAGGTTTTTATGCATTAAGAGCAAGCTCAAGTATGGATTACCATCAACAGCTCCTGAAGAAATTGAAATCTTAGTCTTTAGTCTGCTGTTTTCCTTTCACGTGTCATAACTATCAAATTTAGTAAACCTAGTTCATAAAAGTGGGACACAAAGGACAGCGAGAGTTACCCTAGAGACGTACAGCAGAGACACGAGCTGGAAATGTGAGTCAAAAACCAAAAGTTGCAGAGGGTGATTTAATCATCTACTAAGACGTTACACTGAAGAAGGAACATGCAGTGGTGAAAAATAAACAAAAGTAGGAATGTATGAGACCAAATATAAGTAAAGTTACCAACTTGGAAACAAGTGATCTGCTTCTACCTATCCAGACCTGGGTGCAAAGATGAAGTGGGAAATCTGTCCTGACGATACTTTATGCCATTCTTTTTTAAGAACATATAATCCCTCCAACACTATGCTTACAAAATTATTCCAGTAGGCATACACCAATTCTGAAGAAAAAAAGCAAGCAAAGTGGAAAAAAACATTCTCATTTTGTCAAGTGAAATTGAATCTTTGTCCAATTTGCCATCTTAACAGTTTGTTGGGGAGTGACTCCAGTACGAACTAGAGCAGGAAATTTGCTTGAGCTATGTGGTCTCAGCATCTAACTTCCACTTTTGGTACTGGTTTTCTTTTTTTTTTTTTCCCTTCATTGATTGGTTTTGGTGGGTTTTTGTGGTTTGTTTGTCTTTTTTTTTCTTATTTAAAAAAACAAGGTAGTCATCTGGAGACTAATTAACATTGCCATAGGTGATAACTTAAGACCCAATACATAGAACATCTCTTTTGCTCATTGCACACAGGAAGAATTCAATATCTTGAGGGGACTGTGGTTGGGTTATGGAAGACTGTACCCTTTGTTAGCTGAGGGGAAATTTTCCCCTTTGCAATGGGGTTTTCCAAATACACTAAAGTACTGCAAATGAAAAAAAAAAAAAAAAAAGACCTCCTCAGTCCTGCACACAAACTGACAAGGCTACTGCACACATACAAGCTTTCTGAGAACAAACTTGGGAAGAGTCTGTCTCAGCAGACCAGCCTGATGCACAGAGAGACACAACCTCTGGTTAGGCACAGGGTCTGAAGAGGCAGCTATCAGGCACTGAAGAGCAACCGTAGACTTTCTATTCTGTGTTAGCCACAGACCCTTACCCAGTAACACAAGCTAATTAATTTGCCTGACAATTATTAGTCATCCAGATTCCCTTTTCACACAGTATCACAGTATGTTTGGGATTGGAAGGGACCTCAGAAGATCATCTAGTCCAATCCCCCTGCCAGAGCAGGAATGCCTAGATGAGGTCACACAGGAACATGTCCAGGTGGGTTTTGAATGTCTCCAGCGAAGGAGACTCCACAACCCCCCTGGGCAGCCTGTTCCAGTGCTCCGTCACCCTCACTGAGAAGAATTTTCTTCTCAAATTTAAGTGGAACCTCTTGTGTTCCAGCCTGATCCCATTACCCCTTGTCCTATCATTGTTTGCCACCGAGAAGAGCCTGGCTCCATCCTCATGGCTTTTCTTTTGAAGCAGGATGACATCAGCACAGTTTAAATAAGTCAGTTCTTAAAATTTTCTTAAATCAGAAGAGGAATTCAGCTGCTGTGAAAACAATAGCTCATAAGTCAGAGAAGACAATACACTTGATAGGAGGGAAGCCCAAATGAAATCAGCACTCAGTTCAGTCTTGTGAAAAGACAAATAAGTCATTGAGCTAAGCAGATCCAACATTAACAGATGTCAATCTTCTGCCTCTGATGGGAATTGTGTATTTACAGGTCTGACTTGGGTTCAGAGTGTCTGTTAGGATGAATGTAACAATCAAAAAGGGTATTGCATGACTGTGTTACAGAGCAGACAGCTCAAAACACCTTGGTCACCTCAGCACTTGGATGTCATGCTTGAAAGGGCATTCAGTACTTTTTCCTCTCTTTTTATGGCTTGCTACAGAATAACAAAAACTGCTTTATAGCATAGCACCCTAACTAGCTTTGGAGATTGATTAAATGCTTTATTACTATGTCAGCTGTTAATTTGTCTCAGGTTTACGCATTCCTTTAAATGTTTCAAGTCAATAGAGATTATCTACCAGAAATCTACCAACAAATAAAGGGAAACCTGGGTTCCCATCCTCACAGACCTAAATACCTTATTAGAAACAGAAGCTAGGCAAACATCTCAGGTGGAATCCATTTTACCTAATTTAGACATTCAAATTAGTAATTATGTAAGACTGCCAGAATTTCCATCCTCTGTTGTCAGTAGAAAGAAATAACAAGCAAAAACACATGTAAAACACACTAGACAAATTGCCCTTTAGAGGTGCTCATTAACTAGTCATCTAGAAAACCTAGGATGACCAGAAAACTAAATGTTGTCTCAGGATATGAATCCCAGCCATAAAGGAGAAGACAACCACTGAGCAGTGCACTCTAATTATAGAGATCTTCTCTGTATTGCATACCTGAGACTGCTCTTTGTATTTGTGAGAGCTCAGCTGCAAAGAGAAGGAGGTTTCAACATCCTCCATGATTAGGATATTGAAGGATGTGTGGGACTGCAATGGAAATGGAGATTATTTCAGACAAAGATCTATTCTGGAGCTAGCAGCACTCAATGCTAAGTTATTTTTTTGGAGGTGAATGGCAAAATTGGGCCTTTGTTCTTGCATGGGGCAGGTACCTTCCCTTGCCTACAGCCTGCTGCTTGTACATGTTTGTCAAGCAACAGACATAAGAAAAAAGGGTCTCCTGAAACCAGTGAGTTTGTACCAGAGGACAAGTAAAGTAACATATAGAGCTACCTTTATGAGACAGAGCAGGGACAAAGCAGCTGAAATTCCCCAGGGGTTTGCCTTGGGCATTGCTCATACTAAGAGACAGCAGTCACCTCTCCAGTGCAGCACCACAGTCATGCTCAGTCCCACCAGAAACATGGAAGGAACTTTTCGCACAGGTCCAACTTCTGACACAGGATTCAAGACATTCACCAGGGAGAAGACACTTTCTAAACTAGCTCATTCCTCCTCATTATCTTCAAAAAAGTCTGGGCAAGATGATAAGCAAGATCATCCTCTGAAGTGAGCCAGCCTTGAAGTCTGTCAGCTTCCAGCTCCCTCCAGGCTGGTGAGGGCTGACATTTAGGAATTTAATATAAATGAGAGCCATTTACTGTCTCATATGGAGATGCAGGCTGGTCTTTTCCACGGTAACTTAAACACTGGTAAGCACTGATAATTTTGTGCCTTTAACTTCATGTCCAGAACCCACTGACAGCTAAACTGTATCCCATCCTCAGAATTAGCACACAAAAGACAAACTATACTCAATTCCAGGGATGCCTCTAAGAATACTACACAAAGTAATCCTCCAGTTGGACAGGAGCCTCAGCAGCCAGTGTCACAACATTCACTTCCCCGATCTCTGCAGCTTCCTCCTGCATCTCCTGGCTTGTCCTGGCCTTTGTTTCCCTTTGCAAAATTGGTGCTGTTTGATCAGAACAGGGGTGTCAACTCATTTTCATGGGGGCCACATCAGCCTGCTCCTGCATTTATACGGGCCTAAAATTACATTCGGCCCTTTGAAGGCAACTGCGAGACTGATGTGGCCTCCAGTAAAAATGAGTTTGACACCCCTGGATTAGAATGTAACTATAGAGACAGAGGATCATTTCACTTGTCAGTAGGCTGTAATTTAGAAATAAAGCTAGTAGCGTGGTCTGTACCAACCAACCGACTGACCAAACACCCCAAAAAACAAACAAAAAAAAAACCCAAAAACAACCACAAAAAAACCCAGCACCACCATTAACAGAAAAAAGCCACCAACAATGCTGATTGGACAGTACTAACGCATTCTTTCATACACTCTTTTGCTATTAAGCATGCTAATTTATTGTAAAATTATAATTTAAAACCTGGGCTCACACTGACCAAATTACATTCAAAACCCAGGAAAAAGACACCACACAAATTTCTATCTAAATTATTGGTATTGTTTTCATGGCATCCAAGAAACAAAATTTGTAAAGAAAGGGTAAGAAAATAATTAATTTTTAACACCTCAAAGTAAATACTTAACCTTTACACACATGATTTTACAAAAACAGATCATGCTGTCAAATTTTGAACTTGAATAAGTACCAATTCTCTGTCTAGATGACACCAGCAAGTTGTTTACCATGCTTGCTTTAAAAAAAAATGTTTTAACATCTATTTGAAATAGACAAAAAAGTCATAAATTTCAAGATTAAGTTTCCATCAGAAGTTACAAGGCTTGAATGCTTTGCAGAAATCACATTCCCTCTTAATCTCTTGCTTTCCATTACAGCATTTTCAGATTGTTCCCCTTTTTTTTTTTTTTTTTTTAACAAAACATGAAGAAACCCACTGGTGCCACCAGGAAACCAGCAGGAAAGGAATTTCCCTGGTTGCTACAAGCAATGCACACTAAGATCAGAAGCCAAAGTCTAAAACAAAACTGCAAACCATTTTTAATAGTAATAACTAATTGTTGCAGTTCTACTCCAACATACAAATTACATTGGCCATTTAACACAACTTTGCTTCTGACTCAGAAGCTCGGCTATGAGACCAGTTGGTCATAACACCCAACAATTGCAATGTAATGCAATTTCTGGAAATATCAGGCAATTTCTCTCCAGCCAAGAAGCCCATCATGTATCCCACCTCAAGCTGTGCTTGCGAGATCCCCTGTAAACAGAATTTAGCCTGGGGCATATCTGCATCCAAAAGGCTGTGCAGACATCTGAAGCTTAGTGATACAGGCGTGCTGTCCTAGTGGGGTTCAGCTGTCACACAGACTTAAGTGGGGCTGTGAAGCCTGTCATGTGCAGTGAAATGACTTCAGCACAACATAGGAACATTTTCAGTGCCACAATTGTGAGCAAGCACTGACTTATATTACTTTTCGGTTTTTTTACCCAGGTAATTCATCCATTTGAATTACTATTTTGTTCTAAGAAAGCAGGCACTTGTTTATGGTGAACAAAGGTGACAGAATACAAGTTTTTTTCTAATAATGCTGAAGTGAAAGGACTTAAGCATCTTTTTGAAGCTAAAATGGCTACTCATTAATTCAATATTTATTTTTTGAAATGGTAGACCACATATTAAAACTCAGAAGATTTTTAGGAACAGGTTAGAGAAACACTTTTCACAAGCTATCGGCTGAGCTTGCACCAGTAGCATCATATGATGTTTGGGGAATCCTTTCAAAGCTACATCTTTTTATAAATGTACTTTGCAATTTGGCACATTTTAAATTCTTCTAGTCCTTACAAAGGATGTAGTAAAATGACTATAATCCATAAGATTACATTACAGCAACATAGGCCAGAATGTTACAAGACAATGAAACCAATAAACATGGTCTATTAGAAAAAATAGAACTGGCCTAACAGTACAAGGAGACATTTGAATGAATAATATGATTTTGCTTTTTCTTCCAGGAAGAGTGGAATGATTGAGATGGTGTAAATTCCTTAAATATGTCAGAAAGTAAAAGGGGAAAATAAAAAAAGAGTAAACAAATCCCAGAGATTTTCTAGGAAGCTACTAGAACCTTCATAATCTAAATGTAGAATGCAGTCCTGCAGTTCATTTTTGTACATAACTTGTCATACTATGTTTCTTTTCAGTTGTGTATTAATTCACCACTATTTTGTGGATGCATCTCTTCAAGAAGGAGACAGACTACCTTAGTGCGTTTCCCTGGATCCCTGCCAGATCATCTCAACCTCATCTCAGGTCTTCAGGTCAAAAACCCCATACATCAATACTACTTCTGGTCCACGGCCTGATCGTGTCTAAAATGCAAGTTTCAATTGGATGAATAATGAATTAACCTTTAGGCAGCTTCTCCTTGTTCAGGAATCAGAGCTTTGATCTTGGACTGTAGATACGTGAAACCGAAAAATCCAGTCACAATTTCTTTACAATATTTTTAGATGCTTGTATTCTCACTGGAGGAAATATTATATCCTTCTTCAAAATGACACACTGGCTATTTCTTTCAGCCAGGACACAAGATGTCTTGAGAGTCTTCTACAAGCCAAGACGGCTCACAATCACAAGTATTGGGTCACAATTTTAAAAATTTTATTTAGAGCTTCTTGATAAACAACATTAAATCTGATGGTCTAATCTCTAATCTGGTGACAAAACAGCTAGAAAAGATGCATACTCTGTATGATACTTTCAATGACAGCTTGCAATAGTTGAGCACAACTTCCGACTTGAAACCACCTCTATATTGCAATAAATTTCCTCTTGTTTGTGTCAAATCAACAGTAACATGCT
This sequence comes from Streptopelia decaocto, assembly GCF_964273445.1. Taxonomy (NCBI): domain Eukaryota; kingdom Metazoa; phylum Chordata; class Aves; order Columbiformes; family Columbidae; genus Streptopelia; species Streptopelia decaocto. Next base: position 87,164,338 of record NC_138656.1, read on the forward strand.
TTAAAATAGTTCCCTAATAACTAGTTGATAGGAACTTAAGTGAAAGTGTCCAATTGTCCCTTTTGATCAAGATCAGAATAAAACATCATACCTGTAAGTTCTCAGATAAGAAAACTGGGATCAGAATGACTTGCAATCACTAACAAAACAATAAATAGGCTAACCAAGCTGACAGAAAAAAGACTATGAGGGAGGGAAAGAGGAAACATGTCTCAGTGACAGTCCTTCACATAAACACTATCTGGTTTGACCAAGACCCTCTGGGATGCTCTCTGCCATGTGCAAGGCCAATTATCCTTACATCTTCCTAATCATTGCTTCATGACTATTCACGTGAGAGCACAAAATATTTATGTAAGCATCATGTTTTTCAAGTCTTGTTACATGATTTTTGGTCCACAGAATCCTTTGTAGGCTGCATAAACTCTGTGTGCAAGAAAGCTCTAGCAGGAACTGGAGTCTGCATGCAGCTATACAATATATGCTCCTCTTCTTCCTTACAAACAGTCAGAACTATCTGCACTCTTTCCCATAACACCTTTGATGAATTTGGATGACAAACACCACCAAATGATGCATTTCAATAATAGATGATTGCTTCATTTAAAGGGATACTGAAGTGGTTCCTCACCTGGTGAAAGTCACGTTACTATCTGGCACATGGTTAACAAGTCCTAGAATATAATGTACAAATCCCCTTAATATAAACAAGCAGTGCATGTGTGCATATAAAGTGTATACAACTAATTTTTTAATGTAGTGTTTTTAATAAGCAGCATTCTTTTTTTACTGGGTCACTCCAGCTGAAAAGCCTAACAATGAGAAGCACTTCTAATACTTTTGTATGTATCTATGACAAAGGCTGAGACTCAATATTAAACAAATGCCTTGCTGTTATTTTATTTTGCCTCTTGATAATGTATGTGCTGGGTTACAGGGAAAATGAAATTTAAGGTTAAAAAAAAAAGTCATCTACAACTCTACTGCCCAAAATTTCCACTTTTAACCACATGATTCCTTTTTATCAAATGTTCTTTCATTCCTATTATAAAAAAAAAAATTAACTGCTAATATTATTCTAGCTTGATTATGACATGTTGCCTGAAAATGCTGATTGGTGTGCTAGAGATTGAACTGTCAGAGGGAGGGTATAGTTGATATTTTATCAGTTTAATCAAGGAGGAGCCTACTCCATTTCAAAAGCAAACATTTATGTCCCAAAAAAACTGAAGGACTTGGATTTTTAATTGACACTGTGTAAGACTTATACCAGTATTTGCAACATGATCATTCTGAACTCACCAAGTAAATTAGTCTTTTTGCTAACATCCATTCTTTCCATCTAAACATCGACTTGCCTGTTAGCTGATCTTATTTTTTAGAGAAATGACATTGTACAAAGAATATAATAACTTTCTTCTGTCAACCCGTCTCTATTAATATGAACAACCAATGACAACTCATTATACTCAGTACAGGAAACACACTTTGTATTTTATTTGCCTGAACTCCTTGTAGCAGTGTGGTACAGATGCTCCTTTAGAATTACCCAGCTGTGGCTGTTACATGGTCAGATGCTGTTTGCTTGGTATTATCAGTATTAACACACACAGCTGGTATTCCTCCTACTCTGTAATGGGCTTTTTTGATGTACACCATATGCCAATTAACATCTCATAAATTACCTTGTTATTGTCAATCTGTATTCACCATTTGGACTTAATCTTTCAATATTATACGTTCCCAGCAAAGAGGGTTTGGGTCGGCAGAGCCACTCTGCTGTGATTACATCTGATGGACCCTGTAGAATGGTGCTGCTTCCAGAAAGGAGTGGTTGCCATAGCTGCCATGATAACCATTGTAGTCTCAGGCAATGAATTTCCTAGTTCTTTCAGTTTTAAAATGCATAAAAGACGCAACTCTACCCTGTCTACTGTAACCTCTAAAGGACTACAGCCAGGAATATGTGGGCTAAGAATAATACTGAACCCTAGACTTCTTTCTTTGAATATTCAACATTTTGAATGTGCATAAGAAGTAGGCAACACCACCATATAGCTATCCTTTAAAAGAAAAGTCAAAACCTTGCACCACTGTATTCATAGGCACATGCCCTGAGGAGATGGCTACTCACAGGGTAACCAGACCAGGGAGAAGGGCCTCTGCATAGGTGTTTGTAAGTAGCCTGCTCTGGAACATCAAGGTGGGACTTTGGCAACTTCAATCCTCTTCCAGCCCTCCTGGATGGCCAGTTTAAAACAACCTCTTGCTCTGTGCTTTAGCCATTTGGGTCTTATTCTGACATGCAAGACAGTTCTCACACAATGAGGAACAAAATCCAAATTACAGCTTTACAGTATCTAAACATAGCACATCAATATTTAAGTACTTTATTGGGTTCGTTCCTAATTTAGAGACATCTGGCCTAAAGAGAACTGATTCTACTTCTGGTATAATGCTATCAGCTTCCACAGAAAACAGCTGTTCCATTTTATTCCAGTCATCTCCAAATTTTTCCTAAATAGCTATGTAATTCCTAGATCCTTTTGTCATCTCATATCAGATGTTGGTGAATGAAGAAAGAGCTGTGATGGCTAGTTGTCTTTGCATTTAGCACGTACTCCAGATGTGGAGAAAACACTCTCTTTAACATGCAATGCAAAAGATAATGCAAATTACTAGTGCTGCTGAGGCTGCAAAAACTCTTAGTGACTAGTACACTGGAGAGTGGTAATATAGAGGGGTTGGACAAATTAAACCCCCTGGGGGAAAATCTGGATTCCTGTTTTGTTCCAATTATTCTGCCTGAAACTTCAAAGAGAAGAAAAAGGAACCCTCAGACTCCACAATCAGTCAAGATAGAGTTATTTAGTTTAGCATAAGGGTGCCTGGAGTCTTGCAAGTGCTGGTGTAGAACAGCTGTCATATACCTGAGGGGTCCCTTCTCACTTCCTTAAAAAACAGGAACACAGGTTCAAGACCCTGTTCAAGCTGTGGATCCCAAAGCAATGAATGAGGCAGGAGGGTGGGTCTTTCAGTTTTTTAGCTACATTTCCCTCTTTGTTTTATGTAGTTGTGCTCTCCTGTAACTCTTGGTGACTCCACACCCCACCTGCCTCAATTTTAAAAGTATATTCCCCTTGCACTGCATATGTGATCTAGCTATCTAAATCTAGATCTGTTTTGAGTAGCGAGAATGCATGGAAACAATACTGTTTTAATGTCATATTTTATAGGCTGATGTACTCTGTTATGTCTTCTTCCCCACTAAGCTCTGCTCTTGTTTGTGCTTCTCAGATGGACAAACTAGAGGGCTAGTGAGTCAGCACCTTGATTAGACTGAATCTCAGACTCTGACTTTGTTCTCAGAGACCTGAAAAGGAAAACCTTGAGAGGCTTTCATAGCTAACAAATGCTTTTCCTTCATATCATTTTCACTATGAGGAAGCCTATCCCCACCCTTGAAACCCTACTGCAATTCATTCCTGCATTCCTATTGTCTGCTTTAACTGTCTTCTTGAACACTTTCAGACTTAAAGTCCTTCTCATCTTGACTGTTGCACATCCTCTCTTAAAGCCTTCCAAGTACACCTCATGTCAAGTGGCATATATTCTATAATCCAGAAGCTTCACCTTATCAATCACTTCCCTTAGCCTTTGTGTTATTTTTAAATGAAATTAAAACTTTTCCTCCTTCTCTTAAGGATCCCCAGTAGACTCTCTCACCTCTCTTCTACATTCTCCTCCATGCCTATTCTACACATCTGATCTTGGACTCCCCTCCATCTGTCCTACTTGCACCATACTGTATATCCTGAAGAGTTTCTTCCTATCTAAACCTCTGGCTTAGATTAGAAAACTACTTTACAACTTAACCTTTGACAGTGAAACAAATTTTACTTTCCCTTTTGTGTCTTTTCATGCAAGTCCCCTCTCACTAAGCTCATTCCTGAAAGTTTCTACTGTCAACTCAGAAGCTATTAAATTCCATCCTCTATTCTGCTCTTTGCTGTATCCATATACTGCTAGAACATTTCTGCTGGCATAAGAGTCCTGTGCAGCACACTAATGTGCGTTTCTGTATGCATACAACACAAGGGCATGATGAAAAAAAAGTCCATAACAAAACACGTACTTCTTTCTTATTGCTCAGATAATTTTGTCTGATTTTCTCTTCCGCATTAGCCAGAGTGAAAAGTGTCTACATATTTCTGCAGGAAAAAAAAAGCTACAGTGTTTTCATACCCAGAAAGTGTACTTCTCTGCAGCAACCCTTTCTTTTTACAGAAGTGCAATCTGTTTACTTTATTAGACTTCCACAATATACTACATGGTGTACCCAGTATTGTTTTAGAACTCACCAGAGAGCCAATGTGAAAGTCCTTTGGCTCCAATGACTATTTCTTAACCCATTTCCCTCTTTATTGAGAGTTTTAGTGAGAATTTGGGATATGCAATAAACATAAAGTGGGTCTTTCACAAAACAGTGATTTTGCACCTTAAAAATCTGGCTGAACTGTTAAACATAATTCAGTAAGCTCTTGTGCATGTACATTTCACTGTAACTTGCATGCATGCATCATTATTGAATCTCAGTATTTTCATTACCACATAGGGCAATATTTCTGTTATTAAACCATGTCTTTTTATGATTTAGAATACAAAATAAGTACCATTTATATATTTGTTGACTCCTGTGAAGACAGAATTAAAATAAAAAGCAGAGAAAATATTATCCAAGGAAACTGAGCTGTAAAATAACTCTATTGTAGAAAGTACTTTAGTGTTAAGGTCTGTGTTATAAAGGACAAATAGATGTCAGTGGCATTTTAAAAAATAAAATTGTTTATCCTGTGGGAAAGTTCTTTTTTATTGTTTCATCTTTGATTTTGTTTTAAGGATAGAATAAGAATGGTGAGAGATAATTACTGCCCAAGTGCTCTGCTTTTGTGAAATTAGTATCTGACTGTGTTTCTCTCTTGGGTGTCAATTCATTATTGTGTCACATAGGGACAAAATACCCCAGCTCAGACAAATATTAGACTCATTTAAGCCACGTATAATCAACTGCCTTCTGTGACTAACTAGTGGTCTTTGGAGATGTTTTCCAGAACAGTCCATTCAGAGCCAGTGCAAAGCCTCTGTAATCATAGATTAGAGGGAAAAAACAATAAAAAAAAAAATCAACATCAGGTTTTTTGACAGTAACAGCAGATGCCATGTAGGGCAGGGCAGCCCAATTCAAGGGGTGGTGGCAGAGTAGCTCTTGCTGACTCAGCAGCAGGGGTTCAAACCAAGCTGGCAGGCTGAGCTGCCCGCTGCCTCCTTGGCCAGAGACAGCTCATCTCACAGCAGGGGCAGCAGGAAGGTGCACGCACGGACCATCAGACTAGTGCACAACAACCGACAACCTCTGTTTCTTCTACTATTGAACAGCTGGTTCTTTACATCTTTTTCTTGGCTCAGAAGATGGTAACCGGTAGTGGTGACTTGCTGCAGCTTCTGGTGCTTGACAAGCTGTGGATGACGAGTTTGCAGCCAGTTGTGAGAGCGCTACTGCTTCTTCATGTTCAATATAGGCCACAACCACCTCTATTTTTCCCTTCCTACAAATTGCTGCAGCACTACCATCTCCACTACCTCCAAAATTATCCCTTCTTAATTTTTAAACCACAACTTCCACAGAGGCATTAATGATAGCAGGGAAACAGAAAACGACATATATGCTGACTCCATGGCACTGAATCACAAACAAAACACAAACTTACCTAAACAGGAGTATTTAAAATTTGAGAATACAGGTACCTACATGATGCATGCAGCTGGTACATAACGATGACTATTGAAATGGGTTTTCAATGATTATGAATTCCTAAAGAATCCTACTAAAAGTTTTGAAACAAAGACATAACGCTCACTTGCTTTCCTTTGTAAAGTTGATCATATTTTATCTTTGTCATTTTATATTATACATCTTACATCAAAAAGGCAAACTGATACGGTTTGTGATGAGGCAGAAAAGTGAAATGAAATTAAATGAAAAAAACTATTTTCCCTATTGGAAGCCCCATAATTAACATAATGGAGATAATGAAGTACATGGATTTTTTTTCAATTATAGTACACTGTTGGAATGTAACAAAGGCAGAGATATCTAGGAGTGCTGCCAAGATTCTGCATTGTATGAAAATTGTTGTTGGTTTTGTTTGTTTGTTTTTATTACTTCCCCTTCTTCCCATGGTATTCAATTTATTTATTGAACAGCAAGACAATTTTCCAGGTGAGAAGAGTACTACGTACATACTTACTATAAGACTGTAGATGATATTGTCATTAGCCATTAATTCATTTCTGAAGCAAAAAAAACTTATTAAGCTACTTGTCAGGTATGAGTCTGTCCAATTCTGAACTTGTAGGCTACTGCAATTTGTGACAATAGTCACAAAAACTGTGGCTCTTGCAAGGAACATGAATAAAAGCTTAATCAATATTTTTGTTTTCAATGTTTTTCAACATTCACATTTACGTGAAGTGTAATTTAAAGATTTTGTGCTTTTGTTTCTTATTTCAATGAATTCACCAACAGAATGGCTTCCTTGTAAAATGCTAACACCATTTTGGCAAATATTCTAAAGCACTTCATGAGTAATATTTTATGGAACAATTAGAAAAGCCTGTTTCTTCTACAAAACCTTTTTACTGCAGAAGGAAGGCAAATTGGTTAAGGTTTTGTGATTGCTGCCATTAAGCTTGTTCCTATCAAAATAAATCCTGCTAAATAAAATATGTCGGTCTTTCAATGCGGACAAGTTGTGCTCCAATAATCACAACATATCCTAAGTGGCACATGATGGAAATGTTTGGAACCAAAAATTACCCAAACCTTTTGAAGATCACCATTTTCCCTAGGTTTACTGCATAAAAGATTAAGTAGTAAGATGATGTTGATAGGTGTATTTTTCTAAGACTAGGAAGAAAAAGGTTTTTGAAAGAGGCTTTTCTTACTTCAGACTGAATTTTCAGAACCTATTTCAATATTATCAATAAAAATAAAAACCCCACACTGCTTAGCCAGCGGAGGATCTGATTCCCAGCAATGACAAAAAAGGGAGACTTAGAATATAGGAATGAACACATATGCTGATTATCACTGCTACATCAATAATCTTTAAATCTTACATTTAGATCTTATTTTTAAATTCAGATGTTCATTTTGGTACCTGAAAGGAAAAAATAAATTATCTTTCTTTTGTGAGATTAACCACATAAAGTAATTTCAAACCTAGTTTAGTAAGAGCAAATTTATGCAATTTAAATACAGTTTAAACCATGTGATCTGTTGCAAGCTTTTGAAGTTATATGGTGTGTTTATGCAAAAATTATTCCAAATCCCTCAACTATCACACTATTAGAGAAACTTAATGCCTTACAGTGTCTCCAGGGAACACTTAGTTATTGCCTCCAAGTAAATAACCATACTTATTCTTACAGAATACCCTGTACCAGTACACTCCTTCCTTTCCCAGGGCATGATTTTGTGTCTCAGCCTATTGAAGGTCTTTGTTTTCAATTAGATGGGCATTTGTGGTCTCTACTATGAATATTCTTTTGTATTTTCTGAGGCCCTTGACAAGTTGCAGCGATGCGTTTCATCTTTATGCACACCTTGCTGACTGGTAGTGAGAAAGGCAGGGTTGCCCCTTCTTAGCCTTCATGATCAGAGCTCTGCTTAAAATACATCATCACCAGATGATAAGAGAAGACAAGATATACTTCTCATTTCTTATTTCACACAGAATATGAAATATATTGTTAATACTATTTTAATTACATGCTGTATGGGGATATAGCGGAAGATTTGGCGAGGAGATTAGTTAAATGTAAATACACTCAAGTGACTTGCATCTGTCTGTAGAAAAAGCACATACATCACACTAATAGTTTTACTGACCTTGTGTGCTTGATGAGTAGAACCTCTGTGTTAGAGAACATAGGCCTGTGAGAAACTCCAGGCACCTTATCACTATGTCTGAGATTCCTGCTTTGTTGTGAGAAAGAGCGGGAAGCTGCGTCTGCCTGAAGCCTTGAAATACAGGCGAGCTCAGCAGGCCCGGTGATCTTCCAGCAGGGCTGAACTGACCAGCGCCTGTGTCCCCACTGGTGTCACCTCTGCCTGGGAGCTCAGGTGTGGCTTCAGAGATCCCCCAGTAGAGAGGGAACTAAAATAAAACTTGCTCTTTGCAATGCATTCGTGGCCTCTGGCTCTTCTTGCGACGTGCCTGCGTACGTGTACATACATGCCCTCCTATAACAGGTTACAACCAACACCTACCAAAATTCCCAGTACTTTAGATTCCCATATTTTTTCATAAATATCTTGGAGAATAATTGAAATATTACCAAGAAAATAGCAAGGCCGAAAAAGACTATACAATTGATACAAGAGTAAAGGATCAAGGCACACAGTAAAATAAAATTAAAATTGTGATCTCTCATTTATACCAAAATTCTATTGCATGCATAATTTCATGAAAATCCTATTTAATCTCACTGTATTTTTATGCACTCAGTAAATCTATCATGGAAAGGCAATAAATCTGAACATTTTACCTGAATGTTTCCAGTAAACTGGTCACATATAGTCAAGAGTAATATACTTGGACATCATCACGGAATTGTTTCAATGCTCAATATTGTGTCAGGCCAGGTCTCCAAATTAATTTGTTTTCTTAGATGTAAAACGTATATAGTTTAGAGTTTCTCAAAGAGCGTAAACAAGCAAATATGCTTGCATAATGGCAAGAAAAATGTAGTTAGTGTATTTATCAGTTTGGACTCCCATGATGTTTCTTTAAAGTAAAAACCACATCTATTGACAACAGCTCTTTCCAAATTAGCACCATTGCAAAATGGTAATTAGGAACAGCATTATCTTTTTTGAACTCCGTGTAGTAAAAGAAGCATATCTATGTGCAATCCAAATAAGCCACCAACAGCTGGGCAGAAGAAAATTACATTGGACTAAAAGGATTTCCACTGAAGCTTGCTCTCTAGATCAGTCTTATTTGGGGGCTGGACTAGATAACATTTAAAGGTCCTTTCCAACCCAAACTATTCTATGATTATTTAAGAATACAAGTATTTTCCATAGATAATGGAAGATGATAATGAAATCAGTGGACAACAGGCCCAAAGTTAGAAAGCATTGTCAAAACAGAAAAATGTGCCAAAATGAGTAGAACAAAGGAGGTTATAAACTTGGGAACAATGTGTTAAAAATTGAGCTAATCAGCTGAAAGCCACAGAGCCGTGATATGTTAAAGGAGTTTGAATCTATCATATGATAAATGCCTTTTCACAATAACTTTCTGTTGGTGTTTAGATGATGTTCATATAGGTTGAGACCAGGATATTCATAGGCAATGGCTTTCTTGCTAAATTTGAAGGACAGTCCAAATGTTAAGTGTCTTACTTCCACAGCTTCCTCAAGACACCCCACACATTATCACAGGTCACTCAGAGGACACTGGAAGACCCTGACTGACACAGAGCCATGCTCTCTCTGCTTTGTATTTAACCATCTTCCACTCAACACATGATTCTTATTTGTTTTTCATTACTGACTGTATAGCTCATTTTGAGGGGACAAAAGTAGTAATTCAGAAAAATGGCTTAAGTAAGTGAAGTTATTTGCCAAGTTATTGACAATCTTGGAGTTAATGATGTAATTTGAAAGATCAATTCTCTTCTCTGTGTAGGGATTATGATTAAAAAAGGTGAATAACAATAACAATGACTGAGGCTAAATTACTGTAAATTGTTCAGCTAATTAAAAATAAACAATATACCAAATCAAAGACTGACAATTTGCTCCTGAATTTTGAAATTAAACTGACTGAATTAGTACAGAGCCTGACATATGAAAAAAATAAATATCTTCTTTTAAATAAAAACCCACTCATTCATAGAGATTTTAGCAGAAGATGTATAAAATCCATTACTTCAGAAAACATAAAAGTCAAAAACCTGTCCCTCCATCTTCTTCCTACCCGATAACTAATGCCCTGTCTGCGACTATGGCCTTGACTTAACAGCTGAAAAATCTGACTGTTCATTCTTAATGCGGCTCTTTGACTCAGACTGTTAACCCAAAAAGGCAGTGCAGTAGATTTTGCTGATTGCAGAGAAATAATGAGATTGAAGTAGTTTACCTTCATTCAAATCCTAAAGTCCCACTGTGACTGAGTTTTTCTCTCACCAAAATTAACAGTTGACTTTAAAATAGAGGTAGCTATTGAAATATTAACAAATTCAGCAACATATCTTTCATCTTAACTGATTTAAACAACAGTCTAAAATAAATTTCAAATAAATGAAAAAGGGAGTGGAGGGAGTGTTCAGGACAAGTAGATGTTTGACGCCTGAGACCCTAGTTGAGTAGTGTTGTTCTTGACAGGCTTTATTAGGCACAAATGGGAGGAAGACTTCGAGGCCAAGCCAGGAGTGGAACCAGTAGAGGCAGAGAACACAGGAGCTACATGGTCAAGCACAAGCAAAGTCCAAGAAAATAAGAAAAGAAGGCACCAGCCTAAAGACCAGTTCAAGAGAGGATTCAGAGACTGAGATGAAGGTTGGCCAACTTTCTAACAGTCTACATGCTACTAGGAAAGAGGTTCCATCAAAAAATAGACATGACTGCTTGAACAGGACCCAGGGATACACTGTCTGAAATAGCACCAGACAGCTTCATAGACATGGGTAGTAAATTTACCGAGCAATTTACTGTGATTATTGTTCAGGGATTGGCACTTTAAATAATAACCTCGCTCAGACTGCCTTCTATTAGTCTATCAAAATCATTGCTCCCTTAAATCAGGCTCAAGAGATACGTTACCAGTGGTGCAGTCCACAGAGATGCATGTGGCCCCACTGTGAGTGCACTAATGACTCACTCAAGCACAATTCAGTTTTTATCTTTAAAGTGTCTGTAAGGAAAAGCACAGAAGTGCATAAGAACATAAATATGCTGAATAACCTTTTTTTTATACCTTGGAGTCATTGCCTGTAGTGGGGGACACACTGTGGATGACTGGAAACTTGTCCCTGACATATAGGGCTCAGAGTCCAACCAAAAGAACCCCAGGAAGTACAGGCACAAACTAGCCTATGCTTATTGGTTACCCAAGGCACTGAGATACTATAATGCACAAGGTTAAAGGCAGTAGGTTAGTGTGTGTCAGTAACAGAAACACTACTGATGCCTGTATCATGACCACCTATAACTATGTCTTAATGGAGACAGAGTGTATATTGAATTCCAGACAGCACTGAGGATAGTCTCCATTCTGGTAGTCTCATATTGGACCTTGACACAACTCATTTATCCAGTTTAAGAGTCCCTAGCAGGAGATAATAATACATTTAGGTTTCCCAGCTACCAGTGGAAACAACCTTGGGGACTGTTTCCTGTGGTGAAAACCAAACCCCTTTCAAAGTGTCGAAGAATGAGTCCACTTTTGGGATATGACGTTCTTGGTAGAACATAGATAGACTAGTTCTCTGAATTAGATAAATCTCAGAAACTCCAGGGAACTACTACGTCTTGAAGACAGATTACAAATGACAGAACTCAAATCTTTTCTCCATTCCTGGTGATGCTATCAAAAGTAGAAAGACACTTAAAAATTAAATGCGGTGTTGACATTTCCAGGGGCTTGAAAAATGTGCTCTCAGACTCCCTTATGTCATGAGAAAAATCCCAGAAGGGTGAAGGCTGTGATACAGCAAAAGAAAACATATATAGTGCAGCCTCAGGCCATGGGATTCATGAACCAATGGGAGCATGTCTAAAAAGCCCTTGCTATTGGACTGCCCAGAGAAACAGAAGTGATGGCGATCTTCTGGTAAAAGGTCATTAAAGGGGCTCTCAGGACCTGGAACTTTGCTCGTGTCCAAATATATGACATATTCCAGAAAAGGAGCTGAAGACTTCAAGCCTTTAGCACTTTTCGGTCAGAGGACAGCTTCAGGACCTGCTTGCGCAGCAATTTTTTGAGTTTAGGTTAATTTTTCCAAGATGTTCTTTGGCAAAAGGAACACATAACATGGTGACTATGTTCAGCCACTATAGATGGAGATTGGTTGTTGATGACAATGTGACACACAAAAACATAAGGTAATGAAACTTTCATGGCCAAAGCAAACCAGTAAGTGATGAAAGAGAAGCTATACTGACAAGAACACAAGTGCTGATATAAAAAATTTCCATCTATCCTGAGCCACTGCTGTCAAGAGGAAATGAGAATCACCATACGTTTTTGCATTATGGTCTTCCACAGAGCATTAAAGACAGGAGTATTTGAGAAAAACCTATAAATACCATGAATGTGAACAAACCTCATGAACAAACCTTGTGAACAAACTGTCTGTAACAGTTTGGCATGTGCATATCCAGAAGTTCAATGATTCTGGAGTGTCCACCTCACAGGACTTAAAATGCCACTGTATATGATTTTAATATCAGAAAATTGGATTTTTTTTTTTTTTATTCTGAACATGGCTTAATCCATCATATTTTCCCTCTGGACATTAACTCCTAAACTCAAATAATTTCTAAATTTAAAAATCTGCAATAAACTATTTTATTATTCTGACAGCTACTGTTATAATTGCTCTTGTAACTCTGGCTTACTTCTGTGTTAAACTTCATTTAAATTGAGAATTATTTATGGTAGAAACTTATCTTTTTATTATTCTGCAAATGCCATGTTCATCTGTAACACAGTCTAGTAAGAGATGACAATATAATTGAGGAGAATGAATGAGCATTCTGAGTAAAGTGTAGAAGTCCTTTACTCAAGCTATTAAGACTGTGCCAAAGCCACTGCATCCCATAATGCTCCCACTCTAGTGCAGGAAAAACTTCTATAAACTGGAGTTGTGGAGGCCACCAAGATGGTCAGGGTTGGAGCACCTGTCCAGTGAGGGGCAAGTTGTTCACCCTGGAGAAGAGTTGGCTTTGGAGGGGACCTAACAACATTCCCCAGTGCCTACAGGGAGATTACCGAGGGGCCAGAGGCAGGCTCTCCACAAATATACAAAGAAAGAAGATGAGAGACAACAGGTATAAGCAGAAACAAGAGATTAAGACCAAGTAAGGAGAAATGTTGTCAGCATGAGGTCAAACAGGAGAGCATGCTGCCCAGAGAGGTCATGCAGTCTCTGCCTTTCGAGTTTTTCAATACTCAACTAGATAAATCACCAAGCAGCCTGATTTGTCCTCCTGCTTGATTCTGCTTTGAGCAAGAGGTTGAACTGGACCTTTTGAGGTCCTTTCCAACTAGAATTTTCCTAGAGCTCTAAAAACCATACAGACACCTTCTGGAGATTGACTAAAAGTCTGAGAAAGCAAGGAAATGTCACAACATAGCATTGAATAAACAAGTTTAGCACGTACTACTTTTTTACTTAACTAAAACCTACTATATTTACTACTTATGCATGAAGTGGCATTTAAAACTGTCAGCCACCTATATGGGCTTCAATAGGTTTTCTGAGCTCTTATTTTTATTGTAGAGAAGGCTAGAAAAACAAAAGCTGAGCACACAAAAAGGCCCCGCTCATAAACCACTCCATGGACATCTCATTTGTCCCTTAACCTGCCCTTCATTGCTTGCCAATTGCATTTTTCTTTATGTTTAACAAGCTCGACTTGCAAGGGTAAACAAGTTTCCTCCTAATGATGTTCTGATGGAAGAAACATAACTGCACACCATAAAATCTTAGTAGCTATTTAAATTGCTCCACAAATTATCTTTAAGTGCTCTGCATGATTTATAGTAGAAAACCATTCCTCCTTCAAACAACTAAATAGAGCTGACTGGGAACTTCCAAGAAAACATCTTTTTGGTAGAAAAATATCCACCTGAAAGACAAGCCCTTATTTCAGGGAAGGCTTAATTAAAAGAAAATAAATTTTGCTGGGAAAGGTTTTGGGTAGAAGTTTTAATCAGATATAATATACTAGTTTAATTAGATCATAATCACAGCAAGAATACTGGCGCTGTGAGAGGCAGAGAGACAGCTGATTTGTAAGCTAAGGCAGACAAAGTGACAGAGACAGGTTCAAGATCTTGCCTCAGCCAGACTGCAGAAGAGTAAAAAGCTTGAGCTTGGATCTAGGTGAGAGATCTATCCTGGTTGAATCTTTACTTTTTCTACTGTACTGGAAAGAATTTAATGTAAAAGACTTATTAAAAAAAAAAAAAAAGACAGTAAATTATTTTTTTTGTTTGCTGATGAGCCCTTTCTCCAAATAATATTTATATTGAAACAATAAGTAAACACATATACTTGCACAGTTACAGCAGTTTGCACACCCCTGATTACCTCAGCATTTTATAACAGTAAATGAAGTGGCAATTTCAGGGCAGAGCGGCATCATTTTTAGACAGATTACTGCTGAAACTAGAAATATGAAAAGATTAACATTTTAGAAAGTGAAAGCTGTTTATCTACATTAATTAGGCCATAATTTATTGAGTAGGAAATAGAAATCAGTAAGGTATTAGAAAAAGCTTTTAGAAAGAGAGAAACTTTGTAGCTGTTCCATCAGAGGATTATATTCTGATATAATTACAGCTTATTTATTCAGAGAGTTGTACATTAACAGGTTCCAATTCATTAATGAATAACATTTGTTTCTATAGACTTAGTTGTTGATGTGTCTAAAAAACTTTGAGCTGTACTTAATGGAAGCTGATCTGCTGAATTAAATCCTTAATTATTAGTACTTTATTGAGCCACTTATAGTCTAAAGCTTTTTTTGAACAAAAAGTACTGAAACAATTTGCTCTATATTTAAGTTGGATATAATTCTCTGAATGACACAAGTTGACTGGGATGTAAGAAACACTAACAGAGTTTTAGCTGGACATATACAAATGCTAAACCAAAAAAGATCCAAGAGATAATAGGAAGTCTAGTAATTCAAGTAAACTATGCAAACTGTACGAATGTGAGAATAAAGATTTATAGACACAAGATCAGTAGTAAGTAGTATTGAAAAATCAAACTTAGATCCTTTTTTGCTGTTCTCTGCCTCACTTAGGACACAGCAACATTAGAAACCCCTCAAGGTTCAAACTGGAGACAAAGAGAAAATGACAACATATTTCAAGCAGAACTGAACAACAGCTGCTTATAAGACTTAAAACAAAGATAAAGTAGCAATTCAAATAATAGAAGTTTCAGTTGCTATGGCATATCAATAGCAGTGTATGTTTGCATAATTTATGTACAAAATTATGGCATGTTAAAGAAATAAACCTAAAATAAAAGTAATTATACAAGGAAAAATACAAGGAAAAATACGAAGTATATGTATAAACATATATGCTTATATATTTATAAACAGAAATAAAGCAAATATATAATGTAAAAATGGAATTCTGAGGTAGGATTCAAGTAGGAAAAAAAGGAATATGCAAAGTTTCAGAGTTTATATTTTGTGCAAACTATATATTCTCAGAATTTCATTACAACTCTGAATTAAAGCAAATTTTGATATGTCAGCATTTTCAATCCACTCCATATTATTATCATGCTTTACATATTTTATTTGAAATTTTTCACAAGTCAATTTAGTGTGTTCATACATTTGTATTCATAAGCTATAGACTTTCTATATTAGAGGAGGATTGTCCCTAAACTGCAAACAATCTGAAGCCTTCAATGTGTAAAAGTGGGTACTGGGTGCAGCTGGCCTCAATTTTTAGAAAGTAAAATGTAAGTTTCAAAACCTGCTTGTTTCTAAATAATAAGAATCTTATGAAGTTAGTGGGTTTTGAACAAAAAAGAAGTCTTGTAAGAAACAGATAAAAATAGAAATCGAATGACTAATAACAAAGTTCTAATAAAAGTAAAAATACAATAGCTCCATTACAAGAAATATAGACTACTAACTCTAATGAATTCGCCTTACTCTCAACATTTGTAAATTACAATATCCCTCCTCTGATTTCATGCTAAGATATCAGCACTGTAAGGTTAATCTTTAAAATGTTTTAAAATCTCCAGTAACATAACATTCACAATAATCACAGTTCTAAAATAATTGCTGATTAGCTTATTGAAACTGAAAAAGAAAAGCTTACTTTTACTACTTACTTTTTTCATATTATGTTTATTTATCTTCTGGATTTCTTGTACATGACTGAGTGAATCCATCTTCCCTTTCAGCTCACTCTCTTCTTTAGTATTTCAGCTGTAGCTGTTTCAGGAGGCAGTCTTTATTGAAAAACAGTTATCTTCTATTGTAACATTTAAAATTATCACAGCATTTTTTATAAAAGTTTCTTTTTTCCATAGTGTACTTGGAAGTCCTATTCCCACTACAGCTGTACTTTTGAAGGTCAAAATAAGATTTGCTTCTTTTTCTGAGTTATTTCCCCTCTGTGAGTCTTAATTCACTTACTGTCATCTGCTCCCACTCACAGTTACTATTTCCTTCAGGATGCTGAACACTGGAGTTGATGGAGGTAGAAGATCAGTGGTGCTATCACAGATTTAAACAGGTGCCGGAGATGGAACCTGAATGCATAACAGCACCCCTGGCTTTGATGATCCCCTTCCCAAGACTGGCTCATTCTCCTCTGACTTGGGGACCTTATGCTGACTGTTATTTAAATTTTCCCTTGGAAGTTTCCCCTGGGCTCATCCCTGCTACAACTTAAGTAAGTGACGTCTGCACGACCTTAGAAACCTGAGGATTTTGCCTGCTCCAGAGAGCCAGTGTGCCAGGGCAGAGAAGTTAAATCACCTACTGCTGAAATGCCAGAATGGTCTTTGCTACCCCTTTGGCACTGGTCGTCTAACACTCCCCATGTGATTTCCTACAGCTCAGCCTGAGTGCTGGCACAAGCCAGGGACCATCCCTCAGGAGCTGCTTTGGACGTGGCAACCCTAGCTAGAAGACAACAAGAATTTAAGTTGGCTTGATGGCCAGAGGAAGGCCACTGGTAGTGTGGGTAGTACAGAAGCAACCTTTGAGTATTGGGCCTCACCAGGGTGGCACACATCTCACACGTCTCAGAACAGGAGCCACAGAAGGCAGCACAGCAGGCAGGGAGTCGTCTAAAGCCAACACGCTTAGCAAGGTCCTACTCACTGTTAGTCACTGGGAGAGTGACAAGAAAGATGTGTCCTGAATGTAATGCTTTACGCAAAATGATAGGAAAGTCCTTGGGAGCCATTGATTATATATTTTCTGAAAACAGTTGTCCAAAAACCTTTCTTTGAAAGTTTGAGCAAGGATCACTGATTTTCCACAACTGGGTGAGGTACCCACCCAGATGCTGCGTAAGAAGAAAGAACGAACAACCTTACTAATGCCTTCTGGGCCACCTTTCAAAACAAGGTACTTGCAAATGCATTTTCTGAGAAGTCATACAGATCACATTGGCTTAGGATAATTCTTTGCACCAATGTGGTGAAGAGAGTGAACTATATAGGTATCTACCACATGAAGAAGATGAGTAAGGGGGAAAGAGAGAGAAAATAAGTGCACAGAGAGGAAAGGAGAACCCAGGAATCAGTAGCGTTGCAGAAACACTTCTCTTTTGCCTGATTGTAGCTGAACTGACTGAAAAGGTCACTTCTCAAAATTACTTCCAGCTGCTCATGATTGCCATTTCCTGGGATCACGATGGCCTACTGAACTGCTCTTGTTCACACCCAAAATCCATCTCAGTTGAAATGAGCTACTATAAAGAGCACATTTGTGCTAGACTGACCCATTTTAGCTGAAATACTTATTTCAGTGTGATCAGAGACCAGTTAGAAGAGTTTAGCCACTTTTTCCACTGGAAAAAAAAATATTAATATCTAAATCTTAATGCACAAAAAAACCCCAGTAGTGTTAGTGGACTTCAGTGCCTAATGCAGCCAGCACAATGCATGGTGTTTTTGTACAAGGAGCTGCAACACGCACAAGGAAGGCTGCAATTGTACAAAGCAGAACAGGTACAGTCACAGCTGGAATTACTACTCTCCAAGCATAATCATATTGTCAGAAAGTGATTGTCAAATCAGCTCACAGCTTATCAACACAAATAATGCTGTCTGGGAAGACTGAATCATAAGAGACAGTCAGGAGGGTTAAATGAAAGCAAATGAAAAATATAAGGTCTGACCAGGGACACGGAATATTAAATGGACATATTCCTGTTTATCAACACTTCGTACCACATTACCAAGGCAATGTGTAAAATGATCAGGCATTCACCAGTCTGGAAATTAGTGAGATATTTGCTCACTTACTTATAATTTCTAATCTTCTTTTAAACTGTTGCTGACATGAATTCTGTCACTGAGTCTAAAAGTAGATTTAATGGTTTGGTTATGATAAGCATTTTCTTCGAAATGTATTACATCTTAAAATAATCCATCCAGAAGAAATATAGAACAAAAGAGGAAAACTATGTAGTCGTCTTCATCAGTGTCATCTATAAGGCTTTTGTCTTTTCTCCTCTTCAGGGTAGGAGTGCTATGGGAGCTTAGGGCTCATGCCTCTGCTTTTCTGTTAATCCATGCATCCTGAAGCTAAAATAAATGAATAAACCAGAAGCAGGAACAAAAAAACCCCACCGTATGTTACCCTGAGTAAAGAATGTAAAATCTCTTAGTTATGTCTGTGTGTTTGCAGCAACCAAAATAAAGGTAAAATGTCTTGCAGAAATACAATAAGGTAAGAAAACCTCTGGAATATTTCATTTTAAAGGTGATCACACAATTTCAGTACTTCACCCTTCTCATTAATTGCCAAACAGGTGTGGATAAACTTCCACTATATATGGTCTTCCTAACCAAAGCTGAAGACATGAGGGAAGGTGTTACTAGTTAGAGTAGACGTGATATCTGTGTGCAGTCTGGTCACAGAATGCAACAAAGCCTTTCAGCTGCCAACATTTTCCCCTCTTAAAAATGAAAACCCTTAGTTTATTTCAAAATAACCACAAGGGCACTTTATGTGGAACAAGATCATTAACTTGGCAGTGAAATGACTTGAGTGTAATATGCCTCTAGTACCCTTTTCAACTTTACTAGAAACTAATGAGTGAAAAAAACAGAAAGTGTCAAAAATAATTCCAGTGATATACCTGACTGGCTTGTATTTCTTTAACTTAGGTGTTTCAATTATTGCCTTAAGTGATTTTCATACTACAGCATAAATTATTTTAAGCAGATTTTCTTTCTCATTTGAAGCAAAATGCTAGAAATGCCAAACAGAATCCTAAAGTCCATAGTCAGTTTACTTTTTACAGTTTTGGATGTCAATTTTGGTTTATATAATCATTAGGAGGAAAAAAAACAGAGTAGGCTGCTCAAGAACACACATTAACATCACACAGAAATGTCTGCAACAATACATTAGTCCAACAAGGAATTTGGAGTCAAGTGGTAACCACATGGAACAGGCTTTCTTTGTGCTTCTATTAGCTTCTAATACACAAGTAGACTTTTAAAGGATCAAATAGTACAATCTGTTTTCTGAATAGTAGAGCAAAACTTTGCACCAAAAACCTGCAAAAGAATCTGTTCTCTTATATTCTAATGGTTGTAGACTGCCATTTAAAGTGTTACATATTTTTTAATAAATGCTCTCTACTCAGGAGAGCCTTTTACAAAAACACAAAAAGAGAAAAACAAGGTCTCCTTTGAAATAAAAGGTTTGTTTGTTTGCCTTCAAGGGTAAGTGATAATTAAAAGGAAAAATTGACAGCAAATGGGATTTTAGTAATCTCCATTGCCCAGTTACAAGGTGTTCTTTTAATTTTTTTACAAAAACACATGAAAAACTGCAACTGGCCCTGTACTTCGGAAGCAGACTATGCTTAGTGTTTTTAAGAAGACCTGTAGCGAACTGCCGTGCCAAGGACTCTAGTGCCAGCCCTGGTGATCCAAACCAGTTAGAGCAGCACACACCAGCGGTACGTGGTGCTGAGAACATGGCACTGCGCTGTGTGAATGATTTTCCCACCGCTGCTGGTAGCTCCAGCCTAATGCAAGCACATTGCAAGGTATGACTTGGTCCTGCTGCTTGGACCATTAAAAGGATGACACACTGTTGAAGGTTTTAGAGAATTTCAATGGAGTTCGCACTTTTGGGGAGGTCTCATCAGAGTTTGTCTTTTTGTTTCCTTGATTTTCTCATTTATCTTTTTCTTTTTTTTTTTTTTTTTTTTCCCCCTTGTGTTCTGAGGACAATACAGCCCCAGAGTAAGGTCAGTGTGAAATTGGAACCATTTTTAGGAAAGGCAACTAAAATAAATTGAAAATTTAGCTGAAAGACTCCCCATTACCTGCAAGGCCTGAATAACCTTGATTTTGATTGGGCTTATTACCACATGAGTAATGAGTACCAGTGAGGTACCAGTGAGGCATCCTGGTGTTCTGTAAAACTCAGAGTCTGAGAACAGGTACTGAGAGTCCCCCTGTGGAAAGAGTTAATCCCGTCCTTCCTTTCTTCCCTCTCCCCCCGAAAAAAGGGGTTCAAAGTAGGCAGTCTCTAAGAAAGATAGTAAGCTGCAAGATTAATCTTTCATTCTTTCTTCTTCTGGCTCAAGGCATATTTCCTCATCTGTGGTGTGAAAGAAAATGCCCAGAATACCCAGTGGCCAAAAGTAACAACTTGCCAGAGGAAAACACAGTGAAGAGCTGTGAAGGTCAGAAATGCCCTGGTAACTTCCTCAGGTAACAAAAGAACCAGTACACAAGTGTGTTTAAAGCCTTTTGAGGGTGCAAACCCTTCTTGTCAATTCTTTATGTCAAAAAATAATAGAAAACCAGGCTGATACAGTTTTTACTTGCATTCATCAGAAACATGAAGTAAATGCTTCACTAAATCAATGGAGTTCATTTATGTCAAATGAAAACAGATTGGGGTCTGTATTTCCCTTGTAATAATACCCTTGTTTTCAGTGTTTTATCTTCTTTCAGTACATAATAGTCATTTATAGGAGTTCCAATTTCTGTTGTTTTCTTCAGCGTTTTTCCTTCATAATATTCTTCTGACTGTACAAACTTGGCTGAATGTATCAGAGAGCATATTTACAAAATTTGTAGGTGCCATAATGCTGGGGACAGATACTCTTGAGGACAGAGTCAAATTTCAGTCTTCATAAGCGGGAAAGAAGGTATTCAAAGAACATAACTAAATTCAATAATGGAGACAGCAAAAAGCTGTGCTTTGACAGAGGAAACACTAGGCATAGCAACTGACAGGAGAAATGACCAAAACTCCTTGGAGTAACCACCATCAGTGCTAAAATCTGCAGTGCACAGTTTCTCAGGCTGTTGTGATGGGGAAAAGGCTGGTGTGCCAGCCTCACAAGCTGAAGAGTTGTATTCTGTAAGGTGCCAGGACTGACCTTCATCAAGTCACTTGTATCTCTGGCAACTTCAGGAGTCAGAAAGAACACGGCCCTTTTGAGCAACCCCAAAGACCTTGTCTTGGAACTATTTCTGTTCACTGGAGGATTTTCCTGGATGGCAGAGACTGTTTGCTCAAGTATAATATAAAAGAATTGTCTCAAACATGAACTCAAGCCTAGTGAGCAGGTGTTATGCAAACACTGTTCTTCTCAAGGATGAGCCTCTCTTTAGTGTAACTATTTAATGGGCATAACCCTGAAGAATTTAAGATGAATTTGAAATCAGCAAGTTTAGAAGAAACCATGTTGCTTAATTGAAGCAAGGATGAAACCTAACTTTGCTTGTTCAATTAAAGAAACAGGTGCAGACTAAGTAACTTTACTTATAAGAAAAAAGGAAAAACTAAAAGGAAACACAATTAAGGAGGGTGAAACAATTTATATAAGGAGGAGGTGATTTAAAGGGGATCTAAGTGAGGCACACCATCTGGATGAAGATGCAAAAACTCAAATCAAGGCAATTAAGAACTGCAGAACAGAAAAAGACCCTTTCTGGCATGTGACAGAAGAAAAAAGCACAAAGCAGGAAAGTTACAAGTATGTAGCTGGGCAAAATGCCCCTGAACTCTAAAGGGAAATGTACACATACGGAAAGCTGCTCAGCAAATGAAAACAAAAACTGAAGAAAAACCTAAAATTTCATCCTTTGCTTTCCCTGGTTTTGTGCTTAGCATTATGAATAATTAAAAATATTTTAAGCTTGCCCCTTTCTCACAATGAAACTGAAGCAGAGTAAGATGCTAATGTTAATGTAGACCTTTGATTATTACCTGACCGTAGTACTTAACTACCTCTCGAGCATACCACTAAAATCTGCATAGGGACACTAAGGTATCAAGAGATTTTTAAGGGGTATAGAATCATAGCACAGAATCATAGATCATTATACGATTCTATGATTCCAGTCTATGATCTCTCCACACATTCTGTCTCATTTTGTCACCCAGGCATACGATCTTTGCACACTCCTCTCACCCAGCACCCCCAGCAGTGGCAAAGGTTCCTGCCTCATACTTCTCCCCAGCCCATTTTTTTTTAGGTTGAGCTGCTTCTCCCCTTGTTGAGGGTGCTGAAGATAAGCAGGTACTACTGTGCAAGAGCTACAAGAGGTTCTGCATGTAAATACTGTGGTTTTCATACCCTTACTCAGAAGTTACTGTTATTTTACCTCGCAGACCAGGAGAAATGCAGCATTCTCTTGCAGTCTGGAGTTTTGGAGAACATCCCGCACTTCTGTGGTATGAAACAAGTTATGAGTAGGGCTATCCACCTCCGAGAAGGTAATTTTGTTTTGGTCCACTTAGTTGTCCCTGCAGGTCAGACATACTAATGCGTTGTGGGACTAATAAAAAAGCAGAAGCCATAAGATTTTTTTTGTTTGATGAAACAGTCATTCTAAGTGCTCTGTTCCCATACCAGCAAGAGATCTAAAGACTAAATTGCCTTGTCTAGATCAATAAAATATGAACATATATTAATCATCCTTAAGACCATGGATTTCTTAAAACAGGCTAAGCTGAACTGAATTTCAGATAAAATAATTTCATACAAATCTGACGTTAATTCTGAAATTTCAAACCTAAATTTTTGGAAATGCAAAGATAATTACATTACTGATGACTTTCGAAGTGATTTATATCATGGTATTACACAGGTGGTTTTCAGTCAAATTAAGGATTTACAAAGGATGGAACTTTTAGTGATGGCAGACACAGAAAAGGAATTTGATGCTTTATTTGCCTGAATCTTAAACAAGGTCTCCTAGGCCTTTCTGCTTAGTGAAGGTGTTACTGAGTAACTATTAGGAATAGCTGAAGATCATTTTTGAGTTTTTCTTTGCAAGACTTCAGGCCATATATGTCCCTGGAATCAGGTGGTCTACAACAATGGGTGCTGACAGAATTGGCAAATGTCCTTGCAAAGCAAGGATAGGATGCGTCTGGATGGATGAAAACTTGTGTGGGTAAAAATGATTTGCTGGTGAAGCTCACATTGTAGTGGGTAATGAGTTGTACTTTACCTAGGTGCCTGTCACAAGTGGAGTAATCCCAGGCAGCTATCCTGGAATGTGTCCTGACACCAAATTGGGGGTCCTGGTCAATATGCTTGAGGGCAAGGCTGTCATTAGAGGGACCAGTGCAGGCTGGAAGAATGGGCTGACAGAGACAATGAAATTCAGGACGGACAAGTGCAAAGTGTTCAGCCTGGGAAGGAAGACCCCCTTGCAGGGATACAGGCTGGGAGTGCCTGGATGGGGAGCAGCTCTGCAGGCAAAGCCCTGGGAGGCCCTGATGGGCTGTGAGCCTGCAGTGGCTCTGACAGCGGTGAGGGCCCACAATGTCTGGGCTGTGTCGGCAGGAGCACTGGCCTAGGGGAGGGATCACTCCCCTCTACTCAGCCCTTGTTATTCTGCACATAGGCTACTGTTGCCCTTTTTGGGCCTCCACTAAAAAGGTGTCGATAAACTGAAGTGTGTTCAACAGGGGCCACCCAGATGGCCGGGGTTACAGCATCTGCACTGTGAGGCAGGTTGAGTGAGCCAGGCTTGTTCAGCCTGGGAAACAGATGGCTTCAGGGGGAACCAACAGCAGCTTCTGGTGCCTATGGGGAAGGTACCAAGGGGACAAAGCCAGGCTCCTGGTGGTGGGAGGACTAAAGGCAATGAGCATACAACAAAACAAGAGAGGTTCAGACTGTATATAAGGAAAACTTTTTTCACCATGAAGACAGTCAAGGAGCAGAGCAGGTTATCCAGACAAGTTGTCTAGGTCTCTGTCACTGAAAGTTTTCAATACCTGACTGAATATTGAACCAACAACAGACAACTTGGTTTGACCCCACAGCTAACCTTGCTTTGAGCAGGAGGTTGAACTGGAGACCTCTTGAGGTCCCCTCCAACCTGAATTCTCCTACGATCTTGTGAATGACAGCTAAATGTTGCACCACAGTAAACTATGAAGGGTTACTCTATATCAGCTAACAATGCGTGGATAACTGAAAGAAAAAATTACTTACAGGTTAAAGGTTACAACATATACAAGCGTAACTACCTCAAAAAAAAATCAGTAAATCACAAACAGATTATAAAAATATTCCAAATTAAGTTTACAAAAATATTCTGAGACAGTTCCCTTCAAAATCCCACCCATGTAAAATCCTTTAGTGAATAGAACAGTCACTGCAGCATTAGAACAAAAGTTTATTTTCCCCATAATTTTTGTACTCTCATGAAAAGAAACATTCTACCATAAAATATTTTTAAAACATATGGAGACAGGTACAAAACAGTCACCTGGGAAGCTAAGAATGTGGCAGAGTAACAAAATACAAAATCATAAACTGCTATTATGCTACTAATTAGTAAGTACTACTAATTCAACAGTATAAATATATAATTCAACCATATGTGTGTGCATATATACATATATATAAAAGGCTGAACAATTTGCATTTGAAGAACATTAGCATTTTGCCAAATTCTAAAGTACATATACTATTTACAAATAGGAAATCAGCAAGACAAAAGACAGACGCTGGAACTGTTACTTCTAAAACTGAGGTGAGTTACTCCAGGGAGTAACGACAGGTCAGACCAAGTGCTGTTTTAGTGTTTCCTATTCTGTAGGTCTACGACGTGCTAAGGTCAGCACATGGGACTTTGAGATTATTCTTCTGACACCTTCTCTGCATTTGGGACTCATCTCTGGAAGCCAGCCATGTAAAAGTTGGGTGTCAACATACATATTTAGTAAGTACTTTAAGATTTAGTTGAAGTCCAAGCTGCAGGAAGATTTCTTCCAACTGGGTCACAAATCCTCACCTGTAACAGGTAACTCCAGAGACTGGCTCAGTCATCCTGTTTTATTTCAAAACTGAAGACAGAGATGTTTACTCAAGTTATATCTAACAGTCATTGGTCAAGGGCAGAAATTGTCTGAAGAGCACGAACTTACACCTAGGATTTCCTACTCCTAAAAACACAGAAGCTATCACAAGGGTGGGATTTAGTTCTCACATTAAGAAACTTAAATGCATGTTCTTGTCAGTGAGCTACCCAAGTTCCTGCTGTCATCACCACTTGATTCAGTTGCCTAAGGAGACACATTTGGTCACAGTGCCACTATAGATGCTCCAGGCTATCAGAGGCAACTACACAAAGAGAAAACATGTGACACAGGACTTAGAGAAGATTTGCAGTCCTTTGGGTCAACAGATGTAGATCCTGCCCAAAACATTAGGGTACTTCGTGCTTCATAGTTTAGGCATCCCAGCTGCACGGAGACATCTAAATGCCCATGTCTACCTCTTTGCATCTTCCTCTTGAGGTGAGTCCCATCATGGTGAAAAATCTCTTCAAGAAACACGAGACAATGATCCATCTAGTAACTATTCTGGTTGCAGAGGTTATTGCTCCCACGAAATCTGAGATATGGTCACTAATGTGGTTCAGCTGCGCTATTTAATTCTGCACTGAAGTGGATAAGGAGAGCCCAGGTGACCAGTTAAGAGCATTTTTGCAGAGAGGCCAGTTAGTGTGTGTCTAAATTGCTGCAATGGCATCAGAAGGGGAACCCTCTCTGCCCCAGAACTTTCAAGGCTGCCTGACAAACTGTTTCAAATCTCTGTCAGAGTGTAAGTACCATCTCTGGACACAACCTCCCTCTCTCTGTATGCTGTGAAAAAGACTTCAAAAGTCGTATCTCAAGTCAGCAGTTACTTCAAAACTTACCAAGGACGCATGTGTTTCCCAAAACACCCATCGCTCTTCCAGCAGCCTATAGAGCTTACTGGTGAGAAAATGCGACAATTTGCAAAGAAGAAAATATGTGTCCTTTTGTGCCTGAGTTGCTTTACTAATAACAAAAATATTTTTTGCCAATAGATCAGCAAATATGCAGTGGTGTGCAATCTAGTGTTGAAACTTTTCTTTAGAACAGGAGTCATGAAACAATACACAATTTTGCCATTATGCAGATTTCAGTATCCTCCTGTGTTTTGTGTCTTTTCTTTAAAAAATGCTTCTGAAATAATTTTTGTTTTTGAAAATTAAAATTATCATTTAGATACCAATCAGTTTTGTTTATTCCTTTCCTTGTTTTTTTTTTTTTGTAATCATGCTTTCAGTGCTGCAGAGGGAGGTGGAAGAACTGATACTCTACCTTAAAGAAACAAACACATAAGGAAAGCAGTAACAAAAAGGGCACTGTAGTTCCTCAGGGGCTACCAAAATTACATACTTATTTAACTTTATTTTCTTTAATTTGGCTAAACTTATCTGATTTTCTAATGTGAATACTCAGGAACACTTGTTTTGCAAATCAGAAATTTCTGTTGAAAGAAAGTTTGCTACAAGAAGGCACTAAACAAATGTTACCATATGACATATCAAATACAAAGTTTAAGAAACAGAACAGTGGCCAGTGTGTAAATAAGTATAATAATCACTTTTTGGGGAGCCAAAGTAACTTTTGTAAATATTAATATATTTTACTTATATAGAAAAACAAAGGTTTATCTGAAATAAATGCATTCAAATGAACAAGACAAATTATTTACAGTATTAAAAAAGTTGTGTTTCAGAGAATTTTTCTGACAAAAATTGATCTGGTGAAACAAATGCAAGAGAAAGGAAAAGCATTAATGCCAAAAATATTTAATACTTATGGTGGATATGCACTGCTAGGAGACACAATAAAACTCAAATTATGTTTATCTATCAGAAAAAATGCCGTTCGTCATAATAGTTACCCTCTAAATTTAACAAAGACTGTGGATTAGTTAAGGTATTATTGGACTCACATTTTAAAGGCCTTTTACGCTTAATATTTCTGTTAAAATATGTTACATTAATTATTATACAAATATAATTCCATCGCATAGAAATAAAAGTTTAAAAATCAAATAATACATAAATATACAAAGGGGATTTTGTCAAGATTCATTAATTTTGAACAGAGTTTAAAGTACTCATTAAAGGAGTTAAATTTATTCAGATTAGATCTTCAAAACCATTAGTCAGCTCAGACTAAATTAGGCCTACTCGGCCTACTCTGCCTACCCTTGAGCATACAAAAGTAAAGCCAAGCAGTATACAACTTTCTTGCATTCATTGTAAAACTGAGCAACAGGCTTTATTTTGCTCAGGTAACAATAGTTTCTGGTTTAATAAAGAGTTAAGTCTGTCCTATAAGAATCTGTAGTGATAAGTTACCGAGTTTAAAAATAAACATTTTATTTCTGCCCACCAGCCATTGTCTCTAAAGCACACAGAAGCTATACAGCTCTAAAAAGACAGACATTAGTTTCCTAACTTGGAAGGTCTACACACATCTTGACTTCAAAATTCATAGCATTAATTTTAAATAGTACCTGAAACAACTTTCTTTGTTGCCATTTTCACTGTGTATGCAAGCACCAACATACTGGTTTACATTATGACAAGCGGGATTTATTCAAAATGGCATCTGGATTGTTACATTTTTTCCTATATAAATTGCATTATCACTGAAACTGCTGTATAGCATAGTAGTTTAAAGTAAATGTTTTCCAATAATAACAATCTTCCTGCCTGGCTCAAAAATTTTCCAATGCAATCCCACAACAAATACACTGCTAAAAAGTAGGCTGCTTGTTTTAATCAATTTGTATTTGAGCTGAGTTCAAAAGAACACTCACTCTCCATAAATACAAAGAAAACAAAGGGAATTCATCTGAGAGGTGAAGAATAATTTGATCAAGGTTCCTCAGAAATTTGACTTTTTCTTCACCATCATAGTCTGAGCTTGAAATGTTACTTTCTTCTGTCTCATTTTGAAGAAGTTGTTCCAGCGTCATACACAAAGGAAAAATGTTCTCATACTGGGTAATGTCGTACATGGCCTGGATCTGGGAATAAAGAAAAATTGACAGGTCAGCACAGTGTGAAACGGTTTCTACAGCCCACCATCCCAGATGACATGTTACAAAATAACATTAAACTGTGCAGTAGTGGTTATATAATCAGAATGGCTATATGCTCACCATGATTACTTCTAAGAAACGTTTTCCTTTTTGTGATAACAGCCAAATAACTAACTCTCCATCATACTACCAAATGAAAAGTCAACATAACCTCCTGTTCATGAGTCAGAGGGTTTTTTCTACCTAATTATCCATAGGCTGTGACATACAACAATGATCAGATAAATAACAACAACAGCTTTGTTTGTTTTAGGCATATAATTTAAATCAGTGGGTTGTTGTTTTCTGAGAAATAAAATAAACACGTAAAAGAATATTTTTTTTTACTCTCAGACAGTAATCGATTCAAGTGACATCTCTAGAAAGCAAATAAAAAGTCCAAGTTATCAATCTCCATAGAAAATACATGAGCCAGTACCACATATCTGAGTCAGTTAAAAAGTGGAAGAGTCATTTTGTGAAATAAGATCAGTGACCAAATTAGAAATGCATTAAAAGCCTTACCGCTTTATCTAACATAAATTTACATGTCCTGTGTTTGGAAACTGCAATTTCAAAACAAAGCTTTTAGAACCTCTGCCATACGTAGGGAATAACTGATAAGATAAAAAATTCTGTGTCTTCCTTAACAGCAAAATCTACCAATAACATGAGATTACCTTGTTCTGAAAAAGGCTGCAATTACAGTAGCTAGATGATCACAACGGAAAGGTAAAATCATAGCTGCTAGAAAATTAATTATATCTTTTAGGAAATGACTAATACCTCTAGTGAGCCTAAACAAGTGTTTATGCCTGCAGTACAAAGCCAGATGGGTCTTGGCTTTGACATGGGTCTATGAATCAGTATCAAATCACTTTACCCACCCTAAACCTTATACCGCTAGACTTCCAAAGAGTGATATTTATTACATCATAGATGTTTTTACATTGTAAGTAATTTTTGATTCCACTAGAATCTAACAAAAAGACAGCACTTTACCTTCCTCAGGTAAGGCTGCTACTATTAGCTGCTCAGGGACTGCTCACTTTGCCTGAGTGAGCCAGAAGATCTTAAACCTAAAATCTGTGTTGAGGCTCCCCAGGGCAATGCCTTTCAGGTAACCTCCCACCTCAGGGACACTATAGCCATCCTATTGCAAAGCCTCAATGTAGCAAAGTCTTTTTGCTGAGTTTTCTAGACATCTTGAAAATTAGGTTGATTGCTGACAAATATGGTCACTAGTCTTGCATGATCCAGTTCCATCTCTCTGAAATCTGGTAAGAAAAACCTGCAGTTCAAAAGCTGCTGCCAAGAATTTGATAGACATTCATATCACAACAGACAGCAAAAAATATGAAAAGACAATTAAAAGTATACAAATACTTAATAAGTCAAATTAAACCATATTGTATAATTAGGGAAAACCTTATTCTAAAGCTGAGGTTAGCAAGACAGTCTGGTTCTTCAAATACCAAGCATCTGACTCTAGGACAACCATGCCTATACACTGATTATTTTGACTATTAGTGAATGCTGGTGAGATAAATGTATTTATTTTGCTTATTTGACTAAATTACAGCTTTCTAAGTTGAGAAAAAAACTAGTATTAATGATTACCTGAATTTCTAGGGAACAGATGATTTCAAAGGCCAATAAAGTCTGCTCTTGAGACTTACACAGAATCACAGAATGTTAGGGATTGGAAGGGACCTCGAAAGATCATCTAGTCCAATTCCCCTGCCGGAGCAGGAACACCTAGATGAGGCTACACAGGAATGTGTCCACGTGGGTTTTGAATGTCTCCAGGGAACGAGACTCCACAACCCCCCTGGGCAGCCTGTTCCAGTGTTCTGTTACCCTCACTGAGAAGAAGTTTCTTCTCAAATTTAAGTGGAACCTCTTGTGTTCCAATTTGAACCCATTACCCCTTGTCCTACTGTTGGTTGTCACCGAGAAGAGCCTGGCTCCATCCTCATGACACTCACCTTTTATATATTTGTAAACATTAATAAGGTCACCCCTCAGTCTCCTCCAAGCTAAAGAGACCCAGCTCCCTCAGCCTTTCCTCATAAGGGAGATGCTCCACTCCCTTAATCATTTTTCAGTGGAGTCATCTGACCAAAAACAGGCATCAACAAGCTTAGATTGTTATCCTTGGTTTCTGTTTTAGTCAACAAAGGGAAGCAGGGGGTGGGACTCAATTGCTTGAATGTAGCTATGTATATATATTTTGTATGTCCAAGGTTACCCAAGGCACATGCATGAGTAGAGCTTTACACAAGAGTCAGCATCTGTAATCAATCCAGTGTGTATTAGATATCTGAGTTTTGGCGACTGAGTAGGTCCCAGGGTCTTTCAGGATGTAATTCATCCCATTCTAAACTAGACCCTCAGAAGTAACATGTCTTGAAACTCTTCACCGTGATTAACCATGATTGTGCCCAGAAAAATGACTATGAAGAAACATAAATTAAAGTTTTATGCTTTTAGTTCCTGTAATTTGGATATTAGAAGTACAACGCTACAAGCAAAAACCTTTGTTTGATTCCTAAGTGTCGACCTTGTAAATTCACTCAGATCTTCATTTTGCATGAGGAATCAATAGAAAATGTTTTAGAAAGGCAAATTATGCCATTTCACTAATCCCCCTAACCTCAGGCTCTTCCAAGCAGTTAAGCAACTGTGTTACTTTCAGTAGGTCTTGAAAAGTGCCACTAATTGCAACTTAGTAAACTATCAAATTGATTATGGATAATAGAAACCACAAGCTAACTAATTCTCTTTCCTCTGCAAATACTACTGCACTAAAGGAAAATTATTTTAGCCACACAGAACTGACTTTGAACAGAAAGGGTAAGTCTGATGGAAAGGAGGAAGTATTTTTTTGTGAGGTAATCGCTTTTCAGGAGACAAATGCACTCTGAAATATTGTTTTATAAAACCAGCAAAACAAAAATCAGTCTAGAACATTTTGTAACTTAAGGCTTGTTAACCTTTCCAACCCATTTAATAATCTGAACAAAACCTGTCTCCATTTCTTTTGTTAGATGTCTTTTGTAGACTAATTCATGCAATTACTAGCAATGCAAATTTATGACACAAAATTTCTGGAGAAATAACTTTAGTGTTACCTAATAGTGCAGTCAGATAACAGACCTATTCATCTTGCTCACCAGTGTGTAGACTATAATTCCAGAATAGATTAGTACCAGCTTTAAATAACTTCAACACTAACTCTGTTTTTCAGAAAGAATTCTAAGGTAATTACTCTTTTTACAGATCAGATGGGTGTGCAATACATGTTTTGGACATTATTTTTTTGTGGGATCAGTCCTTGCCTGTTGGAGAGGGTCTGGAGAAGATCATAGGGCTGGAACAGCTCTCCTATGAGGACAGGCTGAGAGAGTTGGGGTTGTTCAGCCTGGAGAGGAGAAGGCTGCAGGCCTTATCACGGCCTTTCAGTACTTAAAGGAGCCTGTAAGAAAGATGGGGACAGACTTTTTAGCAGGGCATATTATGACAAGGTAAGGTGTAATGGTTTTAAACTAAAGGAGGAGAGATTCAGGCTACGTGAGGAAGAAATTTTTTACAACAAGGATGTTGAAACACTGGCACAGGTTACCGAGAGGTGGTAGATTCCCATCCCTGGAGACATTCCAGGTCAGGCTGGATGGGGCTCTGAGCAACCTGATCTAGTTGAAGATGTCCCTGCTCATTGCAGGGGGTTGGACTAGATGACCTCTGAAGGTCCCTTGCAGCCCAAACTATTCTGTGGTTCTATGATTCTTGATGATTCTTCCTCACCAAGTATTTGGAAATATGCTTCTTAGCGGTAAGATGCATTTTGCAGACACCTCAGTTTCAAATTTATCTTTTGAGATTATTTTCCTATTATGATTTCTCAATCCAAACAAACTTTTCAAAGTTAAATGCTTTTAAAAGAATGATTAGTGATACAAGATTGAGGTTTACACAAGATGGAAAAACAAGGGGACAAGGATCTCCTGGCTGGATTTGATGATCTGCTAATCAGAAGTTACATATTTACATCTCCAGAATGCAGGAAGTGGCAAAGCTTTTCACTGAAATGAATTTTCCAAGCTTCTCCTGCATTACAGGATGACCACCTGGAATAGCTCACATATTTACTACTTAATCTGAAAGAAGAGAAGAAGTTCTCTGTCTTCTTTACAATGCTGTCTTAAAAATCAGTACTAATATGTTAGAGGAAACTGCTCAGAAATGTAGGCAGCAATGACAGAGTCCTAAAAAGCCACCTGTGTGCCAGGTCCCTGGGATTTCATTATACCGACTCTTTGCAAAGCAACAGATCAGACAGCCCTGGACAAATCCGCAAGCCACTGCTGTCTTAGCGGACAGATTTAGAGTTGGAGTCTTCAGCAATTATGGACAAAAATTAGGGATCTGAAAACACAGAACTGAAGTAACCTTCACAGAATGGTGGATGTCACTTCTGAAGGTTATTCTACCAGATTGAGAAAAAACTCAAGTGATATTCTAAGTGCAACTTTTTGCACTTAGTGCAATTTTGCATTTAAGGGTATTTTTGTTTTCATATCTTAGTGGTGTGTGCACATTTATATAATTTATTCAAATGCTCTCAACAACAGCAATATAAAGCAAGATCGGGAGAACAAATATTAGCTTGGAATAAATTCTCTACAATTCTTAAGCCATTTACTAGCTGCAATGTGTATTTCTAGTGGTGTACTTTGTTTAGGCTGGAAATTTCACATGCAAAAGACAGATGCTTGCTTCTAAGTAGAGGCAAAAAACTTTTATTTCTTTTATGTCTCAAAGAACCTACAGAATGGAGACAATCCTTTACTAGTGCAAATACACATTAAGATAAAATGAAAGAGAGTATGTTCATGGCAACTAGTATTTGTTCCCATGCAACACAGATGTTTCTGCAGGCTATAGCCGAAGCATCAGCAACACCTGTATGCTTTCTGGAATAAGTCAGAAACAGCTCTAACTGGGGAAATGGGCTTTTTGGTTTAGAATGGAATGTCGAAATGCTGCAATTTCTGACAAAAATAATTAAAATTAATCTAGAAGCACCATTATGCTTGATTAATGACAAAAAGCTTTCCTCCCTACAATTCAGTTAACAACTGTTTAGGCTTTTTAATCCTATGAAGATAAAAAGTTTAAATGTATATTGCAACAAATAATTATACATAACACATATATGCTATATAAAATACTGACATGTTTATATTATTTGAATCAAACAAACTGGAAAGATGAGTGTTTATACACCCATGCTTTTTAGAAAGGGATAAATCTGACATCTCTAGAAGATATATCAAGTCTATAAATGGAAAGATATTTGATAGCATCACTTTTTAGAAAAAAGTTTCTAATTCATCATAATGAAAACTAAGAAAGAAGTGATTGGCTGGAAACTCCACCAACAAGGGATCGGCATTTAGTAAATTCTGTATGTTTGCTAAAATAAAGCTAAAAAAATCCCTATGTTTTCAGTAAAATCAACTCTGTTGTACTCTGTGTGTCCAATCTGAGTCAGAGGTTAAAGGAAGTATATTTCAAGATGACTGAATTGTTTCCTCAGGTGGTAATACATCCTCTCTTTTTATGAACAAAGAAGATTAATTCTCACAGGCACTCTTGTTTTTGCCCCTTCATTTTTCCTTTGAGAAATCCTTATCCAGTCTACTCGTTGCTGTTCATGTCCTAAATACAATACAAATAGCTTTTTAGAGTATGTCTTGTAGAGTTGGATAACAGGCATTTTACTTCAAAGCAACAAGGAAAGTCTTTTAACTGGATGTTTCCTAAGTGTGGAAATAACCTCTGTGTGGATCATTAAAATTTACAAACCCAACAATACCCATTGCTTAAGAAACCACACAGTAGGATAAAAGATGTTATTTCTAATTGCTGTTTAGTGTTTAAATAACATGCTGATAAGCATCTCTAAAATATTTAAGGCAGGCATGCATGAAATACTTTAGCGGAAATCGTTTTGTTCTGATTTTAATACTATTAAGTTAAAAGGTAATTAGCTTACAAATTGCCATGACTCAGGATTCAGCTTTTAGCTGATTAGCATTTCTCTTTAATTGCTTTTTGTTTTGTGATTTTGAAATGCATATTCCCCTAACATTCCTCCCAATTATCATAATCCTCATTAACCACGTCAATATTCACCTGCCAAGAAAGTTCAAACTGATTTACACCCCCTTTCAGTATCTAAAGCAAAATTCACACCACTTACAATTCCTTATTTAAATTTATACCACCCCCCAAAAAAAACTTTCAAGGTATTTTGATCTTTTATTCAATGGGATCAGAAAAATCTAGTTGTGTCATCTTTATTCATGCTATCACTTTCTTCTCAAGCAGCTCCCTAAAATTCAATGATTCTGCAAACAGATCAAGACCAAGCATGCCTGCAGAAAGGGGCAAGGAATTACTAACATTTCAGAGAAGTTAAGTTCCAGAGGAGGGACCATCAGTTAAACTCTTGGAACAAACAAATCTGCAGCTCCAGCATGTGCAGTGACCACAGTTCTGAGCAACGTTTGGCCAACAGCACTTTGGATGTCCTGGGCAGCCTCTTGCCAGGGAGGTTACAGAAGCAACAGTAAGAATCTTGTGAAAATGATGTCTGCCAAGACGTGATAATTCGGCATACCCTGGAAAATACTTTTGATAGCGAAGAGAATGAGCACTTTAAATTCTGTCACCCAAGGGGAAGATGCTTATCCCTGAGACACCTGTGCATCGTGCCTCTTCCACATATTATTTAGCAGGGTCATCTGTTACGAGCTCTTAATATGACACACGGAATTACAAGAAATTCCCAAGTCATTTTAAGCAATATTACTCTTATCTAGCAATATGATTCCCACAGTATATTGTAAGAAATTAAATATACCGGCAGTAGAGCATTCAAGCTTCCATTTTGGAGTAAGAATCATAACAACTGCCTTGAAAACAACATAACAAAGACACAGAAAGCTTTAAAAAATAAATTCTACTCCCCGTTATCCTGTTAAAGAGAGAGAAAATATGAGCCACTAAGAAATCTCATTTGGAGAGAACAACTGAAAAATGAATGTATGAACCTTCTTGGAATAATGGGAATTTATAAGCATATTTTACTCCAATCTATGAGGCATCATTTTCAACTATCACTACTGTCATATATGTTATTTTTGAAATCTATTCTACTATTAAAGAAAAAAAAAAAAAATCAAGTCTTTACAAGCTGAAGGCCTCCCCCCCCCCCCGAAAAAAATCTGAAATAAAGATTATGAAAGTATCATAGTACGGTCCTTTCAAATCAAATGGGCTAGTTAAGCTAATTAAAAAAGAGTAAAGTTCTAGACCAGACAGTGGCATGCAAATTCACCATCAGGGAAAACAGGGAAAGAAACAAACAAAAATAATTAACAATTTAACAAATCTTTTTCAGTTTTGAGCACTTCAGTATTAGAGAAAGTGTGTGTTTGTTGGTTTTTTTTTGTTGCCTCCATTCCTGTAAACTCACAGGAAAACAGAACTGTGGGAGAGGAAAGAGGCTTGTCAATTCAACTCTGAAGCAAATTCCCCTGGTTTCAGCTCCCTCAGATGTGTGCTTCCGTCCAAAAGGGTGTCTTACATACAATTCACAATGACTTTTGACTCCAATCAGCCATTAAAACCTGACAACAGACTGTACCACATTGTTCTGCCTCACTTTCCACCCCATTTTCAGAGTCCTTTTGGGACTTCTATTTCTCTATCCATGTTCTGTTTAGTTTTCAGGGAGTCAAAGGGTGGGAGATGGATGATAATACAGAAGTGGTTATGAATAAGCTGCTAATTACTAGAGGAAACTGAGACAATGACAAAGACTAAGGCCCCAGCACATAAACATCCAGATTTTATAACTAGAAGGTCAAGTATCACATCAAAGTTATTCTAACACATCAGAAAAAGTCAAAAAAGGAGGAAGAATATAAACATGTCAACCCATCATTTTCCCCATTTAGTAGCTGCTGCCCATAAGAAAAGCAAGGAGTAGGACAGAAAGGAGCTCTCATATTCTTTTTTCAAGTGCTCTTAGAAGTGGTAAGGAAGGTCATCCTGACCAAAAACCCTATGGTGCTTTGATTGTAGCTGATGTTTGAATGGGCCTTCCTAGACAGAACTTGGTTCTGTTCACAGGCAGACTTGTCTGTCCTTCAGGGTTTCCACTCAGTTCCCTGGGTCAGCCTTACACACATCAACCTTCTGTTTTTGGCAAAAAGGCGAGAGGTAACACATTCATAACATCACTTTATTGTCTGATGTGTGTTTCTTTCATTTACCACAAGCAAGTGTAGGAGTACCAAATGCAATAACTGTATCATTACAATAATAGACGTTATTTGTTGACATAAGAAATGTCATAAAGTATACAGCAATTCCAGTAATCTAAGCGAGTCTTGAAAGTAAACATCACACATATAACATTTTTATAGCTAAAGAATGACACTAAGTTATTAAAATTAAGTTTTGAGTAACAACAACAATAAAAAGTCCTCTATTAATTAAAATCACATCAGAAAGCAATGGATTGCTGAAAAATACAGCTGTATTAGTTTCAAATGATTTATTGACAGAAGTTCCCATATCTTCAGAAAACACACAGAAGTACTGAAAATAAACAGCAATCATTTTATTTAAATGGCTATAAAAAACACAATCCTGACAGTAATGCAAGATACATCTTTATTAGTACTTAATCATGATTAATTCATTTTTTAAAAGAAGCTTTTGAATATGCTTTTCAACTCATAAGGCATTTTTTTTCCCTGAAAGTATGACAACCTTGCCTCACATTCAGCTTGACTTCCTAAAATCATCTCTTCCAATACTAGGGATTGAAAGCATCAAACGAAACTAGCAGGTGGCAGATGCCTGGTCTGAAATCAAATCAAAGTAGTAGGTTATCACACAACATGGATTTAAACTGCTTGCCACAGGATACTGTGAAAGCTGAACGCATGCATGGGGTGAAAGGAAACAGCCATATGATAGTGAAATCCACTGACACACATGTAGAACATCACCTTCCACCTTACAGCAAATTGCTGGAGACTGGGGGAACGTTCCTGGAAACTTCTCCAAACTCTTCCCTGAACCTCTGTTTTAACAACTGTCAGAAGCAGAATATTTGACCTCTGGTCCAACAGCATGGCCATTCTTGCCTTCTATCTCCAAGTCTACTTTGCTGCCCTGCCCACTACGACCATTACATTCCTTCAGAGAAGAAAATGCCTGTTCCTTTCCCAGGCAAAGCTTGTTTTCAGATCTGGAAGCCAGCAACCAATGGCTCTATACACACCACAAACTACTTCAGTTTCAGAGACTTCAGTCCTTCCCACAAAGCTAGAGAATCCACCACTCCAGGTTCAGAATCACAGAGAAATCTACGGAGTTTTGGACAAACTGAAAACGCATTATGTACTCAAAGCTTGTGTTTATCTGCTGCAAGAGAAAAGAGAAAATCCATGAAAAATAAGACAAAATACAAATATCTAAAAAAGAGCAAGAGGAGTGATCCCAGGCACTGTCCTATGTGAGGAAAAGGACAAAGCTTGTTGGAACATAACCCTGAGATTTGTAAGAAAAAAAGTAACATCTGCTTTCTGAATCACTTTCACCCAATAAATCAAACTCCCTGTATACTTTTCATAAAAAAGAAAGGATAATGCTAAAGAAGACTGGTTTCCTTCTTTTTCCTCTTCCATAGAGGCTGGATATTATATAACTGCTCAAGGCAGTGTTCAACCAAACCAACCATTGCCTTTGGTTTAGGAAGTAGTGTTGTTTTTATCTACTTATCCTTCCTCTTGCTTTGGAAAAAACCCTACGTTTTATTGTACAGAAAAAATCTTTAGGAAAATATTTATATTGCATATTAACATAATGTTGCCACAAGCCAGTTGCCTAAAATGGATATTTCCGTTAGATATTACTATGAAACAAGACAGCAAAATATGGTGTTTCTATTACTTTAACATCTGCCTAAAACATATCACAATTTCATAAAAATTAGACAGGATAGACAAGTAGTGCTACTTTCTTATTTAATTAATTTAAAACTATGTGGGCTATGTATGTAGAAGAAATCTTGAGTGGATGAACAGAATTTAAGAACATGATAATGTTGTTTGTTCAGCTTAAATATGTGACAAATTACAGAAGCAAAATACTTAATTGAAAATCACACAAAATATAAATTAAGTGTCATGGTTTAACCCCAGCGAGCAACTAAGCATCACACAGCTGCTCACGCACTCCCCCTAGAATGGGACAGGGGCAAGAATCAGGAGAGTCAAAGTGAGAAAACAGGTGGGTTGAGATAAAAACAGTTTAAAAAGTAAAGCAAAAGTCACACACACAAGCAAAGCAAACCAAAGAATTTATTCACTGCTTCCCATGCAGCCATCTCCAGGAAAGCTGGGCTCCATCACACATAATGGTTACTTGGGAATACAAACTCCATCACTCTGAATGTCCTCCCTTTCCTCCTTCACCCAGTTTTATATGCTGAGTGTGACAGCATATGGTATGGAATATCTCTGAGGTCAGTTGGGGTCAGCTGTCTCACCTGTGTCTCCTTCCAGCTTCTTGTGCACCCTCAGCCTACTCACTGGTGGGGTGTTGTGAGGTGCAGAAAAGGCCTTGACTCAGTGTAAGCGCTGCTGAGCAATAACTAAAACATCCCTGTGTTATCAACACTGTTTCCAGCACAAATCCAAAACATAGCCCCATACTAGCTACTATGAAGAGAATTAACTCTGTCCCAGACAAAATCAGCACACACTGAAGTCATAAGTACACCA
This sequence comes from Streptopelia decaocto, assembly GCF_964273445.1. Classification (NCBI taxonomy): domain Eukaryota; kingdom Metazoa; phylum Chordata; class Aves; order Columbiformes; family Columbidae; genus Streptopelia; species Streptopelia decaocto. Next base: position 87,203,639 of record NC_138656.1, read on the forward strand.
CAGTGTACCTAAAAGTTTATATACATGCTGTAAAGCTTGATTTTAGAAGCAATTAGTCCTTTGACTAAAACATGACAAAACAGAAAATGGAACAGATTGCTTCCTACAATCTTTTTAGGCTTTACCGAAACTAAATGAGTATGTCTGTGAGAAAATACAGTTTCTCTTTCAAATTTTACTCCTCCATTTATTTTCCACTATACTCTTCTGGAAAACCCCAAACCAGTAGTTTTCTAGACATTTTCACTTTTTTTTTTTCTTTCTTCTTTCCTTCAAATGCTACAGCAGCACAGTAGTGTAAAGACAGGTTTTTAAGAGCATCAGAGCAGCAGTTTAGAGCTTGTGAGTGTCACAATGAAACCAGTGCTGGAAAGCAGTGATATACAGATCAAGATTAGCTCTCTAAAATCCATCATGCCAGGAGATACTCTAAAGAGAGGTACATTTAGAAAGATCCTTTTGAAACCAAAAGTAATCTGCAGCTTGTGTGAAAATTGCAGCATCCTGGAAAAACACAAAAAAGGAAAGTAAACTTGAAAGGGATTAAACTATACACTTGCCATCAGAAGCCAACTAGATTTTCTTTCAATTTTTGAAGCAGAAAAGGTAGAAATATACAGGAAGGATTATGTACAGGAAAATGCTTATAGTTCTAAAAGCTATGATCATCTGTTCATGGAAGAATCACTGAAGAAAGATCTGTGATCTGAGCATTTTTATTATTTAGTGAAACATACCAGGTCATACCAAGCAAACCCAAATCCAAGGGCTTCCTATACTTAAATCTGGGATAGCTTGACTCCCACTCAAGTAATCTGGGCAAAGTCCTCTCCTATGCAAGTCATAGTCCGTGCATGGCCAAACTTGGCATCTGGATTGTTCTGAAAATCTCAAGTGCGTCAGCTGGCAATGGCACAACCGTTCTTAACTATAGGAATAGATTTTTGAGAGTGCATAAGTAAGCCAGACTTTGGATGTATAGCACCACAATTTTCAGCAAGCACGCAGTCATTTACAACAGGTCTCACTCCTTGTGCTACCAGGATGACACAGAGCAATGATGAATCTGGAAACGTCAGGGTTTGAAATGACCTGGAAGAAAGCTGAAGAAAATTTAGGAAGAAAAGCACAAGATTTTTCACTCTTTGGTACCATTTCTTATGCCAAACCTTCAACACAGCTCAGTATGACTACCTGGAATTGACAAGTAGTGGAGAAGTACAGACTCATTTAACCTTCATAGAATCTGTTTGAAAGATAAAGTTCTGCAGTTGAGTTGGATATGTAAGAGCTGGGTACCCTAGCAAAAGTACAGATCATTTTATCAATTGGTTGTGCTAAGCCAAAGACCTAAGAACAACAAAGCCAAAAATGACCAGAAGTGCACTCTATTGCACTGAGTTCTCCCAAAAGGAGACTATTGCACCCAAACTACAGAGATCTCAAAGAAGTTTAAAGCAACTAAGTTTGAAGCAGAAGCATCAATTCAAGAAACAATTAGAAACAACAGCCCGATTGGAGTTCAAAGTACATTCAAAGTCAAAAAGATCTGAAAAAAGCCCAATGAAACAGCATTTGCATCGAGAAACCTAAAATACAGTGTTTTAGGCAAATGACTGAGGTGTCTTGTAGACCTCTTACACTATGCTGACATTAATATACCTGCAGGGACCCATATGGGACCCTGATGACAGTAAGCTGAAGTTTCCAGAAACAGATTGTAATTCACAGGAACGCAGTATGATAGCTGCATAAAAATAACGTCATGGTATCAGAAAACGCAAACCAGGCAGTGAATAGCAGACAACTGGAGCAACAAAACGGTGTGTTGGTCTGCGATATCACTGGAAGTCAAGAACATACTTGCACTTGATGGAACTGAATTTTGTAGAAAAAGAATTGAAATCCACTTTTCAACTAAGGTCGTTACATCCCCTAATGGCCTGAACCAGCCATAATATTAGGTGAATTACATCTGAAAACCTCTCCTTAGTCTTCCTTAGCAGTTACAACCTGCTCTCCCATCCATTTAGATAAATAGATAAATAATAAGAAAAATCAAAGAGTAGAAAATAATCAAATCTGTAAACCAAAGGAAAAGATACAAATCTCTTTACATTCTTTACAAAACTATGGATGTTTTGAAGGGGACTGGAACAGCAGAATTTAAAACACTGCAAGCTGCTTCTATAGAAGGATGCAATTAGAATATTATACTTACCTAAACAATTTCAGAGCTTAATACAGTTTTAAGAAGGTTACAGAAAACAGTCCCTAATCCACACCACCATTAAGACAGCACATGACCTTTTGTGTAAAACAAGTAGCACTGTACTAAAAGGATTAAGGAAAACGACATTCAGAACAGATTCTCAGCGATGATTCTGTTTTTCTGCAGGCATCACAGTACTTGCCGATTACTAAATGAGCACACAGTATTCAAAATGCAATGCTAATGTCAGATTTCCTGTGCAATCAGTATGCGGTGTTAGATATAGTATGATATTTATTAAAAATTTGTCCTACAAAGACTAGAAAAATTCCAGCATTTCAGAGGATGGCTAGACTTTCAGATGGATAGCTAAGTTTCAGTTTGAGACAGATTTTTTGTTTGTTTGTTTGTTTTAATTAAATAGTCTGGAACAAGAAATAAAGCATCTTCCTAATTGTGGACCAGAGGTAATAATTCAAAATATCTGCTACTCCATAATAAGCACAAGGCTATTTACAATCAGCTAATTCTATGTAATAATTATCAGTAGGCAATACATGCAAGAACGTAGCAACCTTTCTTTAGGTGCCGTTAGTAAGCACAATAGTATTCCTCTTTTCTCTTTGCTACTTTAAACAGATATAATGCTGTATCTCTAATGCAATTTAACATAATTGCCCAGTTTGCTAGGCAGGATTAAAACCACTGTGAAAGAGATTAAAATATCTTATTAACAAATCATACTGAATACACAGGCCACTCAGATCTTCAAAATAATTTCAGATGAGTGCAGGAAATAACTAACAAAAAAACGACAGGAAATCATTACGGATTGACTCATTAAAAGAAAAGGGAAGTAACAAAATCAAATCCTATCAAAATTAAGGTGCAGAGATCCTCTTTGTTATGCTGTAACTGACTCCCAGCCAGTTTCTAGTTATTAGAAGGTCTAACCTATCTGGCATAGTAATCATAACATTACTAACCAGTGAAAGATATCAGCTACAAAAGAAAAGAAGATTCATTTTAATGCTCAAACTTACCTTATTAGAATAATGTCACTATCCTGAATCTGAGCTTTTGTATGTTCCATTGCTATCAGTACTACTGTAGAGAACATGTACACTACACTAGAGGGAAAACTTCTAGGATAATACAGCAATTCACAGACTATGAACAAATAAGAACAAGAGCACTACTACAGTTTAATGGCTTTAAGGCAGCCATGCAATACATTCCTTCAAGTTTCCCTGATGACAGCAAATTAGCCAAAAAGGAACTCAGGCTGTGACTGTTTCTGCTATTGAATTTAACTCGTTTAAATAAAATTTGGGTTCTCCTATACTATATCAGCACAGAGCCATTGTTTTAGAAAAAGTTTTTAAGGTTTGCAGTCTGCAAACACTTAATTTCCCATTTGGTTTTGTTACAGGATGATCTCTCTTCCTTAATACTGTGTATTTTATGCAGAACTTAGAATTTTTATAGGCAGCTTGATAACTAGCTGGAGAAACTGATGATGGAAATAAGTGTAACTTCTTTGTAATTCCACTGTCATGCTTCCAGGTGCTATCTACAGAACTTTACTGTTTTATATTTTCATCCATCACCTAGTTCACATTCAGTAACAGAAGTACCTCCCCCCACCCCCCAATCCAAACCACATGAAGTCAACCAATTTGTGTTTGGTTTTTGTTGTTGTTGGTTTGGTTTTGGTTTTCATTTGTTTGTTTGTTTGTGGCTTTGTTTGTTTGTTTTTAATTTATCTATTCATTAGATAGGCTGAAACTTGAGAATTTTATAATGACTTTGTCAGACCTAAAATGGCCTTATTAACAGAGAAATATTCTGGCCAACATCTGATGACAATGGCTGTATTCTCCAAAAGGATGTACAGGGATCTTATAAGCAAATCACCCAAACTGAATGACTGGCTCAAAGACCTCAAGGATCAACCTAGGAAAAAAATGTAGACTCCTCCCAGAAGCAAACAGAGTATACACATGCTCAACTGTGAAATAATCCCTCTTATGACTTTCATGAATATGACAACTAACTTTTTGGAAGGCCGAGTTGCAGTTTTAGCTGAGTCTCTAAGGAGTATTTGAAGTGTGTTGCTTCTCCCATTCACACACTTAGCAAACAACTGAAAAGAGGAAGGATGTTTGAGAGTAAGAGGCAGAATCCACACACTTGTGAGAGGGCAGAATTCACAAAAGCAAGTCAGTTGTTGCATCATGAGGAGCATAACAAGTCTGAAGACAAAGCAGCTTCTATATACTGCCCAATTCCCAAGCCACCTGATCTAAACTGAGATGGGATAAAAGAACTGAAGCAATTCCAAGGGTAATTCTCCTGATAAACTATGATCTTTGAATACCAAAAATGATAGTGATGCCAGACCAAGTATATGCATCTTCTGCAGGTGTTGAAACACAAGACTGAAGACTTCCTCCTGGATAAAGTCAATGGCTTTTGCTGCTTTTCTTTGGCTTTATTAGAGCTAACTGACAAAGTTACTAACAGTAGCAGTTGTACAAAGCTTTGTGAATTTCTTCCTAATGCTGATAAAAGGTAGTAGAACTTGAAAAGTCAGCTTTCTGTGTTCTTCACTCATCAGTTGGCAATCATCATTGTTTGGAACAAACATCTTTTATTTCACAGTTCTCTTTGAACTTCATACTGCTTGACTTAAAACACAGCCTTACTGTCAATCAAAAGTGCACAACAGCCAAAAAGGAGAAATATATTCACATATTAGCAAGACTGTAATTGTAGGGAGAGTCAGATAGACCACATTTGTACCAGAAAAAAAATAATAGATCAGGTGGGTAACTCTTAAAATATTTTTATGGAACTAATCCACATGCATTGTTCCTGAAATTTGAAGGTTATTCTACTCATGTCTGGTCTTCCCATCCTTGCTACCAGGTGCCCCATTTTCCTTCTAAAAAACTAAAACAGCTTTGGAAACACTCAAAAACACTGAGTGAGGGTTTTCAAGAAACAATTGCAGTTTTTGAATTTTTTAGCACATTTAGGACTCCTTGTATAAATTGCAGCATGTTCTAATGACATTTTATGAGAACAATCTACTCTTCTTACTCACCCTTTAGGATCTATCAGATGTGGATCTTCAGAGAAGCACAAAGTATTGGCTGAAAATTATTGCCTCAGAGAAAAACACATCTGAAGTGGGAGCAATAGGCCAAAGCAAAAGAATAAAGCGGAGAAGAAAAAAGATTACAGAGAATTAGCTCATATGACAAGAATTTTCATGGAATATCTCACATAGAGAGGGTAGCTAGAAAGTTTCCAAGCAGGATCTGAAGCTCAGGGAAGAAACTATACTAGATATTACCTTTTAACAAATGTGTGTCTTTCTCAGAGGCAAGTTTTTTTTTTACCTTCAAATTTCAATGCCATCTAGTTCTTTCATAATGATAAAGGGTAGACAAATACTTAGATTATCTTTTTTGTATCATACACTGGTTTATACTTCTGTTGTAATTTTGATTTGTTTCCTCTTTAAATCACAATCTTTCTCTCAGAATAGATGACTTCACAAGTTTCTACATCTGTTGGTTTTATCCAAACCCCTTCTATTCTGTTATCTATTTTCTGAGAAGACATTATGACATGACCAAATCTGCTACAACTCATCACCTATATCTTGACCAGTTTATCTCATAATCCTAATAATATTTTAGAACAGTTGCTCTGCATTGAAATAATAGCTAAGAATCTATTTTCTGTACTTGATAAATGATGTGAAATTAAATTTAAAGAACTCACTCTTAAGGGTTAAACAAAATAATCATTCCTTACAATTATGAATAAAAATTACACTAACTGCAATCTTCAAAATTTAGATCTACAATAGGCAGCACCAGCTTGCTACACTAATTGATGAAAGAATAATGACAAAATACTCAGAGTGGTTTTTAAATTGCTGCTCTTGCATGCAGTATGATTAATCTTAGGATTTAAAACTGTACTTAATTGCATATTAAGAAATGGCAATATGTGCAACTAGGTTTTCTTAATACCACTGCATGTCATATTCCATATTGAAAACAATCTACACTGGCTCACCTATAAAATGAACTCATAACAAAGGCCTACTTTATGCAAACTACCACATTAATATTCTACTGAGACTGCAATTACCATTCTACTAGTTTTTATAATATTCATGTTTGTAAGCAGTTTTGAATAGCAGTCAATGACTTGTTCTTTTGGAATGTTCCCCTTGCATTTTATATTACAAACCTTTGAGAAGACAGTCACTGACTGGGGGGAAAAATTCCAGAGGAACACAGGTACATTTTTTAGGTGTATTTTGACTTTGTGCAAGTCTTTTTGAAAAAGTTAACTAATTCAACTACAGCGATTATGCCAGTAGCTGCAGTATTTGCTACAGACAATCACGTTCAGAATTGCTTTAGGAAGATGCAGCATGATAGTAGCAACACTAGTACATACTGACACAGATGCTTAAAAGACTAATGCAAATCTGATAGCCTATTGTCAGGAGGAACTCTGGATGTTAACGGTGTGTGTAAGTAAACAAAAGGAAAGATGAGTAAATGTAATACAAATATAAATGACCTATAAGCATAAGGGTAATACTTAAATGTAGCTTTGATGTGAAACCATGATTTAGCAAGACTGGAAAAACATAATGTGTCAGACAAGAGTCACCCTATGCTGCTAATCCTTGTATGTTGTCCAAGTGTTGTGGAAAGTGACACAAGTGACAAGTGTTTTCTATGAATCACATTCCCTGTTTAGTCCCAAACTGTTTTTGATGTGCTTGTTAATCAAATGTGAATATTATATAAGCGGTATTTCAAGGAGTATAGTAGAGAATTTAGTAAGCTGTGAAGAACACTGCAATCTGTTAGTCTAAATCACTGATTAGGCTGTACATATCTGTAATTTCCTAAGAAAGTAATTCCCTGTAAGAAAATGGAATATCAGAAGCAACGGTACACACTGACTTCATTTAAAAGGACATATGCAAATCTCCTTCCCATTTCCAACTTGAAATAAAAGATTCAGGTGCTTAAACTAAGGAAACCACTTTGGGTTTATAAATTGCAACCCTACAGGTAAGTTGCACAAAAAAATAAAATTTAAGAAAAAACAATGTATTTAACTTTTCCTACTTCTTAGAATAGCTATCTCCCACCCATTGTATCCAATTGCTGTCAAGCCTATTCTGAAATATTCACCTCTTTCCCAGCACTGTACCAGGAGCTTGCTAAAAGATTTCACACTAGGAACTAGGCACAAATTGTGGGGTTTTTTTCAGTTATGTCCCTCTGTGAATTAGCACTTAGTCTTACAGTTCATAGAATTTATGTTGTGTTTTTTGTTTTTTTTTTTAAATCAAGAACCACACAAGATAAAATTATAAATATTTTAAAACCATAAGATTAATAGTAGTTTAGCTGTAAACATAATCAAAACTAAGAAGTTCTGAAACTAGGAAAATCAACAGTCTTAGAGCAAATCATGCAGTGAAATGACAGGGAACACTTATTAAAAATGCAAAGTTGACAGAGCTGAAAAAAGCTGTGAGAAAGGCAGCAAAACCTGGCTGACAGCAAAATGCCAAATGGACAGTGACTCACCAGCCCACCCTGAAAAAAGAATTCCAAGTTCTTGGTGATCATATATCTGAAAGTATTAAATAATGTAGTACGATGATTTTACAGAGTCTTCAATTTTAAATCTAGAGAGGACCACAAAGACCACACTGCTTGATTTGAAAGTTCGAAGAAAAAAATCATGTATTTTTCCCAGAAAATGAATTTAATTGTCTTTCAGAAAGATAAATAGCTTTATCTTAAAGATGATAAACTACGAATGCCATTATTTTTCCTTGTAAGCTGAATTTTTCAAGTATCAACATTACAAAGTATACTGATGTAAAAATGAACCCATTAGAAGAAAATGTGAAAGCACTGATTAAACATTAAATAATCTATATGTAGGGAACAGAAGAGGAGGCAATTAATGGCACCGAAGGTAAGGTAAAAAACTATAACACAAGTAAATTATGACAAAAGCTAAAGGGATCACAGAATATAGGTAGTAAAGAAAAAAAAGTAATAACTTTAAAATGTAATGAATGTAAAAGTAAAACCACAGAAAATTAGTAGTTATGCAAAGTAGCTACAAACAGAAACCAGAAATAGTCAAGAATGGTTTCTCCTCCAATTCTCAAGTGGAAGAAGAAAAGGACATTTCTATTCCATATGATATTGTGACCGGAACTGAAAAAGTGGAGACATGAAACATCATCTGCAATAGCCTAACACTTTTTTAAGAGAAGGTGTCAAGTTCTTTCCAGAGAACCTTTGTAGTATTTCTCACAATTAATATATGTCAAGACCCATATTAAAATATCAAACGTGTATATTAAGCCCTAGATCACTGCTTAGAAGATCTATTTCAACAGGATATTTCATTTGCCAAAAAGGCAATGGGGCCTGTCTGCTATGGAATTTCCTTTATGCTTGTACAGTTATTAATTAACTGGAGCACAGTTCTGTCCTCTATGTCCATGCTGAATATTACAGAAACACAAAGTTTCCTGTTCAAAAAGTGTTATGTTCAATACAAACATAACATTTAATAGTTTGGACTGCAAATAAGGCGTATCAAAGGAAGGAGACCTTTCTTCTACACCACAAAGATCTTGGCACCAACAGATATTTGATTAAATCCCAAAATCATAGTTTAATTTTTATAGTTAATTACTTTTAAAATAACATGAAGAAGGGAAAAGTAAAATTTATTATTACGGCTAATCATTTCAGGGACTATAATTATTTCTAAAATAGTATTTGTAAGATGCCAATTTATTTTAAGTATCACAGTTCACTGCCTGTATTCCTGAATACAATTGGCAGCTAATAAAACCCATCTATGTTTTATTTATTAACTTAGCAGAGAGACGTGCACTTACTAGATTTCACATTAATTGCAGTATTTCCCTACAGCAACAAAGCCCTTAAGGTCTTGTTAGAAATATGTCAACTGCAACTGGCTGCCTATATCTGAGTTTGTTTTTCAGATGCAATGCTTTTACATTTAACTATTCAGGTTTCTGAAAAAAAAATAGTTTTTCATTTGCCAATGATAGAAACAGTTACAATTTGATAAGAAATTTTTTCATTGCTGCTCTTGCAGACCATTAATATACCACAAGGACAATTAAATCAATATGCCTCAACACAGAAAAAAAATCCTGAGCTGTCCCACAGGACCCGAGACTCATGGGGTGCCAAGCTCATACAGAAAAGCAAGACCGCCCCTCCCCCCCCCCCCCCCGTTGCTTTGCCTGTCACCAGAAAGAACAAAAGATTTGCCATGGTACATATGAAATGTATTTTTCATCTTTGCTATTGTTAGTACAGCTTATTTTGGCTACATCTTTTGGGGTGTTACATTCAAACCATAAATTTTCTTCCCCATTCCAACACTGTTAAGAAGGAATAACTCTGAATTGCTGGACCAGTTCAAATACCTTATTGTTTGTAACCTGATAATCCCTAAAAATCTCCACTCAATTTCTTCTTTGAATTTCTTCAGCTGCAATTTAAAACTGTTCAAACAAGAGGAATCAAAGAAAGCAAATACAGATGACATGAAAATTATTGCAAAATAGTAGAGACAACTTACACTATTAAGTTTTGTTCTTCTCTCTTTAAACCATTTATATTTGTTACTGAATATGTATTACTGTAACTGTTCCTTTTTACAGGAATCATAACAGAAGTGGCCCATAAGTTTGAAAATGCAAATGCAGTACTTCAGGTCTGCTAAATATGGTACTTACTCCCTGTGAATAAAGAGACAGCGGTAGAGAACCATATTTCAGAGCATTATGTAGGAGAGACAAGCATGGCAGACATCACTGATAAGTGCAAGTAGCATTATTTAAGAGTTCACGTTTCACAAACAACAACATTTGATCAAATCATGCTTTACATGTGGTCACAATAAAAACTACTGAATACAAAATACGGATTGTGTGAAGTAGAAGAAAAAATTATAAATCCTAGATAACAGGAAACTCAATTATACTTGTGTAAACAAAATCTCAATTCTCGTTTTAAATACTTCTTCAATTACTTTAAAAGTGCCCAAACAAGTACAGCACCTGTATAATACTATCATATTCTATGTCCAAAGGTTTAATGCAATTTGACTGAAAAATTGAGTCCTCTAGCCATTCCAAAAGGCTCTGGATGTGTGTTTTGAGTTAAAACAGGACTAGCAGCACACAGAATGCTATCAGACCACAACACATTCAAGACTGGATAATTCCTAACTATCTTAACTGATAATGAAAATTTTGGAGTATTCTAGGCCTTTGTAATGCTTCTTTCAAATGAGTTCTAGTAAAAATGTTGTTTCCATCAGATGGATTTTTTTTTCTCAAATATTTTAATAAATACATAATTAATAACAAAAAACCACAATATTTAGTTAATACTATCAATTCAGGTTGATTCAACATGAAACCAGTTGCTTGAACAATTGCTTACTCTTCCTTCATAATTTACCTAGCTTACTATGTATCTTTACATATAGCACTATAGAACTTTATGCAGCTGTACTACCATTTCGTCTTATTCTATCAGCCTTGATCAGGACTTTTTTTTTTTTTCTTAAACTATTACTTAATTCTAAGCAATAAAGTTCAGATAGAGGGCAAAAATTCACAAGCTATTATTAAAGAAGGAAGAGACGAATAATTGTAAAAAATGAAGAGAATCAATAACAGCTTTCAGTACCTCTGGAAAAATTTATTGCCTGTACAGAAAGGAGCTTGAACTAAATGACTCCATCTGACCTCAGAATCTATGAATCAATAATATAATTTTACTTTCAAATGCATTTAAAATTGTTTGCAGGGAAGTTAAGATGTATGTTCTAAAATTGAAATGTATGCTAAAATACATTTTGAAGAACAGCTCTTATGATAAATAGAAATATTTAAAAATGAGCAAAAGGGCTCTTGAATATTATTAATTTTGTCATTAGCATAAAACAACCCAGAACGATACATATTATTTGAAATGCTATTCAAGTGAATACAGCTGTAAGCAACTCATTATTCAGATCCTTATACAAATGTACAGCACCACTGTAATGGAGCACAATTCTGTAAGGTCTTGATCAAAGGTGCAGTCCAGTCTTCAGCTGCATTCTTCTCCCACTTTCCAAGACCTCTCTTAAAATTATCATTTTCTCCATCTTTATAGATAAAATATATTATACATAGGTGTTACAGTGAATACTGACTATAAGCAGGGACATCAAAAGTAATCTGCCTAAGAAATATAGAATTCACAGGACTCCAAATGCGAAAAACCCAAGAGGCTTCCTCTGACGCAAACCAGTCACTTCTGCGCAAAAAAAACACCCATTAGAAATCCCTGCCAGGACACATCTAATCTACATCCTGAATTTTTATTACTTCCTGAAGAAGAGAGTTTTAACCTTCTGCACTTTGAAATCCTGACTGTGGAACATGTTAGTAATTTTCTAAAATGAGTTGAATTTTGTAAATTTTCTGTAAAACCTCTTTCCTGACCTACCAGCATTAATTATTAAATCCTCATTATGCCAATCCCCACAAAACTAGCATCTGCACATTTAATTAAAATAGCACTTCAATTTCTTCCAAAACTCAGGAGCAGAACAAAACTGCAGTGGAGTTTTGCCTCCTTCTCCCTCCCTTGAACATAATTATCGATGTTAATAGAATATATAAATAGGAGAGTAGATTTATGGCTGAAAAAGTTCATTAAGTGTTCTAGTCTCAGTGCTCACCCTGAGACTTTAGGTCGGTCACCCCAAAAGATGCTCATCATGAACACACCTGAATATCTTAATTAAAAGAAGTTTGATATGTAACATTGATCACGAAATACATTTATTCTTGTTCACTCCAGGAGTCAGAAGGACTACTCCTTGCACAACAACTTTTCATGTTTTGGAAAGCTATTACAACTGCTCTTCCCTCTCACTCCTCTCTTTTCCATATTATTTTATGGAAACTCAAATTTTGTCAACAATATCTTAAAACATATTGAACATGCACACAAAGAATCCCATGCAAATTCCCTACCGGACATGAAAATGCCCTATAGTATGACTTGCTATTGTTTTAAATAGATCAAAAACTTTAAAAACAAAAACAAAACAAAAATTACCAATAAACATTATTTCTAGTAAACATTATATATTCTTGAAATTTTCATCTACTGGCTCTCTATAGCACAACATGCCTAGTTATATACTACCATAATTGTAATGAATGTTGGCCAACATTCCACACTCCCCATCATAAAGCACCTTTTACAGTTTGGTCTTTTTGGCAACACTATTTAAGGATAATGGACACATTTTGACACAATATTATTAAGTCTTCCATAATTTCAAAAGTTACATATTTAAGATGACTAGTATAGCAAATATATACATAGATGACTACATTTTAAAGATGCCATATAGCAAATAACAATACTACTATGTAAAAAAGATAATTCTGTAAGAATTTTAATCTCCATGTGCCCTTCTAAAAACATTATGGGAGCAGAAACCCTCATCCTTTTCATTAATCTTAAACCATGCACAAGGAAAGTCTTAGCAGCTTTATACTCTCCCTTAACGTTAATTTCCTCCACTTTTTCTACAGTGGTATCTACACTCCAGAAAAACAGACTGGCATAGTTTAGAAGGAACTGTCTTTCATATAATTAATTCATTTTATAGGTGTAAACTGCTGATTCATTAAACTCATACACTAACCAAAGCACACCTTCCTCTAAGCTAAGTAGTGCTGAACGACTCTTGAGCAACCACCGTGTAGAATGAACTAGCGGGACATATTGCAAAGGCTGTCAGAGGATTCATTAGCAGAATCAGGAAACACTGAGGAAAATCAGGTGTATGATTCAGACTATGTTCTTTAATATTGCATATTAATTGTCTCATTTATTTTATATAGTTTCTTAATGTACTACTAGCCACCTGCTTTTTATTAGGAACGGCAATTTTAAATTAATACAACGACATTATAAGCATAATTTGACAATCTTATGCCTACAGTTTTAATTATGTGATCACTTGCTATGGTTGTGGGTGTGGGTTGTTTTTTTTTTTTTTGCAAGGGTACTTGCTTCTGTTATTGTAGAGGATGGATGATGCTGAATTAGAAGAAAAAGAATTCAGTACTTTTTCTATCCTTGTTATATGCCTGGACTTAAAATGTGTAGCATTCAGTTTCTGCTCTGAATACAAAATTATTACTACTTTTTTTTTTTTAATGACAATCATTGCTGTAATTCTACGCATATTACCAATACCAGTTTAAGTTCACAACCACTTCTAGAGAAAGGTTATGCTTTCATCCTTTTCCAAAGAATCTTTTAACAATCAAAGTAGCCACTCATACCAATCTTGGCTGGCTAGGATATGATCTTACAATGCCCGCATTACACAGAACTGCATAATTCAAAGCACAGCTCCCACTGGCTTCTGTGAAAGCTGTGGACATTATGCCTTTCTCTTGAAACTTGTACACATGAAACAAAAATAAAATGAAAAGTACGTACAAAAATGGTGAGGCAGACATCTACAGAAAAAGGTTTCAGTCTGTGTGGTTGGCATTTGCCAAAATTTACAAACAAATGAAAACAAGCTCTTATGACAGAAACCACTAACATTCAACATCTACCTGATCTACAACGTGGGTAAATTTTGTTGTGTGAAAGTTGTTTCTTTTGTCTTGTTACTGAGACAGATCAGTATTCTTTTCACAGGATCTATCTGAAAATTTATTCTGTTTTCACCAGACGGTAAAATACCATCTTTCAACAATACATTTACTTGACAGAAGCTCAATGCACTACTCAAATTTTGCTGTCCATTTTGGAAATGCCAACTGGAATCGTAGACCATTTACTTTTGTGAAAAAAAAAAAAAAGTAAATACCTAGAATTACTTATTTTTAATGAGAAAGAGTCTTCAATCCTAAAAGCTCCTTGTCTCCTTTAGCCCCAGATGTCTGGTGCTGCCTCCTCCTGGCTCCTCAGCTAAGAGTCTGTGAAAGACAGACAGGAATTGATAGGTAACCAGGGCTGACTGAAGTAAAAGGAAGATACCTGTGATGAGGTTGAGGTGACTGGAAGGGAGGTGTGATAACATCAATGATCTAGCAGTAATACAATGGTACCAGACAGAAAAGACTTGACAATGAGAATTCGAGATATCTGGATGGACACAGAAGTGAGGTTAATCACAGTGGAGGAACCACCATGCTTATGACACTCCTGCTAGTGGCAAGAACTGCTCTAGATGTAAAACAAGTTCCCAGTAATCCTTGGTCGTTTCCTCATTCCCTCTGCATTGCTAAACCAGCAGTACTATACCTGCCCCAGCAGCAGAAGGAACGTATGATCTCTAACATGAGTGGACACAAAGGTTTGTTAAGCTTCCCAACTAATCTACACATCCTGATATAAAACAAAACAGGTCCTAAAATACCCACACACTAAGGTTTCTAGAGAAACAATTTTGCTTTCTAGTTCAACACACCTACTAAAGCAGGTTCACCTAGAGCAGATTGCACAAAAATGCATCCAGGCAGGTTTTGAATGCTCAGGTTTCCTTGCTCAAGTTATTAAAGACCCTTCTTTAAATCAGACAAGTTCTAAACAACAATTTTTAGGACAGCAACACATTAGCATCTCTATTTCTTTCATTAAAATAATAAAAGAACAACAACAGCAAAGATATGGAACGTACTTGAATATACTGTATTCTAACTGTTATTTATGGTCCTTACGAAATATCTTTTAGCTCTGGAAGACTAATGGCTAACTTAGTAGGTAATGGGCTATCCTCCAGAACAGAGCCCAGCCTCTGTTTCACCTTCTTACGTGTTATGTGTATGCAAAGGTTTTCTAGAGGGTGTTCAAGAAAAATAAGGAGTTTCAGAGTATGTCTCAATACTCACCTTATGTTCCCACAAACTCTGTGGGCTTCCTTATGAATTACTATCTTCATATAATGATGATAATCATCATCTTCACTGGTTTGTAACTCCGAGACCATTACTGAAGCTCCTATAAGCTTTCCTGAAGAAGGTTACTCCTTGGTACATAGAGAAGTGACTTGCCTCTATAGGACTTAACACTTCTCTCAGGAACTCAACTAATTTGCAACTATAATCTCACCTATTGCTTGAAAATTTATGAAAATCAAAAAGCTAGATTGCCACCTTGAGCATCAGGAGAGCAGACTTTGGTCTCTTCAGGAATTTATTTGTGAAAATCGAACATGCTATGGCCCTGGAGAGAGGGTCTGGGAGAGTTAGTTGATTTTCAAGGATCACCTCCTTCAAGCTCAAGAACAGTTTACTTAATATACAGGAATACAAAAGTGTTGGGAGGCCTGCATGGATGAACAAGGACCTCTTGGCAAAAATAAAAAGGAAGGCTACAATAGGCTCAGGTCAGTTGGGAGGAAGCACTTCTCAAGTTGACTCTGCCAAGGAATGTGAAGTGCATCAAGACAGATTTCTACAGGTATATGAGCAGCAAAATGAAGATGAGGAAAAATGTGGCAAGGAAACTGATGACAAAGGACACAGTGCTCTCCTTGCCTTGATCTTTACTGGTAAAACCAGCCTTGCCGAATCCCATGTCCCTGAGACCAGAGGGAAAGTCTGGCATAAGAAACACAAGCAATGGAGAAAAATCAGGTTAAAGAAACTGGATACACAGAAGTCCATGGGACCTGGCAGCATGCATCTGTGACTGCTGAGGAAGCTGGCCAGTGTCATGGCCAGGACACTCAATTATCTTCGGACAGTCATGGCAATCAGGAGAGGTTCCTGAGGACTGGAAGAAAACAGAAGTCACTCTGTCTTCAAGAAGGAGCACACAGGGGAATACAGGTACTCACCATAGATTTACAGGCTTGGTAAGTGGACAGTGAGGTGAACTGATATCTGCCTGAACCGCTGGTCTCAGAGTGTTGTGATCAGAGGTATAAAATCCATCTGGAGGCCGCTCACTGAGGGGGCACCCCAGGGGCTGACACTGGCACCAGTACTGTTGAACAACTTAATGAACAGCCTGGACAATAAGAGTTTTGTATCATCTCTAAACAGCAAGTTTGGAGATGATACAAAAACGGGAGGAGTGATGGACACACCACAGGTTTGTGCTACCATTCAGATGGACCTTAACAGGCTGGAAAAACTGGCCAAAAGGAATCTTGAGTTGCCACAAAGGGAGATGCAAAATCTTACCCCTGGGGAGGAATAACCCCATGCACAGTACAGGCCGGTGGCTGACAGCTGCAAGGCAACTGGGCGGAGAAGAATCTGGGGGTCCTGGAAGACAGCAAGCTGAAAAGGAATCAACACTGAGTCCTTGTGGTGAAGGTGGCCAACTGTACCCTTGGCTGCCTGAGGGGAAGTGTTGTTGCCAGCAAACTGAGGCAGGTGATCCCTCCCATCTGGTCAGCACTACTTTTTTTTAAGACAATACACCTACAGGTTTAATTGTGCTTTACCAACTCAGTTCAGGGATTGACAGATGCCAGGAAATTCAAAATATGCAACCTAAATCTTCAAAGGCTGCACTGTAATTATGCAGCCTGGGATGCCATTGTTTACAAAAAAGCAGAAATGCACACACACTTTTTTTTTCCTTCTATATTTCCTGTTTTCTTGATGTATGCCTTTAACTCAATTTATTTCTCCCTATGTGTATCATTATTAGAATCAAGTGAAAGGAATCTATTCTTACTTAATAGGAAGTTAAACTGGAGTGGATTCAATAACATTATTTCCTAGTGTTTCAAATGTATACTTCAGCAGGAAAGAAGTAATTCCACAAGATATGCAATACAGATTTGTGCTGCCATAAATTATACTGTGACTGTGTATGTGTGCACATGTGTTTACAATTGTGGTTCAGCCCAGCAAAGGTATCTTGGACTTGGATGAAATACAGGCAACAAGACTGCAACCAACAATGTCTTAATCCTAAATCTAATCAAGCCATATAAATCATATCCTGCCCAAGCATACTTCAACTTTTCTTTCTGGAATACCTTCAACTTTAGCAAAACATTCTCTGCTGCACAAATCCTGGACATCTAAGCTTCGGTCTCTGCCTTAACACCAATTCAGCAACTCATGTCACTAACACTCAGATCCAAACATGCTCAGTTGCTGCTCGCTTTCTGTCAATTTAACAATGAACAGGAGGTGCTGCTGACACTAGTCCTGAAATCTGCCTCCACCTCTGGACACAGCATTAATAGTAGTTTGCTGCCCTGTCAGATCAAGCCTTAACTAGCCACATAAGTGCTGTCACCCAAAATCTAAGCTAAATTTAAGATAAGCTATGAAACCAGATTTAACCCACTGCAGATCTCAGCCGTGTAAACCATAGTCCCAACCTTAGCTACAAAACAAACTCCAAGTAGCCAACCCTTTCATCTCAGACATAAACCTACTCTATTAATCACTTGTACATCATCTGCATGTTTCAGAGCCAAACATGGGACAGCAGCTACTTTCTGGGTGTGGTGGCATTCGCTATAGCTCATAAGGAAAAGCACGGCTTACCAAAGAAGAACATGCCGAGAACAGCAGCAGTTTTTCTATGCTTGATGACATACCATGGCACACTGCAGAAGATATGGCACTGTGCATGTGCTTAATGGTTATAACATCTCACAGTGAGCTAGATAATGAGTTTTTAGAAGTACTTTAACATTTTAGAAAGCACTGAACAAACATCAGTTAATCTTCCTGGTACTGTGATTTAAAGTAGTGACAGTTATGCATAAGCTCTATAGGTAGATAAACACAGCTTCAAAGGTATTTCTAGCAAAAAAAACGCAAACCAATAAACGAGGTTCCAGTGGGGCAAGCTGATGTTCTAAGTAATATTGTACAGGACTGTCCCACAGGCTTCGAGAGGGGCAGGTGAGTGGGAAGCTAAGAAATCCAAATACATTAATGTGTCCTGTAAAATGAGAAGGATATTGTGAAAGAAAGATGAAGTGATGATTTCAGCAGTATCCACTATCATTCCACAGTTTGCATTTACATTTTTTATACTTAACTAGGCTCTTATTTAACGCCAGTTTTAATTAGCAACTGTAATTTCTCTTCCAAACAGAAATCCATTATATCCCTAATCTCTAGTTAGAAATTCTGGGGCTACAACTCTTTACTTTTCCACTTTATGAAGATATGAAATACTAAACCATCAAATAAACTGCAAAGCTAGTTAGCGAAGCTGTACTAAAAGTACATCATAATGAAGGCTTTAAACAATTCTCCAAAAGAAGAAAGAAAATCAGAGGGTATATTTGTAACAAAATGTTACCTTGCCTGTAAACTGAACTTTTAAGAGTACATGTGGTATATACGTTAATTCACATATACAACTCCAATATCCAAAAGCACTGAAGAAGCAGTGCTTAACTTTCTGTAACATCATTCCATTTTGCAAATCACAGTCAGTAAGCAAGAATGCACCGTGAAGAAAAGAAGTTAACAGGAACATTAAAACTACCTATTTGGAGACACAGATTAAGAAATAATCAAATGGTCTTCCAAACTAGCAGGTATACTACATATGCCACAAAAATCAGATACTTTTCCCTTATTCACATTCTGCTTTCAAGCATGCAAAAGGATTAACTGAGCTGTAAAAAAGGCAATAGCAAAAGGACAGAATTAACACAGAGAATAAGGAAGTTAAAGTAGCTTTCATTGTACTTTTTTTTAGTGTATCAAGAATTCAAATAGGTTTCTTTTTTTTTTTAAGGCTGCATTTTGCGCACGATTCAAGACAAAAATATTTCCAGGAATATTACTTATTTACTTGTTCAAGTATGATATAATCTGATTTCTGTAATTAAGTACTTTGTCAGTATTATGTTTCCATTAATAAGATGATTCACCAATGTTAAGAGTAATAATTCCGTAGTCAACAGTAATATAGAGTTCTCCTCATGTAAACGATACTTGCTGTTTGTATTCCCAAGGACACCTGAGGTTTTCTGATTGTCATCCTCAATTTTGTCAAGCACCTAAATGCAGTCAAAACCCTGCTACCTTTTAGCTCTGTAAGAAAACTTCTAAACTCCTTTCTCCTTAGTGCTACCGTTTTATGACAGTATGAGAGGAAAGAGAGAAACCACATGAACCATTTGTCATTTTCCAGCTCTGGCATATGCATCTTAAAATCTCATCTGTAATAGGGGATGACATATACAGCAAAAGCAGGTATACACTTCAAAGATGTATGACACACTCCCAATGTACACTGAATCTCAACTGATTCTTTCACGCCTGCTTACAGGGTAAAATTTAATGTTTTTACAAGTCTGTATCTCCAAACTAGGTCTACATCTACAAGACAAAATGCAGATCCGCTGATTATCCTATCCAGCCATTGTTTCCTCTGTTACTAGTAGTATCAGCAGTCACATGAAATAAAAATTAATCTTCCATTTACCCAGGGCACTATTATGCAGTATCTTCAACAGTTCGCTATTTGAAATACGTCACAATCTGTACTTACCAGCATAATAAGGAAATAAATGACATCTTAAAAAGGATGAACAGATATGCTGATATAAGTTTAACTATTTTCACGAGGTCTACATATCATCAATCTTTTTTCTTTTACCTGGGTGAAGTATTGGTAATCTGATGCATTAGTAAATTCAACAGTAGAAACTTTTATAGTTTTTATAGCCAAACGTGTTGGATAGCCATTTTAGTACTTTGAACAACAGTGGACTGCAAAATGCATATCGCTTTTCTAGTTCCATAATATTCTCAGCTGTTTTTTTTCCAATTAATGATATTAGGCATTTTCTACCATATCTGGGAAAAGCAGAATAGCTTTTCTTTCTAATAAATATAAAAACTCTATTACAACACATATAAACATTATGGTTGAAGAGATTAGAGATACTGCATAAATGAAGTAGACTGCTTGGAAAGAGGAGCTTATCTGAAGAATTCTCCACATCAGACACACTAGCATTTGGAATAAAGCATATGGTGAGTACCATACCTGACCAGAGCATCCACTGGATACAGAATGTCTGCATGGAGAATGGCTTATGAAGACAAACCCTGACATTAAAAGTTCTTAGCACTTTAAAACTTTCTGTTATCTAGCTGAACATAGCTCCAGGCAAACTCAATTTTGCTGATGGATTTATTACCAATGAGCTAGTGCATCCTGACATTCACAATCTAATTTGCAGGCCTGCCAGGAAAAAAAAAAAAGGTTCTCCAGTCTCCAGCCACAGGAATATTTCAGTCCTTCATTTGCTTCCACAAAGAAGCCCAAAGGAGGCTTTGGCTTGGTGAAGAGGGGAGCCCAGGGTGGAGCAGGCTTGCTGGCAGGACTTGTGACCCCTCAGGTGACCCAGGCTGGAGCTTCACTTTAATCACATGATGAAGTACTCAAATGAATTAAAGCAAACTACTAATTTGCTTGAGAGTTTACTCCCATGAAATTCATCTTAACTGCGGAAAAAAAATCAGGATAACTATACTGTTTTACATGTCCCTTCCTTATTTTTATTTTCTATATTAACACATGGGAATATTTGCACAAATATTAAACAAAATTTTATTATTAATATGATAACTTAATGTGAAATATATTACAAGATTAATGATTTAGTCAATTAGAGAAAAATATAAAAATCAGAGAAGTAGTATCTATTTTTCTGGTGCAGTTCATATGATACACTCTCCTACAGTCAACCTATTTTTTTAATTTGTAAAGCTAGGAGCACAGATAGCTTTTTAAAACTGTGGGCCATACACAGATAAGGTTGTTCCAAGAAGACACAGATACAAACTTGCTAAAATCAGTCAGAATTTTAAAGTAAAAAATTTTCAATATTTATCAAAGGACATATCCACAAACCTACACAACCTGAGCTGAACACACTTCCTGTTAAAGAAATTATTGAATACTGAGTTGCATATTGTGGAATGCAAACATTTTACAAAGTATTTGTAGCTGAGCTCAAGTCTTAATGAGGAAGTTAGAACAGAAATGTTGAGATACCTAGATGATTAATCTAGAAAAATTAAAGAGAATTTTGTATTCAGTCCAAGTCAGTGTCGGAAAACATGTTCATCTTTAAAAAAAAAAAAAATTATACCAAAAAACCCCATAAATTTGCTTGGATGAGTAAACTATTTTTTCAATTTGTTTTTCACCAAATATTTAAAATTTAATTGCAAGCTAACCTGAATTCATGGCCCAGATGATTTCTTTATTTCTCCTATCTAATAACAGCAACAAGAAACAAAAATCAAGACCAAAATAAAACAGGTATTGCGCACCTCTGATCATTACTAAAATTCATAGTCCCTAATTCAATTGTCTTAAGTGGAAGACATGAAACACCTTTGCAATTAACAGCAATTTTGCTTAAGTAACAAAACAGGATTAGGATACTTGTCAGTTAATGAAGTCTGATTATACAAAGTATTATCCTTTCACAAATTCTAATTTATGAAGAATTTTTTAAACCTGTCACTTGGCATATTTCAAACTGATATATTGTTAGTCTTGATTACAAAACAAGAAAAAAAAAATTAATCCTTTTTGGAATCATGCCCACCAAAAGTAATGCTAAACAAAGTCAGAAACATTGAGAAGCAGGTCTGTAAATCAGGTTGTCAGAAATACTGGTGTTTATAGTGTCCTACTGTGATAAGTAGAAAGGTTTTTGTTAAGCAGCATTTCCAGAAATAATTATCACATATGGAATGTATAAGGGTTTGTAAATGAACATAATACATCTATTCGGACTAAATGCAAAAATGCATAGACTTTAAAAACATTGACTGCACAGCAGGTTAAGCAAACCAGAACTTTGCCTACTTTCCCCACACAAACTGCAGCTTTTCAAAATCTTATAGTCCTACAAAATGTCAGCAACAGATACACACACAGTTTCTGTGGCTTCAAATTCAGCCACCTTGAACCTTTCACTATTACCAGAAAAAGGCCAACACTGTGTTGGAGGATGAACTTTTCAAGATTACTGAGTCATTGGAGTATCCACCTAAGTGCCTGAAACTCATTTATTCTACTGATGGTCACTTAAATGCAAGATGTTCTAAAAAGACTCAAAAAGAAACCCCATGAGCTTTGGTAAGATTACATTAAAGTCCTGTTCGAGGTCAAGGTTTGTGGTTGCTTGATCAAGATACATTAATTTTCAAGAAGTGCTTACAATGCTGGGTGAGGAAAATATAAATAAATAAATTACTATTTCAGTTAAAAAAAAAGAGGAGGGAAAAAAAAGAAAAAAGGGTCTATCACATTTCAGTAGCAGAAGGCAAACTGACAACTTAGTGGGAGGAAGCAGAAGGAGAGCAGGAAACTCTCCTGATGGAAACATGGCTCTAAATTCTGGAACATGAGTGAATTAAATTATTTTGCTGGGTGAACAGAAAAGGGTGTTTAAAGAAAAAGGGTGAAAGTGAAGCTTAAGTGTTTTGTCAGAAGATTTTTCTATGCTTCCTGTTGAACAATAATAAACATAGATTTCCACACTTGTAAAGGTGGGAGGTATTTTGAGGCTCTTGGTAGTAGAAAGTCTGAAAATCAGTACTGTGGATGTACTGACAATGGCTAAGATTTGCAGCAAGCACAAATGCAAGGTAATTAAAACTAGAGAGAGGGAGGGCTGCAGGTTACAAAGACTTAACCTGGAAAAGGATTTGATCCTGAAGGTGAAAAAGTCAAATAACAAGTGCATTTTACTGTCCCAAATTTCAGGTCACATATACTAAGTATGAAAAAACAGAATAAATTCACAAGATTTTTTTTTCCCCTCCAATAAAGTACAAATTTCTGTCCCTCTGGAAATCATCTCCCATTTCCTCCCACTGCACAGGTACCTTCCTTTCAGTGCTCAGTACAACTTTCTTCAGTTGCTCCAGGAAGTACAATAGAAGGTTTCCATTTCTTGACAGTGTGGGAGGAGGGGGTAAGAAAATCAAACAGCTTTCCCAGAGGTTTGAAAACAAACAAACAAACAAAGTACACATCAACTAGGGGTATCAAGCCACCTTGGTGAGACTGGCATTTAAGCAATTTATTATATCAGCAGCTATGGTATAAGAATTGTTTAGGGACTAAATTACAAACTTCTCTATATTTATATATTAATAGAATCTTTTACTATCTTCCCATACACATATGAATTACACAGCCAGTAATAAAATAATTTACCATTAGAAAAATCAAAAGCACTTGTGTAGTTAAAGAGAATTTTTTACAGTCAAAATCACAAGACACTGATTTCATTCCATCTTCTCAACTGCAAGTTAAACAGTTTTGTAGTGTCTCTTACTATTATCTTAAAATCAAATATATGATTCTTTCCAATGTAAAGCGAAGCTAAAGAGGAGTCAAACTTCCTTTAGAAATTTTTAGAAATAAATTGTATGTACGAAATATGAAAGCAATACTTAATTACAGTATGGCAAGGTTAAGTAGTACTGTAGCAACTAACTCAGCAAAGTGCAATGCTCAGTGTAAGGTTTTCTTCAGTGTGGAGCTCGGGAGAATTCTGCATTGCCACTGGTAAAAACTCTGCTGAAAGGAGCATGACTAATTCTGTTAAAACAGGTGAGATTAAATAATGTTAAAAACAAGCAATTCATTTATACTTAAAATCTGATTGTGTTGTTTTGATTTTACTTTTATTACACACTTCCCTATCCTTACATTTGTTTAAAGTCTGTTCACTTTTGACTGCCATCAGTAACTCTGGTAAGATACTGGTGACTTAAAATAAGACACAGCTCATTGTCTATGTTGTCCAAAACCAGCTTTTATGAAACCTTTTCTGACTATAATTCAAACATACTATAAATTTGGGTTGGAAATTACATCTTCCCTCTCCAGCAGTCCGAACAGAAAAAAACACTCCCCGATACCATGCTTGGGCCTTTCTCCAAAAGAAAAGATGACAGTACCTGGTGAGCTTGCAAGAGCTGCTCAGCAAATTGACGTACTTCTGATAGTAGAAGGGATATTAAAGAATTTCTTAGTATGTTGTTCTTTCCCAGTAAAACCAGCGTGTGTGATACAGCATGCAGTGCCTGAAACTAAAGAGAAATAATAATAAATTACAACTTTGAAAATACATCTCTGTCTTCTTTACCTGAAACAATTACCTTAAACAGAAATGGGATTTACATATTAAAGTTTTACTGAAAAAAAAAGTAAAATTCAAAATTTTAGAGAGTTTAAAACTCTAGTAATGACATACATATGGGATATATGAGAAATTCACATCCATTACCTAGAAACTTTGCTTTCTCAAAAGATTAGCACTACAGGAAACTGTCATATGAACAAATTCCTCCAAGAGTGTGAATTCCCCAGGAGGCGGCTTTTCAGCATTAGCTGTCATCATTCCCATTTGCTGTCACAGAAAGTGGAGGACTACCTTGCACATACATTAATTCTGTTTGTCACAGGTAGACAAGTGAACAAATGAATTCTTTGAAATTCAAATGCATGAGCAAGCTAAGAGCTAAACTGGAGTTTTCTGTCAATAGAGTTATCAGGAATAAACTTGATTAAATGCTAACCGATAGAAGATATACTTCAATTCAAACAATTGACTTTCATATTGTTGTTTAACAAGTTGTAACTAAGGCATTTCTCTTGAACCCCAGGAGGAGTGATGTGAACTTACATGAGATTGATATTAGTAATATATTATTTTTCCCACAGTCTTTTCTATTAAAAAAACGCCCCACACAACACAGTAACAAACTGTTTTCTATGTTCCCTGAAATATAAATGTAAAGCCATTATGTAATGAAACACACTGCTCTACAAAGTAAACACAACATTATTTCATAAAACACTGCTAGAAGAAATTATCATTTTTATATATAAATATATCAGAGTTGTTTCAAAGAAAAAAGTAATATGCATTAAATATAACAACTATAGTTGTATTTTTATATAAATGTATACCCCTACAATATTAATATTCAGTGGCTCTTTGTAGATGAGTATTTTTGACTGACAAAAGGATACTCTGACCTCAATTTGCATGTCTAAGAATAACACCATGTCTTAACCGCTCAAAAGCAGACCATCACATCCCATTAACAATCTAGTTTATTTCTCTAGCCAGCTCATGCGTACACACACACACAAATAAAAATACTTGCCCACCATCTGCAAGTTGCATAGGGTAAATGCTGCAGCAAACCATTTGTAAACACACAAAAAGCAGGAATGAGATCTGGTAGTAGTCAGCATGGATTTATTAAGGGGAAACTACTCAACCAACCTGACAGCCTTCTACAGTGAAATGACCGGGCGAGTGGATGAGGGGAAAGCAGTGAGTATCATTCACCTTGACTTTACCCTGGTTTTCAACACTGTGTCCTGTAAAATCATTACTGGCAAATTTTGGGGCTATGTAAGAAGACAGCGAGGTAAACTGAAAACTTCGGCTGTAAAAGCTGTTAATTAGGTAGCTTCCCACTTATAGTTACGTTACTGCTTGTCTGCCTGATCAGATGCTCAAACTCCCCTCCTAGTTGATGCAACACCTATTTACCAGCCCCTTACAGCTGAGGAGCTTGGCTATCAGCGGCCCAATATGACACAATCTCCCATTCAGAGTGATAACAACCTTGAATAAATCTTGGCTGTTAAGCATCTCACTTCAGCACATAAACCCAAAACAAACATAAAAAGAAAACTGTCAAAGACAGACAAGTATCATGCTCAGAATCAAATCTGCAGTCAGAGACACAAAGTAAACTCTTCATATTAAAGAGAATTCATAAATTGTACACATATAGTTTTGAAAATCTGTGAGGTAAAAATCATTCATAAATGTATACACCAAAGATTCCATAAAGATGAAATGTGAAAGGTGAGATAAAAATAAGTTTCTGAACAATTAAAATGATATGAAAGGATAATGTAACACATGCACCTACATATGCTTTGAGGCCATATGAATTAAAATCAGACTGCCATATACTGTAAATGTATCCCTTTCCAAACAAAACAATGAGTCTTTGTCCTAAAAATAATCTAGACATTTACAATTTTGAAAGATCTTCCATAATGACTACTAAAACTGTATGATATAAATGAAGTTTGCAACACCCAGATAGCTCTGTCTTGACAGCACACATGTTCTAAAAGGGTACAACCGTTTTTAAAACATTGCTCAAGGTTTAAACCAAGCTAAAAAATATTACATTTGTTCATTAAAGTCCCCACTCATTTTTATTTATTTTTATAAATTAAGGATGGATACATATTTCTTAGTTCTATATTTTCAGAGCATAACATTAAGTATACTTGCTCATTTGCCTTTGGCAAGCAAGTGAACTAGACAATCTGGACTAGTGTTTGTTTTAGTTTTTTTTCTCAAAATGTGAGGCAGTCAGGAGACCCTTGAATTCCTGTTTGCTGAATTACAGCACTCACATGGATATGAGAGGTTCCTGTTCAAATTTATGCTGTCTGAAGTCACAACAATGTTCTCTGCTTAGTGCAGATACTTTAATCTTAAATGAATCAATATTCATACACACAGTGTAGCCAGCAGCCAGCTGGTATTCTGTGGCTATGGCAGCTCCTTCTTCCTCTTCACCTCACACTTTTGTTGCAAATAACATGCTTGAGAAATCAGTTTCACTTCAATATGAAACAAAACTGAATATAAAGTATTTTGCATGTTTCACATAGGAGAGTGCTTTTTTTTCTTTAACAGCTACTCCTGCCCCATGTCTTCCCCAGCCTTTTGTGCCTCTTCACAAAGAAGAAGTGGATGGGTTGTTCCTGGGATCCAGTGCACTGGGCAGCTTGCAAAATATCAAGTAGCCTTCCACAATCCTTTCTGACCAGCAGTTGCATGTAATGGCTTGAGTACATAAGGGTTTAAAAAAAAAAAAAAAAAGACCACAACAAAAAAAAACAACAACCAAACAAAAGCCAACACCTACATAATACATGACATTCTTAACCTAAGCAGAAGTAAAACAAGTGTTAGTTATAATTCAAATTTAAATTTATACAGCAAGACACTTAAGTCTATGGAAATCCGCCTTGATGGGATTTTAGTACACAATTTCCTAATTTTCTTGACTAGTATGATTTACCTGTTATGTTCTGGAAGTCTCAACTATTCTATAAATAATAGCTGCAGCTACCAACAGAAGCAAAGAGAGGAAAAAAAAAAAAAGAAGGCAAAATAGACAATGCCCTTTGTAACCTGATTTCTCCACTCATGAATCACCTCTTTTGGCCTTCAAAGAACACCAACATTTTTTTTTTTTTTTCTGGTAACAGAACAGTGGAAATTAGTACATAACGACCCTGCAGATGCCCTTTGAACAGATTACATTAAACAAAGTTAAATTCACTCCACCTTGACAAGATTTTAGATAACAATTAGAAATATCTCTGTACAGATTAGATAAATTTTGCCTAATCCTTTTTCATTAACACTTCTACCCTCCATTGAGTTCTACTATGAGAACTGTGAACAAATCTTATATTACGATGAAAAAAAGAGTTGTATATAACATGGTTAACATCTTTACAAACTAATGGAATTTCATTAGGCATTGGTCAATTACACAGGCAAAACTCACTGATTCAACAATTCAGAAATAGAAATTAAATCGGATTTCAGTGTGCATTAGATGCAAGAAAGTAGTTTTTCAATGCTACCTCTCCCAAAGAGCACACTAAATGTATTTATTTACACACAAACATGATTATTTACACACAAACATGATTATGATTGTTCTTTTTAAGGCTCTATTTGCTTACATGATTTTTAGACAGTGAAACTTTTTGTTGTTGCTGTTATTAATGCTAGCAGCTGAGATTTAATTCACAGAATCCTAGAATCATCTAGGCTGGAAAAGACCTTTAAGACCACAGAGTCTAACTGTTAACCTAGCACTGCCAAGTCCACCAGTAAACCATGTCCCTAAAATTTCCTTAAGAGTTGCATGATCCACACTACACCCTGCAATTACAAAAACTGCACCTTACTTTCTGTTTCATTAGCTTACAAATTTAATGCCAAGTAACAGCACTCTTCCAAAAGCGACTGGCGTATTTGGCAATTCAGGAGTAAGGCAAATAATTATACAGGTATCCTCAAACTGTGAGGTATTAAAAACAAAACAGTATTTTTGCCTTTGAATTCACATCACCCTTGCCCTTTGCTCTTGTAGTCCAAGTTGACTTCCACTACTAACTCAATGTCAATTGATGTAATAAAGTTCCAATTTTATACAGAGAATATTAGTATCCCTTATCATACTGTAACTTCCTTTGTTAATTTGATGGTTGTTATTTATCTCTCCTCCTGTTAATGCTGCACTATTTCTCCTATCTTTAAGCCTTGGGATTTTATACATATTATTCAATTCTTTGCCCTGTAAACCTCATCTCAGCCCTTGCTCTGCCTTCACCCTTTCATAATCTTGTTCATGCTTTTATTCACTCCTCTAAACCTGATGTTCTCCACTAGGCCCATCAGTTAGCTTCACTGCTGTAAGCTGCTTTTTATATTACAGTATTTCGGTAACTTTTTTCTTTGCAGAATTCAAATAATCTTTTCACTTCTCTTAACTTCAGTTTCAAGTATTAGACATTGTTTATATTCTTTCTCTTTGTGAGCACACGCATGGATTAGCACTTGAAAATCAGAAACAATGACGTTAGATATGTAAAGTTCTTAAAACTCAGTTAAGAAGCCCATTAATTGTAACTATCTTTTTTTTTTTTTTTTTTTTTTTTTTTTTTTTTTTTTTTTTTTTAAGAAGTGCTACTTTCTTATCCATTACAAAAGATTAAAGCATTAAGGAACACATTTTTCTGTTTCATTAATATTTCTCTAGTATCAGTTCTGTAACAAATGCTTTACTGAACACCAGATAGATAAAAGCTACTAAAACTCCCACCTGCAAACACAGTTCATTTTAAAAAGAATGCTCTTGTGCTGTTCTGTCACAATGCACCTCTGGTAAACTCACATTGCATTTTATATAATTTATCGCTAAATGCTTAATTATTATTTTCTTTTAACTTTTTTCCTAAAGCTTTGTATGTTATTGCGTTAAACTGCTACCAAGTTAACTTCCTCTTAACCTTCACTTTTAAACATAAGAGCATGCTACTTTAGTGTTACTGTAACTGCAGAATTTCTATCTCTAAGTCTTTGATTCTAAATTCACAATTTCACCTTTTTTTCCAGTTTCATAGGATGAAGACTTATCTTGTCTTTCCCATTTTGAATATTTTACACTCTCTTGAGTTGGATAATATATATAAAATAATGACACCTAGTTGATGAGATGAAATACATATAACAGATCCAGTTATGAGTTTCTGTATTTTTATTTAAAAAAAAAAGGCAAACCAAACAAACAAAACCCCAACCTAAAACTACATCACAATCTGGATATCCTTAGAAGAATTCAGGACTGCAAATCACTACACATTCAATTTATTATCTACCTCAAAATGACAACATCTATTTCCATACAATAAACCCAAGAATCTTGTTGTGTCACCTTACTTTAACCATCTTTACAGAAAAGGCAACACTTGCCTTGATGACACACTAACACACAAGTCATCAGTTTATCTGAAGGCTAAGTACAAGAAACTGATGTATCAAGAAATCCAGGTAACTACTTAAGACACTTGGGATTTCTCTGGCAGAGTTTTCACTAATACACTTACTTCAAGCAGTATTTGAACTTCTGCATCTTCTTGGGATTCATTAAGTAGGCATCTGAATATCTAAATCATCCAAGAGGCCAAATCCAGTAAATACAGTCAACAGTAAGACAGTATCAGTCCCAGTTAAACGAAGAGCACTCACAAGAGCTGCCACTCTCAGACAACCCTGAGTGATACCGCTGCCCATTTTTACAATACCTACTGTAAATATTCTATTGCTTATGAAGAAGCAGCTCTATATACAAAGTCTTCCCTGTCTGCAAGATTCAAATTTATGTTAGTCTTGATGCCTCCTTCTGAACTAGTCCTGGTCAGAAGCCTAGAAGACTGAAGAACGGCCTATCTGCCCATGGATGCTGAGTCACCAAGCCCCGTTAATGGATATAGAAGACACTGAACAACAAGCGTGAGCTCACCCAGAGTAGAAGAGTTATGGATTCCAATTAGAAAAAGTCCCTGAATAAATTACTGAAAACAGGTATTCTTTAGCTTTTAGGGTTTTTTTTTTAACCAACAAGTGAGCTGGTCATCCTTAAAGAAATTCAGGGATGTAAATCAATGTCTCATTTAAGTGTTTCGGATTTACAGACAGTCCCTGCAAATGAAAATGGATTTCAGATGCTTATTTCCCAATCCCTCACTCTTCCCTCTGCCCACAATGTGACAGCTACTTTGAATACCACATAAAGATGCATCATGTATCTGGCAGGTATTACCTAGGAGGAACAGAGCTACGTAATGGAGGACTGTGGACTTCACTGCAGAAGTTTAGCACAAAAAAGTTAGGCAAAGAATACTCAAGTTATTTTGGAAACGGCTGTAGACAACAGGCTCTACAGATTTTACTTTTCATTTCTATCCTATCACCATAACACAAACACATGCTCTATTTAGGCATACAAAAATATTTCCTAGAGAACCATGACGAATTTAAGCTATGAGAAAAGGTTCATTAGTAAACAGGCAAAAGAACAGAGAAACCCTAAGATTGTCATTATTAAAGTATGTACACACATTTAAAGCAATGCTTGAGGGCTCCTATCAAAAAACCCTTGGGATATACAGCAACCTTCAAAACTTAGAGGATATAAGAGGTAATTTTCCCTCCAAGACAAAAACACAAACAAATAACAACTAAAAAAAAAAGAAATCACCATTTCTGTTAAAAGCAACAAACTGAATTTCTCTGTGAAGAGAAAGTTGATCCTTACAGCAAGAACCACCCAGACCTCAATCTGGAAGTGACCAGAATGGAACTAAAGAGCTGGAGTAAGTAATGATGTGATGGAAGTAAGGTGATGGAACTAAGGTGGTCATGTCATCTCTTTGAGTAACCACCGACTACGTTACACTCAAGACCAAACCTACCTATTCCATCATTTTATTCTCCTCCTAGTGGAAATAATATGTAATACCATGAATATTAGTTAATTACTTGGATAAAAACAGGAAATGACAGTTATTTACTATTAGGAAAAGAGAGGTTTGACAAAACAGCAATACAGGCAGGTTGGAAACTATGAATAGAACTTTTTTGCTCTACTAGTAAAAAAAAAAAAACAACAACCCACCCTGCTAACATCATCCTGTAATGTGTCAATAATTGTAGCTTTAGTGTATGACATATGTCAGCTGAGGCTGACTGAGGAGGGAAGGTGGACAACAGCCTAAGAGGTAGACAAAATCTGCTTTCATTCATTCCTGTCTAGTTACTCCAATGATCCACTTTATTGAAGTAAATGAAAGTCGGTCAATTTGGTGATTGCTTTAGACCGCAGTGATTTACAAGACAATGGATTTTGATTATCATTTGACTTAAATAGCTCTCTACATAGAAAAAAAATAGATGGCTGAGAAAATTTAATTCAACAATCAAGTGACTCAAATATTTACTCTTACTAGACCATAAAATTCTGGCAACATCTTTTGATATTCATACAAATGAACTCCTCTTCCATTAGGTAAGTAAAATTATTTGGCCAGTGAAAATACACCATGTCTCAAGAGCTGTGATATTCCTCTCGGGACTCAATTAATATAGGAAAATAGAAGCCCACTAGTTTTATACTTGGGAGCCACCAGTGACATGAATAACTATTATTAAATCCTCTGTGTCCCTAAGCAAGCAAGACTCTCATGAACTAAGGTAAGTACTGTCCTGGCAGTTGCTGACAAAGGATACTGCAAACTGTACATGGCTGGGAGAATTTACTGTCATCCACAACTAGTTGTTGGAGCATATTTTAAATATATACTGTTGCATGTATTAAAATCATCAGAGTAAGTTTATGATTACTCTCCCCCAGGCATTTTGCAGTCATTAATGAATAAAATTAATTGTATCCTAGATAAGAAAATATTCAAAACCCTGGTTCTCAAGAATGTGTACTTTTTCAATTGCACAAACACACTTCCATACTTTTTATTATGTAACTGCCAATGAAATTCAAACATTTCTCTCTTTCTGCTTTTCACTGTACTACATTTCAACTTGGTATTTTCAAGAACTGTGAATCCTTTCTCACACAAACATTCAGTAAAGGTATTTAACTACTACTTAGAATTCATTCATTTGCTCTTCTACTGAATATATCATCAGTAATATTCAAAAATTTGCAAAATTCTACATAAAGATTTTTAGATGGAACATAAGACAGAGAAAAGTGAAAATGGGCATTAAAGTCTCAAACAGGATAAGAAAAGTTCCTAGACACTATGGCCATGTCCCAGTATCCATTCAGATACTCTTAAAACAACCTCAAAACAACCGTAAAGGTAGGGTGGCCAGTTTCCAAAGAGTACAATGGTTAAAAGGGAAAAGAAAGGGAAAAGAAAGGGAAAAGAAAGGGAAAAGAAAGGGAAAAGAAAGGGAAAAGAAAGGGAAAAGAAAGGGAAAAGAAAGGGAAAAGAAAGGGAAAAGAAAGGGAAAAGAAAGGGAAAAGAAAGGGAAAAGAAAGGGAAAAGAAAGGGAAAAGAAAGGGAAAAGAAAGGGAAAAGAAAGGGAAAAGAAAGGGAAAAGAAAGGGAAAAAAAGGAAAAAAGGAAAAAAGAAAAAGAAAAAAGAAAAAAGGAAAAAAGGAAAAAAGGAAAAAAATGGAGGAAGGAGGAAGGAAACAGCATGTAACATTTTTTTCTTCTTTGTTTGAAAGGAGCAGACAATTCATGACTCTTGACAGCATCTTTGAAGTCAGTATTGATGTTTTAAACATAGCATGATAAGAAGCAACCAACCACAGTTCACTGAAACACAGCTCTTTTGCTTCTGGGTCTTGTTTGAAAGAGATTACGAGTGAGGTGCGACAGATGGACGAGGTACTTGTTGAACACGAACAAGGCACAAGAAAGCAGCCTCTCCTGAGAACCCTACACAGCTTGCCTTTACTCTAGAATTCTGAAGGCAATGCAGCATTGTCTTCTGGTTTGGTGTTTTGTTTATCTACTTAAAACAAGAGGTCCAAGAAACAGACACAGGTCTCTGTACAGAACCCAGGGTCAAGGCCAGGATCTTTTGGCACACAACTGATGCATTAGCCATGTTCCAAACAACAGTATCACCTGCACATAAAAGAAGTACAAGCAGTGAACTGAACTTCTGTCAACAATGCTGTTAAACTAATGTGACACCACTGGGGATCACGTCACATAAATCCTCTGCAATGCAGCACCCTGTGACTGTATTTGGCCGTGACAGCTTTGAATATAGCTGAACCACACAGAAAGAAGCCAGATGTAAAAGCATTTTTCTTCTCTCTCCAAAGTAACAAATGAGACTCTGAACTCCTTAACAATAATTGTTTCAAAGTCTTGCACAGCTATATATATAACGGATGTAAATAAGACATGTATGAAGTATCTTAATTTCTGTTATAGGGATTTGACTTTAAATCTAACTCCACATACCACAAAGCTACAGCCAGCTCAAGTTCACCTCAGTGGGTTTCCAGGCAGGCTCCAGACACTGTCCATGTAAAAGGAATTCAGTGTCCTCTCTGAAGTGTCCCACTGCAATGAGCTGGGAAAAAAATTTCTATCCAAATTGCACAGCTCTAGGCAACTGAATCCAGGCAGAAAATCTGAGTACATGCCTTTGCTGGTTCCTACAACTTCCAGGGCTTTATAATTAGAAACATCTCAAACAAAGGGATTCAGCAGTTACAGCAAGTAATTTTGCTGCTGTTTTTTCTTTCTTTACATCTAATGCAGAGTGAATTATCTCTTTTCCAATTCTCAAAGGTTTTTTAACTTATTTAATTTGCTCTGCAAAACACTGGGATTGCTTTTGAAGACAAGGCATTAAGTGTAATCCACAGCCATTTCTCTCTTTGTTCAGTTTTTGAAGGTGTTTCTCACAGCCCTTTGTTCTCCCTGACAGCTCCTGACAGTTTTATAGGTGAGGATGGCAAAGGGAAAGTTGTGTCAAACACTAAAGCCACATTGGTGGTTGGCTGTATGAATGCTTTTTGACAGTTAGTAAGGTTAGATACAACAAAATTCCTAATGTTTTTATACTGCAGGCATTTAAGCATCCTCGTGGAAGCAAAATTCATACAGTTTGCCACTCCTTCCAGATGACAGCCTTGTAATTAATGGTAATTTTATTTTAAACCTATAATCTTGATATTTCAATCACCACTTGAGTAAACAGTGATGATTAAAACTGAAGCATAATGTGTCCCTGGGAGATATTCTGGTACACAGCACATGAAGAATTAGTTATACAATTTCCACTACTAATTCTGAATTCTACATATTTATTTCCATATTCAATTCAATGTAAAGAAAACCAAAACTCTAAAAAGAATAACTCTTTATAAACATTGCAATTACTACACACAACATTTCCCCTTTTTTCCTAGAAATCTAGAAACTATCACAATTATTCCTTAATAATTGCTTTGTACTATTTTTAAACTCTTTGAATCTGTTCGATTGAAGTAAAGGCTGCCGATAAGAAACAGCATTAATATGTTGGTGGAAGCAAGATATAAACCCACATAAAATGCCATCTCTTTCAATGAAGTTATTCAGAGAAAATATACCACCTGTAAATTATGTGGACATACTCCATCCTTCCTGAATGACTTCTAAAAGCACTTTGCAGACTTAAAATGTCCCAACCTATGAAGATATTTTCTCTCATTTAAGATGTGACACCTCTAACTTAAGCTTTACTTTTCTTTCTGTCCTTTCCCCACGTTTCTGCAATCAACAAGTAATCCCTCTCTGGATAGCCTCTTGGTCATGCTCCTACAATTAACCTTATTGTAATTATTTCTTAACTTCCAGTTCAGGTAGAGGAGGGGAAGAACCGGAAACACTGAACATCAGCTATGAAGAAGTCCCTACTGAATGCCTGCTCAAGTTTTCTTGTTCTGTACCTTGTAATCACACACACAAAAAGGGCATCACACCTACATGACTTTCTATTCCTAATACCACACAGAATGGTATGTATACTCACATCCTTTCCAAACACTGGCCAGGGACACCTCTAATTAAAAATTAAGTACCATACCATGGTGACACTGAAATTAAAAGCATGCTGGTATTAGAGATACAAGGCTCTAATCCTGGAAAGCTACAGTATAGGAAAGTTTCCTTCTGAATGCTCTTGTTTTCCTACATCTAGCCAAAATACAGGCATATCCACCCTACTCCATGCCCCCCAGTTTGGTAATAGTATTTGCTTCATATTTACATTCTGGGGCAAATACTTGCTATATAGTGAGCGGAATTCATTTTAAATTAAGACAAATGGGTACATCTGCCCACAGGTGTAGCAGATGTCTAGGATCTCATTTTGCTAAAGGCAATTCTAGAGCTCATCCTAAAACAGGGACCTAGTACCTGGTCAGCATTCTTTAGGCTCCATGGATTACATCCTCATTTACTATAATGGTAGCGGGGTTACATACATGTGGACACTAATTTGGTACATCCAAGACTCAAACAATTCCACCAACTGTTTCAAGTTACTATAAAAGGCAGAATGAAACCTGAAAATCCTCACACAGACAATGGACTTCATTACATATGGGAAGTCTTGTGAAGACAGAGTAGGGATATTTCAGTCGAATGAGGAAACTAACAGGACCCACGCAAAATGATGAATACAGACAAAATGCAGCTCAGTCCTATCTGTTGCTTGTGCCAAGGACGTGCCATTTCTGAATTTTTCACTCATTTGCTGATTTATTGTTAAAATACAAATTTTCAAATGTCTAGTGAGTGACAGATTATCTTAAGCAAACCAAGCTATTTAATCTAAGTGCACAAGAAAGAATTAAAAAATTGTACAGTCATTGCTTTGTCAATATCTATACTATATCTTCATAGAGCAAGAGAAACGATGTG
The DNA here is from genome assembly GCF_964273445.1 of Streptopelia decaocto. Taxonomy (NCBI): domain Eukaryota; kingdom Metazoa; phylum Chordata; class Aves; order Columbiformes; family Columbidae; genus Streptopelia; species Streptopelia decaocto. The sequence goes on from NC_138656.1 coordinate 87,240,073, forward strand.
TTTTTCTCTCATGTTTTCTATAAAGTTGTTTTAATCTGCTTTTTAACAGTTTTTAGAAGTCCTGTACTCAGGAACAGACTAGAAGAACTTGAATGCATGAGCAAGAACTTCTTCAAATGTTGTAGAGCAGGGATGTCAAACTCATTGTCAGCAGGGGCCACATCAGCCTCATGGTTGCCTTCAAAGGGCTAAATGTAATTTCAGGACTGTATAAATGTAACTGCTTCTATGTTTATACAGTCCTAAAATTACATTCATCCCTTTGAAGCCAACCACGAGGCTGATGTGGCCCCTGGTGAAATGAATCTGACACCCCTGTTTTAGAGAATTTATTGTCCATTTCACAAAAAAAGAAAAAAAAAAAACAAAACCCACCACACAAATATCTGAGAAATACTCTTCAAAATGCAGTAAGACAAACTAATATTCAAAAAGTGTATTAAAACAGGAGAATTTTATGGTATATTAAAATGGTTTAGGAAAGATGGAAAATGTTTTACACTTACCCTATTGACACTGCTGTTTCTTAAAATAATTTGAATTAGGCTTTTCTTAAATTCTTCCAGCTTCTTGAAACATTTCTTCAAAACATGATTAGATAATTTAGTATCAGTCACCAAACTGATCAAAACAGAAACCGCTTCCGTAACAAAATTTGAAACTGGAAATTTAGGACTGTTGTAAAAAACAGTCAGTCCATCAAGCAACTGAGACAATGAATTGCATACAGTGAAAGAATCATTCTCCAGCTCTGTGAAGTCTGCTTGAAGAATTCCTCCTTCTGACAGTCTTCTTATTTCAAGTAGATGTTGCAAAAACTGCACTGGAGCAGTCAGAAATTCCTTCTTGCTAGTACAGCAAAGATTCAGTGGAGGAACCATTTCCAACCAAGGTTTAGAAGTACTGACATTTTGCTCAGATTGGCGAAAATCAGAAGCTGTGCCTAAAGAATCAAATGCATAGTCATTAGACACATCACATCCAGAGTCTTCTAGCTGGCTTGAGTAACTCACAGGGTTTACACGTTCTTGATCCAGAAGAGCTTCAGCAGAGGCATCTGGTTTTCCTGAAACACAAATGTGAAAGTTACATTTGTGTAATACTTAAATACACACTTATAGAAAGTGTTGTATTTCCTTTCTCCTTTTGCTTCCACACAAAAATCATGTAATACATATGTATGCTTGCTCCCCAAGAACTTCCCATGACTAGAATTTAGCCGTGGAAGAAGGTGACATCCTTAAGTTGAAGTCAAAGCTTTCAGAAGGTACTGTCTATCTGTGAACAACATGTTCTATGCTTATAATAATATGAACAGCAATTTTAAGTTTAGATTTCCTGATGGTTTTAAGTTTTCACATACATAATTTAAGTGGACATCACACAAACAATTTAAGAGGACATCTATACTCTCATTAATTCCCAGGGAAGGAAGCACCTGTCAATTTCTGGCCCTCCAAATACTTTCACTACTTTCACTCTCAAGAACTCAGGCTGCTTTCAAAAGACAGTGAAGGTCTATTTCTATACATGAATCAGATATAATTTTCTCCTTCACATTTAGTCTTTCTCCCCAGATCATGGAAGGAATTCTAACAGAGTCAAAGTTGAACAGAACATTGCACTTGAGCTTTTTATTATTTAACAAAGAAAAACATTCAGAATCAAAAATTTATATAGTCACCACATATCTCTCATGACATCTTCTTCAAAGACACAAGCTACATTACAGAAGGTATGCATTGCATTCATAATAATAAATTATTTTTTGTACACCACTGTAGAATGTCTTTCATCCTATGTCACACATTAGATACATTTAAGTCAGCACCTCTATGCATAAAATCAGTACTAGGTGACAACAGACTCCCTCTGTGCTACATGCTACCAATGACAAAAGGTTGCAATCAAAACAAGAAAGACACATTAGAGCAGTGAAGTTGAAGACCAACACGTGTAAACATCTCAGTGCCACAAGGCAAGGCTAGAACCCCATCTGACCAACTCTTGGCTGTGCCCTGCTCACTGGGGCACAGCCACAAACTGCTGCTCTTCTCACGCCTGAAAAACATGCAGATATTGTTCACGTTTTCCACAAGGATCCAAAGCAATATCATACTTTTCTGTTTGTATTTTGAAATGAAGAAGAAGATTTTACAGATGATTTGTCCTGATGAGAAATAAATGTGGTATTTCACGGCAAGTTAGAAAAGCATTTTTATCACAGAAAACATCACTAGGCAACAGTCTACAGAATTGTGTACACTAATGAAATACTACTCAAATAAATTTATACAGACTTCATTAAAACTACAATTTCAAATTGAATTTTGACCATTACTTCAGTCTCAGAAAACACACCAGATCATCCAATGAGGGTGCTACTACTGAGACCAAAACTGGAAATGTGGTTTATTTATTTACTGTTGAATATAAAGCCTTTAACATTCTGATACACTCAAAATTGAACAGGACTGGTACCAACAGACTCACAATAGAAGGACTAACTGTAGGGAAATCAACCGACATTTCCAGGAGATAGGAAAAGCAGGGCTTGTAAGGCCAGCCTAGTGTTTCAGATATTAACACTGCTCCCAAATGCCCTGAATATCCAAACTTGGAAAGCAAGCAACGAGGCAAAGCACAGTTCCCATGGTGTCACTAACAAAAACAAGCATCAATCTTTCATGTATTCTCTCCTTAGGGTTTCGAGCAAAAGACGTTCCAGAAGTAAAAAAATTGAAAGTCGTTTTTGGTACTGTTCAAGGAAAATAAGCCCTTCTAGGGAATCTATCTACTGTGAGTTTCACTAGGTTGATATTTTGTTCCTGTTTTTAACATGATGAGGCAATATGAAAATTGCTCATGAGAATGTAGTGCCAGGAGTCAAAAGAAGCAAAGCAAGAACTACATAGCAAAAAACCCATATGTATGTTCAGTGATTCCTTTCTTGAAGGAAAAAAAAACAAAGAAACAAACCAAAAAACAAACACAGAGGTGAAAGGAAGAAGAGAAGGAAATACAGAAATATCCATAGGAACCAAACTTAAGACCGCCAGCAAATAAAAGAGGTAGGATATACAATGAAACACTCCCACCAGTAGCAGACAGTATTGCATTTATGCTTAGGTTCCTACTCACTGAGATATCAAATTCCTGTCCCATTATGAGCTTCCAGAAAACCCTGTTATAGTAAGTCCCCAACAGCAGTGTATTTCCAGTTCAACGAATAACACAAAAGGCTTAAAAATGTTGTCATTTTTATGTTCTAGTAATTTCTGGAGAATGCGGAAGTAATCTTTTTAAAAATAAATAAATAAATCAGCCACTAGGAAATACTCGTTATTTCCCTCAGAGTGTCTAGAAACAGCTTATCATGTATTTATCGAAATAATTTAAACTAATGACTTTGTACTTACTATTTAAATGAGAAAGCAGTCATAATGGTTATTAAGTTAAAATAAAAAAAAAAAAGGAACAGCCTTAAGCCTGCCTCACATTAATGATAATCTTTAAACAGTAATTTCAAGAACATTTGACTCTAAATATACTGGAACAAGAAATACAAAAATTTAATGCACATGATGAGCTAATCACAAAATCTTACAATGCCTTTATTTAGGTAATGAAATACCAAGTCACGAGCAATTTTACAGCCTTCTGAAATATGTCACATCAGATTCACGAAACATTTAAACTCTTAATTCCTTTTTAGGACTTTAGCTTCTTCCTACATTAAGATCCTAAGCTGAAAATCAGAATTGTGTGCTCCCTAGACAAAGCAAGATATAGTCACCACATGAGCTTTGGGGTACAAAGGCGGAAAAACTGACACATATCCACCACTGCAAAAAGCGTCCTGAAAACCAGCAGTCTCTCACCAAGATTTAATTCAGGGACACGAAAGGGAGAAAGAAGAGCCAGTTACTTCATCAGGACAGGAAAACACCTTCTGTCTCCCAAGTGCCTGTTGCCAGCAGGTATGGTCATAAGAATTCTCAGAGCTGTGAAGAGATGAGTGACCCAGCTCCTGGTCCTACCCAGTGCAGAGTAAGAAAGGCAGTATTTGTAATATTCATATAGCAGGAGCAGGGGAGGTGGAAGATGCTTTCGCAGACACCTGTGCTGCCAGCTGCTACAGATGGGAGAGTGAATGAGGAAGGTCACACGCTGTATGTAGTTCAAAATTTAAAAACTGAAGGGTCCTCAGTCAATGAAATTGCTGTGGAATGAAAAAATGGCCTTCGAGTCTTTTGAAAAACTTAATATACTCGAAGTTACACCACCAATAGGGACTGTAAAACAGAAAATAGGTTTGAAGGGGCCAGGTGTAAGAAACCAAGTGAAGAGATTGTTTGAGTTCTGCAAATCCAAAATTACTTCAGTTTCAAGCATTAGGCATTGTTTAAATTCTCTCACTTGGTGAGCACATGCATGGATTACCCCATGAAAACCAGAAACAATGCTGTTAAACATGTAAAGCTCTCTTAAAACTCAGAATTGATGGGCTCAATTCTACTTCTTTAAAAAAAAAAAAAGGACAATGAAAAATAAGACTAACAATAATCACAACGTGAGAAACCTGATGATACTGCGGTTCTGCTTTCTAAGTAGGTGTTCAGTCAATAACTTCTAAAAGGAGATGAAACCGTATGTGAAGTTATTAATATTTTTCCTACTGTGTTCACTTATCCACTTCTGCATTTTTCAGGTCTCTTTGTTATTCTTCATTAAATCTTCATTGATTGGTTTGTGTCCTGGTTTTGTTAAACCTTTTAAACCTTGACAGTCTGTTACAAGTGCAATTTCCATTAACGAAGAATAAAGTCTATTCTCATCTTAAAAAAAAAAAAAAATTATCTCCTTATTCACATTGACTGTTTTCTTTACCTTTTCTTCATAGGCTTATTGTGTAAGACTGTCTCTATTCTTCTGTTTTCATCACTAACCAAGCTGGCTGGTTGAAAAAAAAAATTCTCTCCTCCCTTATGAACTTCTATCTGTTTAGCACACCATTGTTGTCCTGATCTGGAAACGATGCAGACTTCTGTATATATCAGAGCAAAGAAATATTGTCTCACATATTTGAGCATTTTGAAATAATAATGAAAAAAACAATAAAAAGCTCCCAGGATTCTCCAAATGAAGAAGTTTTAGAAACTGTGTATGCCATACATCTGCATTTCCATGGAAAAGAAGGCTCTTCTGTTTAAAGCTTAGGTATTTCATGCTGACATACTTTGTCCCATTCAGGAACAAATTCACAGAAATGAATATGGGACTGAGTATCTAAAATTCCCAAATTAATTGTTCAATGTCAGGAATGAAAATGTTTTTCACAAAGCCTAGAAGCATATACATCAATTTGTTAGGGGTTTTGCTTACATAAAGAATCTAAACATTTAGAATTCAACAAGAATTGTGAAGGATTTTGAGGATATAGACATCCATTTTTAGGGGATTTCTGTAGAAGACAGCATAAATCTTCTGTAGTTCAAGTCAAATGAAGAATACTTGCAGCAAAGATATGGAAGGATCGATCATCAGGTGATGGACAAAGATTTGGTTCAGTCAGTGCTCCTTAAGCAGCTTTCATGACAAAAGACCTAACCTAACTTTACAATACTGACCATCTCAATGAGATGACTGAAATTTGAGTTCTAAGCCAGATAGGAGGTATTTCAATGTATTAAGTGAATTAATGTCCTGCACAAGTGATTCTAGGTGGCCCTGCTTGACAAGAGGGTTGGACAAGATGACCTCCAACCCCAACCATTCTGTGAGTCTGACTGATTCTTAGCCCACTACAGTAGACTTAGAGGCAAGAGGATCCTTATTGCCATGGCTACATTTCTTAATTAGTTTTTACCATATACATTCAGTTTTCCCCAAAACTATCATTCTGTTACCCAGAAGAAAGGAAAGGATCTACACTAAATTATGAATTTCACTTGCTTTTATGAACCTTATTCCTAAAAACTGTGTGTCTTATCAGGAACTAGATCTATACCAGGAATTTATAAAAACAAACAGCTTCTGTTACTGGGACAATTGGCTTGTTTTTGCCTCTGAATGGGTTTCTTATACAGAAATCTGGGAGAAAACAGGATGCTTCTTGGGTCCCTTTGCCCCAAATCTGTGCTTAGAACAGCTGTAGCAATGCCATTTGATCAGACAGACAGCATCTGCTTTCAAAGGCAGAAAGTTTCCACAACCAAAACAGACCTGTTTTCCATGGAAGGAGTTGTACTCTGAGATTTCAATGAATCATTACGCTCCAGCTGGTGCTTTTTCCAGATTGCAAATTAACTTATTTAATTATCCTGAAAAGGCTTCAGCTTTCATAAAGTTCTCCATTGTGTCACTACAATTATGGTGAACAGATTTATCTCATCATCATATTCCAAGAGCCATATTCCCATATATCTGTGCTAAATATATTTTAACCCTGTTTTTGTCATCTCATCTATCTGTTCTCAATTCCCTGCTCCCCTCCTAAAAAACAAACAAACAAACAACTTTTTCAGTTGCAAGACATTACTAGCAATGCTACCTACTTGCATTAGCGCCATTGGTAGAAGCATGGGAGTACACCAGTACACTTAAGATGTCAAATGACAGTTCATTTTTGAAGTACTGTCTGACACCATCATGCCTTAGAGAAGATGCTGAGATGACAGCTAGACTAGGCTGCCCTTATGGATCTGTATGGAGAGAAGGGCACCTTTTCGGAGGGGGATGAGGGGGCAGAGGGAGGGAGGAAGAATCTCTCTATGCAGAAATATCACATCCCTAAGCACCAGACAAAAATAATCAGATCTGTTTTCCATGGCGACATCAAACAAAGTGTTGACTGCTGCCCAATGGGGAATCCTCTCACCTTGGAAAAAGGAAGGTAGAAAAGCCAGAACATGCCCCCTCAGAGGCTGACAGTTCCCCTGCAACTGTCCTTCTTTTGCATTCCTTGTTTCCTGCCAAATACCAAGGTGCAAAAAGTTGTGAGAGGACACAGCAAACTATAAAAGCAGCTCACTCAAACATATTGACCTGAAGAAATAGCTTTTACATAAACATACCACAATAACTTGGAAATTCTAGTCTATATTCCTCTACCTTACTACCATGCTGTAGGAACTGAAATATTTGCTAAGTGCCATTGAGGGCAGCTATAAACATTTCACACCATTTCATCTTCTTTCTGTGGAGGGAAGTAATTTCTCCTAATAGACTAGTATGTTTTTATCATTATTATTCAGTCTGATTTGGACTGCTGCTACCACCATTAACAAGAAAGACTCCTTTAAAAGGCTCCAGATAACATATTCACTAGGGAATATGCATACGTTTTGACCTGATCTTTCTGAAATAATGTGATTGGTTTCTCCCTGAAAATGAGCTTAAAAAAAAAAATAAATCTTATCAATTATGTTTTCCCACTGCTCTTTTTAATGTAAGGAGGCAGAGGAAACATCACAAGCTAGGTTATTTAAATCATGGTGGAAACTTTTGCTCTTTCAGAGGTTTGAAATCAAATTATTCAGAAAAGATTTTGACTGGCTATCACTCTTCCTGCTCTCATTGAAGCAGGACTTATCTGATCCCCTTCCTTTGGTAACCAAGGAAATCCCGGGGCTTTAAGCTGAGCACCCAGAGTTTCTGCCTCTCCTGGCGGAGCAAGAAACACCTAAGTCATGACTTAAAGGGAATCGGAAAAGGAAGAGGTGGCTGAATTCTGTGGCCCAAAACAAGGCTGCTGGTAACCTGGAGTTGTGTATCATTTATAATCAGTTTTACTTCAGCTGATGAGCTGGTTGGTTCCAATTCTATACAATTCTGCTTTCACAGCAAGTCTAGTCTCCTTTCTTCTTCCTGGAAGCTCAAAGTGTCTTCATTCATATTAACCTACAAAGGAAGTTGCTCCCCTTTTCCACATGTACAACTAAATGCCTCAAGAAACACACTAAGTTAAGAAGTGAAGCAGGTCATACAAAATTCTTTTTGTCTCTGGCTCTTGCTCACTAAAGAGATACAAGTTGCTTCAAATGTCTTGACACAGGAAGTAGAATTTAGGGAACAGTATCCTGAAAAGTCAACACAGCCTCAGGACACAGTTATAAAAATCAGACATTCATGTTAATCACAATCTGACTCAAGAGTTCAGCATCTCCCTGAACACACAGACACACTATGGTAGTTCTACTGTAAAACATCTATAAAGAATAAACCAATTCTAAAAAAGCGCGGGGGGGAATAATCTGTTTGGTTTTGTTTTTGTTTTTTTTTTTAATTAGAGGAACAAGCAGTTCAGTAAATTCCTATCCGCTGCATAAGCAGGGAATATTCTAATACAAATCAAGATTGAAGGTGAAGCTGGAGAAGAGAGAATACATATTCAACAGAAGTTCAGCTAAAAATATACCCTCAACAACTGATTTGAAACCCTTCAAGAGTACGAGTCTAAAGCAGCCAAGGCAATAAACATCTATCCTTGAAATTGTCATTCCTAAAACACAACTTGGCAAAAAAGGGTAGAGTATTCCATTAATGCCTTCTTAGGTTGGAGTAACAGCTGCAGGCTTTTCAGATCTCTTTAACAGAAGCTGCCAAGAAACAATATGATTGTTGATTTGATGAGCTGATAATAGCTGAGGAATTTGTCTTAGAGGACAGGTGCTTCAATCCATGAATCTACCAATTCATCAATGCTTTGTAAGACCCTTTGTATTTTCACGTAGCTCCGAAGCAAACTGATAACAGAATGCTCAAATATTTTATATTGTTATTCTTGGAATAACAAGTTTCTCTCTTCCTCTCTGTGAAATTTCAGTCTGAATCAAAGAAAGGCAAGAAACTTTGATTAATATTATTTTTTTTTCTGCCCATGGGGACCATACTGGAAAGTTGAAAAATAATGAACAGACAACTACAAAAATACGTGCTTCTCCCTCCTCCTTGGATGGCTGACATAGAGCCAAAAGCACCAGCAGGGAAAAGGAATACCAGTGCCCTTGTATTCAGAAAGACAGCTGCACTTTAAGTCAAATAAGGAATTTCCAGACACAGTACAGTCAGTGAATATATACCACAGCAATTTTATAAACAGCACATTAAACTGTAACAACCCATACCATCAAAGAGTTTACCTGTAGCAAAGCACACTCCTTCTCCTCAGTGGGAAAACCCAAACTTTTTTAGGGTCTCTGTGGACAAAAAACTAGTCAGGTAGGACAAAAATAATTTTCATGAGCTATCTGTAAAAATTGATACTTCTTTCTCCTTCATGTGCAACTGTGTGCAACTTTACATGGAAAAGGAAAACAGGCATCATATCTTCAGAGAGCTCCCAAATTTCTCACAACAGAGAAATAAAACTCCATGGGCAGTCTCTAATAATTCCTGAAGCTTCTGAAAGACCTACTATTATTATTATTACAAACAGCAGGTGGGAGAGGGAAGCTCTCACATTGTGAGTGCAGAGCAGGGAAGATACAGCTGCAAAGTGAACCTTGGCTGAAGGACTTGAGCCCTTCAGCTCCCAATAGGCATCAGCAGACACAAATGCAGTATCCTTGCTGCATGAGATTTTTCCAGTGATGGATTTTGTGAAACCCTGGTTTTCTTGCAACTATAGAGTTGTTAAGCAGAATACAAAAAAGCCAAAGGGAAGCTGAAGGTTTGAATTCTTATAAGAGGTTGCATTGTTTTAAGCAGAACATCAACTCCAAAAATGAAGCTGGAGAAATGAGTTGAGGGAAGAAAATGATACACAGTATTTGTAAATTACTCGTCCCTAAGAACAATCCTAGTTATCTTCAGCCCTAAAGAGAACTTCTCTGGTGTGATATTAGGTACTAAACTTGGGCAATATACAATCAATAACAAAGTGTAATAATGGCTTGATGAATCTATAGGAGTTTTCAGGTGAACAGGATGTATCAGCACTTATACCACTTTTCCTCTGAACTTAGATTCAAGCTCCTTGTGCCTTCCTACCTCAGGAGCTGCCACCCTTTAGCCTTTAATATCCATGGACTTGAAAAAAAATCTCAAAACTGGCACAACACACAAGAGAGGATTTTTTCTTCTTCCCAGAGCAGAAGATGTCAGTGGTAGAGTGGCCCCTGTTTCAGGCAGGCTTTGCTTCTATGACCATCTTCCTTTAAATGTCAAATATGGGGTTTCTGCTTTTAATATATATATCATCAACTGGATCACCAGAAGAGTGCACAGATCTCACCAACAGACATCCTGCCAGGTATCAGTAATGATCTTTCCTTACTCAAAATCAAGAGACTGAGCATTTGTCTCTAACGTAACTGTAGCCACAAATGCTCACTCAGCAATTACATCTATCTGATGAAGAACATCTTTACAAAATAATATATGGTTCAAATCCATTATCAGAAGAGTTCACATGTCATACCAAGGTTTAAAAAACAAACAAACAAAAACAGCCCAAAGAAAGAAATGTCACAAAAAATGGCCAACTCAAAGTTAGAGCTCAAAAGTGTCCTTTCAATGTTAAGGAAACTTGTATGAAGAAATAGAAATTACAATATTGTTGAGATTTTCCATACATTTTTGCTCTCTTACACCCAAGGAGTTAAGAGAAACTATGGAAGACTATGCCCTCCACCTCTTGGACAGCATGTGATGCAGATGGGGCTGATGTGGTCTCCCACAGATATTTAATACGTCAAAAGGCTTTCTAGCAGATTTATCAACAGTGTAATCATTATCATAAACAAATATTGGAACAGAAAAGCAGCTACACAGCAGTCCTTCAAATTAGTAGGGTGTTGATTTTGTACTCTGGAGAAACTGAAGGAATGTAGAAGGATTGCAAATACCACATACTCATCTCTACTATTTATGATTCCATTAGCTAAACACAAACTGAAATTAAAGTTTGGCTTCACTGAAATGAGACTTGGTCAACTATCCAAAATATGTTTGAACAGGTTGCTGAGGCCCCAAAAAATAAATCTATGAAGAGCAGGTTAGTGATTTGTGAATCATGGATTTTTTTCTAAGCCAGTCAGCCTATTGTTGTAGAATGGAGAGGGATGTCTTTTGTGGACAATTCACCATATCCATATTAGTGAACACTGCAATGGGTCAAGTGAACCACAAACAGTAAAGTGTGCTATTTCCCTGTACAGATAATGAAGAAAATTTAGTGCAGCTGTAAGACATCTAAAATTAGACTAGATCTATCACATTTTAGGTCAGTGAACATACCTCACTGTTACTAGGGCAAGGAAAATTAGCATCCTTTGGAAGAGGTGTTATTCACCAGGGACAGGTGCTTTTCTCTGCCTATCTCACAACTAAAAGAGTTTACTTTGGCAAGTGACATACCAATATTGCTCAGTTCCACAGCTTGTGATAAAAATTAGACTTGGAATACAGAAGTTGCAGATGAATTGATTTCCTTTCTAGCACCTTGATATGTTCTACTTAATCCAGAATTAGAACATCCTCTCTAGATATTAGATGTTAATAAATCTCTCCTCATCATATGCATCATATGTAATCAATTCTTCACAACATTAAGACACCTGTTGCAAACAGCAGCTCAAAACCTTTTCTCTTAAACTTCATGCTTGGAATAGGTTGCAGAGAACAGACACACAAACGATAACTAAGTATGAATAGTCATTAAATAATTTCTCTAGAGAAAAAGGTCCATTAAAAAAAAATCATTAGGGCTCCTAGCTAAAATTTAATACATTCCCCCTCTCAGTCAAAGTTAGGACCCAGAAAACTTTTCACAAGGCAATAAAGAAACTACCAGCTACTGTTTCAGTACAAAAGCATTCCAGTAGAGCTTCATCGAGTTGTCTGTCAGGGAATCTTCTAAAAATCTCAAGTCATAAAGCAACTAGCTATACATTTTGATTTTACAGCTCCCCTCAACAGCGAACTGTCTCTCTCCTTTAGCCCAGAGCATTTTGACCTCCATCTCCCAGGGGAAGTATCTCCCCAGAGGCATCCTCTACTGCCTGATTTCCAAGCTCATCCTGTGCCATCGATCTCTCAGAGAATGACTTACTGAACATGAGCAAGTGAGAGAAACAGTGCTGTTTGAGATAATTTTTTTTCTTCACTTGAGATAACTTTTTCTTCACTTTAACTAACAGCCTTCCTGAATCCTAGAATATCACACTCACAGTACTTTATCATATATCATAGTAAACATCCACAGGACTCGCAGTTTAAATACATTAACAGAAATAGCAGCCATGCAGTCCTTTGCCTGCCCAGCCTTCCTGTTATACACATTAGGGATTCATGCTTTCAACAGATTAGGCTTAAATTCTGATTTGAAGCATCTTCAAAGTGGTAAAAATAAATAAATAAATAAATAAATAAATAGATAGATAGATAGATAGATAGATAGATATCTCAGTATGTCTTTAAGATATATTCCAAATATAAATACGGTACATCAATATTCCTACAAACTAATATCCCTGAGGTTACAGAGTAACATTTTGTGTCAGCAATTTTGTGTGGAATCATTCCATATGATACATATTGATTCTGAAGGTTAAAAATGTAGCTTTTGAGTAAGCATCAAATTCTCAAGCTCAATTCCATTGCAAAGGTATTCAGGGCTTTGGGAAAAATAGAAAGCTGTACACTGAATACTCTTGTATCCAGGTACAAGAAATGGTGCAGGCAACATATAAGCTACTTCCTTGCTACTGCAACATAGTCAGAAATTGTTTCAGAAGCTTACCGTTTTCCAAGCAGAATCTTGGACAGATCTTGTTCAAAAGAAGTTCCTGACGTAATCGAAGAACTTCAACTTCCAGCACTTCAACTTTCGATTTCCATCCAAAATCTCGTTCAGATACAGTTTTGGCAAGGTGCTCAGTGTATTCTTTGCAACTCTTCCCTGGTGGTTTCGAGCGGATAATTGCAAAAGCCAATGCTAGTTTTGATATTTTCAAATACCAAACTTGATTTTCTCTTCCACCTTTGATTTCTGTTATGTTAGAAAAACAGAAAACAAAAAAGTAACTTAACTAAGACCCTATTAAGCTAATCATGCACAGTATTTTCTTGGTCTTGAAAACTATTCAACGAGACCAATTATTTTATTTCTAGTGCATGCCTAGATAATCAAGAAAAAAGAGTAGAAATATAAGCATTTGTGTACACTGTGAGAATAAAACATACATGACCTGCACTTCAGCTGTAACAGGCAGTGTTTGAGAATAATTGTGGAAATAGCAAGCATTTCAAATAGGCTTATCCGAGCAAAAATTTAAACGCAAATGTTATCTCCACTAAAACAAAGATGAAAACACTAAAAATAGTAAACTCAAAAAAAAACCCCAAACCCTGACTACTCTGCCCCACAAAAAAATCCTAAACCCATGACTGAAGAATGCATATGGGGTTATTTATACATAAACACAACACGTACAATTTCTTCAAAGTGTACCAAAAAGTGCCAGTGCTCAAAAGATAAGACTTGTTAGTTTCTGGTTTTAGATACCTGGCATTGCTGCACCTGCAGTTCTAAGTCTACATTAAGGCTTAAGCCTGCATAAACGTCTATGCAGACAGCTTCAGAGGGATACAAGTGGCTAGTAAGATAACTGAAGAAGAGAGTTTTATCAACTCTGTTACAAACATTTAGGACGGGGTAAAAGGCATCATGGGACCCAGAAGAATAAAACATTTATCTAGATGATTATGTCATGGGTAACAGCACAGAACCCAGGAACAGAAAAGGAAAACATGAAATTAAAAATATCTAATAATATCCAGCCTAATTAGCATAGGGTTTTTTTCATAATTCCACACCACTTTCCTCTAGTAGTTCACTATATTTCTTTACTTGAAAAAATATTACTTCCGGAAAAAATAATAATAACAAAAAGACCTGAAACAAAACAAAAACATCACTTCCTATGCCTTGACTCTGGCCTTGGCCTTGAGATTTAAAAATTGTTCATCATACTGTTTTTTCTTGTTAACCAAGAAAACTGCAGGCTAAGCACTATATTAAGTTGTGGTGAGTCTGAACAAGGTATTTTGTATTATGTTTTCACCACATCACTTGCTATCACTGAGCTGATTTCTTCCTTTGGTTCTCCCCAGCTTTGGACAGTATGTCATAAATCATGACACGTTTATTTATCCACTGAGGCACTTACAGCAAGATCTGCCTTTAAAGTATTTTTTTCACCTTTCAAATACTTCTGAAATGCACAAACAGTTTCTGCACATTCCTTGCATAGGGTCCATTCAGACACACTGGTCACTTACACTTTGAAATGTACAGAACACAAGGCATTCACCTCCCTACAGCTGTGCTTTGAGCTACTGCTCTGCACTTGAAACACTACATTCCTTCCTTGTGTCAGGGTAAAAGCACCTAGTCTAAGCCACCAGTGCAGTCCTAAAGCTAATGAAAGTGTAAGCCTTTAGAAACTGAACTATACTATCTATATCCACTGCTTAAAGCAGTTATGCATTACATAAATGGTCCTTTTTGCGAAATTTTTTACTTGTAAAAATCAATTTTGTACAACTTTTCTATTCATATCAAAGAATTCCAATGAAAAAGCAGAAGTTAATTCTCTCAACCTCAAAGGATCAGCATCTCTGTGGGACAACAAACTGATGCAAGACTCTTGTCTGTCTTGTACATCAAAGGAAATGTTTTACAAATACAGAACCATACAAGTAATTGAACTGCCTTCAAAGCTGTGAATAAAGGGAAATAGATGGAACCACACTGAAAGAAAAATAAGTAGTAACAGTAAAGTATCCAAAAAGTCTTCGGCTTTGAACCTGAAAGGTGCTCCCCAACTTACCTCATCTTCTTACTAGAAGTTTCACCCAGATATCACTCAAACAATGTCGGTCAAGTTTCATTCTTTGTAAGTGCCTTTGCAGAGCAGAGCCACAAATTAAAGCAGGCAGAAACATGTCTTACAAATGGCTTTCACTGCTAGTTTATTATTTTGGTATCTCCAGAGACTACTTTGCAAAAGCTTTCTAATTCACCTCCTTCATAACAGGATAAATAAAGATTTGCTTTGTGCTTCATAAAATGCTTTGTCAGTACAAGCATCTCCCTTTAAACTACATTCAGAGAAGTTGCAGAAGGACCAACATTCCAGCATATGTCAGGAGATGGTATTTAATTTCAGCATTTCACAAATGCTCAGATGCCTTTTATCGTTAAAGAGCCACCATCAATGCCTTCTTTTCTATCATGCTGTGTTTATTTCTACTCACAGGGCATACTATCACACAGAAAAGTCAAAGTTAGCTGTTTGATCACTGAGATTTTACACATCTCGGCCCACAACTTTAAATCAAATTATTTAGAGTCAAAAAAATCCCTAATAAAAATAATAAGTAGACAAGCATTACAAGGAACTGGAATGGGAATAGTTGAAATTCGATTTCTACAGCTCAAGGAAATTTAGAAGTGTGAAATGCTACTTTAATAGTGGTTTTTCACCACTTATTACCAAACTAAAGAGAGTAACTTTTCTACTTTGTTTTAAATGGAACTACTGTATTTTAACCAGAGCAAAAACCTTAGTGTACATGCTGATAATACTACACAGAGAAGCAAAAGGTACGACAAAATTTTATTCCCTACAGGAGATGTATCCCTAATAGATTACATAAACCATGGTATCTTACCTAATTTTGCTTTAAATCAAAATCTTAAATAGCATCTCACTTCAACACTTAGCAAACAGGTAATGAAACCTGGATTTTGAGGGAGGCCTTTTTCTCTTTAACATCTTGTATAGACTCACTTCTACAGTAATAGTGCTTTACACTGAATGAGTTTAATGACATACTCTGCAGAAAAAGAATCACTCCTTTTTTGGAATAATAACAAGTAGCATAGATCAGAAAGGTGGTTCTACAGTCAGAGAATGTTTTGGACAAGTAATTCTCTTGGAATCTCAATCTCTTGTTTAAAACCAGGTAATTAATGACAAATGGTGATATACCTGCATGTATTTCCAGAAACAGTGGATTCAATAAAGTTTTTAAAGAAAATATACTGCTCTTTCACCAGCTTCCTATTACCATCACTATCACCATGTCTCTTCTCTTTTCTTCTTTTATGATCATGAAAAGAGAAGTTTCTGGAATGAAAAGCAGAAGTTTTAAGAGCTGATACAAGTTTTTCACAGTTCCCTAAAAGGACAACTGCTCTCTCAGAAACCACTGTAAAAAGTCTCCTAGAAAATAACACACTGGATGATGTTGCTAGAACTATGGGGATGATGGCCAACTGTGCATTAGTAAAAACTGCACAACAATGTGTTGCTGTCAGGAAGTGCTGTACCCAAGACCACCAAATGCAAATGCATTCCACTAAAAGCATATTGGCAGTTACAGAGTTTTATCAATAACATTTTTGCTCATATCAGCACAGAAACGACACCAGTGGTTAGGTGGAAAGAGGTTTCGAACTAAACCAGAAATTTTCCTTGATTAGGAATAGTACCAGGACAAGAGCAGAAAGAACTCACTAGTTTGACCCTTGCTGCTAATGCCAAAATAAAGTGCGACAGGAACTGGAAGGACCAAGAATTATCCACCGAAACACATCTGGTACTGAAGTTATTCAGCAACAATAACTACTTACTAACACAGTTCCATTTGTGTGTTTACTCAGTGTTAAGGGAACCAGTAACCCCTTGAAAGCTCTGCCAGAAGCAGGGTGCAGCACCCTAACAACCGACAAGGTGACAAGTGTCCTGTGCAACCTCCTCAATCCACAGTCTGGTACTGGAGGTGCACTCAGAGGACAGGATCGGCCAAAATGACTGTCAAACAGGGCTGGGTCTCCAGGTTTCCAACATGAGAAAGAGACTCCTCGCCTCTCTCCAGCCTTCTAACACTCTTGCAGGGAGAGGGTACTGGGGACCCACAGCCCCACCAAGGTCCTGGCCATGGAAAGCTGCTGAGTAATCATTCAGCTGCTGAAATAATTATAAAAGAAGTCATGAACTGCCCTGTACTGCTCTGTGTTAGGCAACCAAGGGGAACTAAGAGGTGGTATAAGATCATTTGAGGACCTTAGATATAAACAGGAAATGGAATAACAGAAAGAACTGGGGTAAATGTGACTCATAAACACTACCCTACTCTACCAACCTGCCAGCCCACTGTTTTGTAGCTGCATTTGATGCAGCAGCTCACATTACATCATTAACTATAGCAAGATACCTTTCTGGTTAGTCTCAACTTATTTTTCAGGCTTTCTGCAACATGTGAAAAGGAAATAACTCCCACTAATTAGAAAGAAACCCCACTATTTTCAGATGATTACCTTTTTTATTTCTTTCTGAGTCAGAAACTTCATACATTCAACCCCATTCAAAGGTCAAAGCTTTCACATTACTGTTTAAAAAAACCTAAACAATTCATTCAAATCATTCATTGTCATTAAAAACTGAAAACATCCATGAAAGCCATGAAATATGCATCTAAACTTAAACCATTCATTACAGTCCCTTTAGCAAGCTATAAAAATCTTCTATTTCCAGAAAATCTGCAACGCCACAAAAGGGCTGTTTATGCATCTTGCTAGTTAGTGGTACCCACTTTCATACTGATAACACATTGTGAAAGTCTGGAAGTCAAGGTCAAACATCTTCAAGAAGCAAAGACAATTCCCTGAGCCCAATACTGGCACAAAAGCACCCCTTCCGCCCCTAGCACTCTGTTAGCTGTCAGAAGATGCTTTTCCACCTTTTATCTCTTCACTGCTTTTTTTCCACTGCTAACTACACACAACCAAACAGCTCAGCCCCGGAATGCACAGCAGTTGCCTTCAGTGCTGCACACAACACCAAGTTAAGTCTCAAGAGGAAAAAATACTCCTGGATGCTATTTGGGTTTTTCTACCTCGTGCCAGAATTGAACTAGTGGCAATAACAGGCTGACAGGGATAACAGTAATTTTCTGTCTTTTACAGAAGCGCGGGGATGATGTCTTCATTATTCTTTGCATTAGTGTACATGAACGAGAGGAATCAGTCTCTCAAACAGTATTCCAGAAAGTGGTACAGTTAAGTCTGCAGTCAGATCAAAATTCTGCCTGACGAAAAAACCACAGTGATCTTGGGCTGAACCCACCCCAGCTCCTGGACTCACGACCATTGGTGTCTCTCAGCCAGCTCTGTATTTCTCATGTGCGGCACCCAGCCATCAGGAGGTGAGCTTACGCAGGTGAATCCTCAGCTCTAGAGCATTTAAGAAGTCTTTTAGAGGTGTTTATGGGTAAGGGAGGTGAATAACTTTAGATAATTTACCTTTCTGAGTGCTACATACTGTTTTCTGACACCTTGGAAACAGGGAAGTCACAGAACGGCAGGGGGAAAGGGGTTAAATTCTACTGTGATTTAAGATTATAAGGCACCTCAAAATAAAACCAAAACCCAAACTTGCTTGAAATAATTCAGTGTTTGAGTAATACCCATTTATGTCACAGAATTGCATACCTTAGGCATGATCTCTAAGTTTGCCCATGAAATTCGTGGCTAATAATGGAAGAAACCTCTGCAAATGTCATAGACGAAACCTTATTGCTTACAACAGGACATTTATTTGTTTTTCAGATCATTATAATTTAAAATTGAACATTTTAAAAATTAATTAAGACACAAAATAGACTGTGATTCATTTAACTTCCAGGCCATTCAAGGGCTTAGTTTCCTTCACATTTGAAATAGATGGGAAACATAAAAAGATTTGTCAGGACAGAAACAAATTGCCACTCACCACCTCTACACAGCTAAAAATCTTCAGACAGTCCTAAATAATAGTGTGTAACGAATAACCAAAAAATGGTTTTCCTTCTAAATTTAAGTGTATGGTCTGTCTTTAAAGGCACAAACGTAATAGGAGAGAAGTGTTTTGTTGCCCTGATTTTTACTTTAACTAGTCTGTCAATTACACACTGCAGATTGAGGCAAAAAAATTACCCACATCCTTGTAATCTCATTCTGCATTATACAATAGCAACCAAGACACTGACTCATTATAACAGAGCACAAAATGAAATACAAAATGCTGCGAGTGCGCTAGTGGAACTGGGCTGAGCTGCAGACACATAAGGCCACAACATTAAGCAACAATAAAATAAACCTAATTTAATTGGTATGCCTAACATAATACTGTCTTTTGTGTATATAATAAATAATGATAATGGGACAGCCACGTAATCAAGATGAACTAAAGTATGTCTTGTGTTCCAATTAAGGAGTTTTCATTGTAAAAATGTATATTACACGAAGGCTACTCTACAGTGTCATTTTTAAACAGCACATACAGAGAATACACAAAGTTATGTAATGTGGACATACTTTCTGAGGGAAAAACTTGGTTTTACTACCATAAGCCTAAAAAATTCCTCCAGCATATTTTTTTATATGGACTCAAGATACTGAAGTGATACTGAAAATAATAAATATTTAAAATACATTATGCCAAAAACACAAGGAAACTTGATTTGAACGTAACATGATTTATTTCTTCAAATAATTTAACTTTTAAATAATTTTAGCTTCTAAAATCAAGTCATATAAATTCTCCAAAACCAAATAACATCAACAAATTGAAAAATATTTTAGAGCCTTCTAACATTCCCCAATTATAACAATTTCACAGCACTTAAGAACATAAGCAAGCATAATCCCTCAGGATTTCAGTAACATTTCAGAGGTAAGATTTATCTCCTCTTGAGTACAGAAATCTGCAGTCTAGGAGGCTACAGCCGAACTAGCTGTCTAGGCTTCCTTTTTGATCAATGGGCAGAAACAGAGATTTCTAATGTTAAAAAGTGATTTATACATCTACCTTGTGATCAGGTTAAGTGATGACCAAGAAACACATTTTTACCTCCCTGAACTACAGAGAGAGTGACAATGGCCAGATCAGATGCACACACATGTACTGAGGACAGCTGCCTTCAGTGAGATGAGCTGGTGCTCCACAGGCAGTTTAAGCTGAGACCTTCAAAAAACCTTTCAAGTGCCTAGCCAACAAGAGAAATTTTGCATGGCTAAAATCAGTGCCTTTTAAAAGAAGTTTGTAATCCTAGATTATTTTAATATCTCTGGGAAAAAAAAAAAAAAAAAAAAAAAAAGAAAAGAGCTTTCTAGAAGAAAACCCCAAAATCATGGGAAAATTTAGTGAGAATAACCTTGTAAGCACTTAAACGTTGCCCATGCCCAAATAAAATAGCAAATAGGTCCAAAGTAAAACACATGTGAAGCATCAAGTACGTACAGAATTAAATGAACATAAAACAATTAGTTTGGCCTTTCATAAAGCTACTGCACATCACTCTTCAGTGAGATCATGTAAGGAAATTACTTCCTCCCAATTTAAGATACCACATGTACATCAATACTTCATAACTCTACGCTTAGATTAGCTCCAGGTTTGGACAGCTCTGGCATTTTGCTCTCTGAACAGAATCATTTGACATCAATCCTTTTTTCTAACATGCTGTTGTACTGACATGTCCAGAAGAGAAATACCATATCAGATTTAACATACAAGAATCTCAAGTCACTCAAGAGTTCAGCTCTGTCAGTCTTCTTAAGGAAACATTACAAAGTATTGACAGCAAGGACAGCTTATGCACCACAGGAGCCTTAAAGAGATAAAAGGATTCACTCCTGTTCTATTCCCATTAGAACAGGCCAAGTAAAAAACCCTAATGTAAGCCTGAGATTATTGGTCATTTTAAATTTTGTATATGTTCTCCCTACAAACTCAGAGTTCTTCTATTTGCACTCTTTTTTCTCCTCCAAAAGTTTCTTTTTGCTGTGTCACTTACAATATCTAATGAATCTGGCACACACTACCATTACGACTACCGTGTTTCTCCTTAGTATTCTTACTACTAAAGACATGCATATATTTGCACAAAAGGGAATTTATTCTATAAATATTGCTGTTCAGAAATTAAAGTATAACTCGGTGGTGTAAATTTATCTGTTCTTAGGTTGGCACAGACTTCTTCCCCTACCAAACAAAACAGCGATCATTTAATCAGCTGGGTGTAAATCCATTTGGTTTGGAAACTGAGGATATACTTCGCATTAGTTTTATGAGCCAGGCCCTTACAGTCAGACCCCTAGTCATTTACAAAGTTTCATATGTGCTAATAATAATAAAGTGTAAATTTACAGCTGGCCTTTTGGACTGTGGAAAAAAAACCCTGTCTTTATATACTGCCAAGTTGCAACATGAAAGCAGCTGCATCTCCCAAGTTTGACCTATGACAATGACTGCACTAGTTCTTAAAGGAAGAATTTCAAAGCAAAGTTCCAAAAGAGGCAATCGTAACATAACTATAACCACAATTAAATGCATAATGCCTAAATATTAATTTATGAAGCACTGGAAGTTGTAAAAGACAGTGAATATTCACAGCCAAGTCCATGTACAAGTATCTTTTACACTTTATTAAGCTCAATTGCTAGTTTATTCAAATCAAGATAGTAACTGGGAAATAACTCAAAGTTAATCATTACTTTCTTCAGTCAGTCATTGCGAAAAATGTAGGAGACTGATCACCATGATTTCTAAATTCCTAAGGACAGGGTGCTCAGAAACAATCATTTCAATTCCCTGACATTAGAAATAAACAGTTTCAGGTAGTCTTTGGTAACTCTTTTCTGTTGTAGCTGTATATTTAATGCAACCTTATTTTAACAAGCAGATCACTAACAAAATTAATTGAATTCCAGCACCTATCCCATACAATTTAGCAACAATACAGCATTCTTACTTGTGATTTGAGTGAAATGTGTAAAACTTCAGAGTTGCAATGTATTAGAAGAGAAAACCAAGCACCTGAATGCATGTAGACATAAGTCATTGATAGCTTATCTTTTCCATTAATAATACAAAGTAAGAGATGCAACTTCCACATGAAGGCTGCCATTTCCTTCCAAATAAATCAATTAAGCCGAACCCTTCTTCAGGAAACCACTCCTGGAACACCCAGGACTGCCCAGGTGAGGCCTCTGGCATGCAGAACCAGCCTCGGCGGCCTGACCCAGCCCGCTGCTCTCCATGCATCCGCCTCTGCTGGCCCTGACAACCCTCAGGCCTCCCGCCAAACACGTGGGGTTACAAGCACGAAGGGTGTCCCCAAAAGCAGTGACACCCGCGGTTGGAGGCGGCTGCCCACCGACACCGCGCCAGGCCGGCAAGCAGGGGAACGTCCCCAGGCCACCGCCTCCCTCCTGCCCGGAGCCCTCGCCCAGCCTCCCTTACAGCCTCCCCGGGAAGGCCTGAGGACCTGGGACCCCAACCCACCTGCAGCGGCAGGCCCGCCACAGGGGCGGCTCCCCGGCTCCATGGCGAGGGGCAGCGCCCGCTCGCCCGCCCTCGCTTGGGCCCCGCGCTGCCCCTGGCGGGCGGCGGCTCCGCCCGGGGCTGAGGGGCCGCGCCCGGCGGGCGGGATCGGAGCTGCGCGCCGTACTGGGTCCTGCCCGTCCCTGGCGTGGGCTCGGCCGCAGCGCAGAGGCGCTCCAGTGGGAGGTGTCCAGTGAAGGCGCCCTTCGTCCTACTCGTGTTTATCGCGACCAAACAGGGGTGTCTCCTGCGGGTGTTGCTGGAGCCCACTGGCTCATGCTGTGGGCCTTTCCTGAGGCCAGGTGGGGGGTGAGAGAGAATGATGGCGGCCACCGTGCTGCGAAGGCAGGGACCACCGTAGTGTGGAAGGCAAAGGAACGGGGAGTAGGGGAGCCCTGCAGGACGTGTCCGAATTAACAAGGCCGGAAGGGAGGGGAGCGCATTAATAATACCTCATATTATTAATGGAAAAGATAAGCTGTGGCAGCTCCAGGGCACACGTGGGGCTGCGCAGGGTCGAGGTGATACTTCCATTAAGAGCTCACTGTCACCTGAAAGGATCCACCACATTTGTACACTGATGGATGGATGGTCTCGAGCCCATGTAGTTCTTACTACTATAAATAAATTGCATGAAGGTCTCTCGAGCGATTTTGTCAATCGATTTTGGTCTCCTTAAACATTTCTTGTGTTCAGATATCCTAAGAGCGATTAAGATCATAAAACCTCAAAACTACTTAAGAGCAGATTGGAAATAAAAGCTGCCTTTTAGCTGAAACACAGTGATGAAAGCTCACCAGTTAACTTAAGAAATTATTTTTCTATGTCAAATTACATTATTTACACAAACTGTGCTGTGAAGGCTGTGTTAAGACTTTCTTGGCCAGAAATGGAATCTCTTCAGTTGAGGAGGGTCAGGAGGGAGGACAGGATGAGAGATAAGAAATGAGTAATGAAGTCAGATGCATTCCGTACATACAGGTTTATCACAATACATTGAATTCTTAAGTAGACAAGAACAGATCTTTCTAAACATAGAAGTACTCAGATGTGAAAAACAATATATACTTTTAAAATTCTCATATCTATTTTTTGTTCTTGGATAATCTAAATAGCTATATTTTAACATGTGAAATTAATTTATTAAAAAACCTAACTTTTTAATCAATAAACATGGTGGTGGACTTCTGAGCTAATGTCCTTATTTTTTTTAATTTGAAAAATAAATTTACCATCCCAACTACAGAAAACTGTTAACACATTGGAACTTTCATTTTAGACTTCAAATGATAAAAATAAATTAGACTGAATAATTTAGAGACTATTTTCATTCTGACAGCACTACTTACTTCTCAGTGAAACCCAGGGGAAAAATAAGAAAACATTCTCCAGCCTTTAATTATGGGGACATATCAGCAGCTAGGCTTTGTTTACCATTTTCTATGCATCTTTTGTGCATAAAAGTGATGCAGATGCTTTGTAAAGTGGACAGTCATTATGTAGATTGGATTGTCCACATTTTCACATTATCTTTTCAACTGCGACTGAAATAAAAGATTCAGAGACATCAGTGTGTTCACTTCAAAACCTGGGGTTTATATACAGAGATCTGAATCTAAGAAGCAGAATTAGGCAGAGACAACATTATTAACATTACTGTTCTAAAAAAGAAATTGGCTCTGCTTTCTGTGAGAGTACCAGCCCTACTCCCAATTGTAGGCTTACTGAGAGGCACCTGACAATCCTGAGACCTTCTGCCATTAAACAGCTGCCTGGATGGATGTTTTTCACTTGAGTATTTTGTACTTAAACATCTAAAAGCTTCATTAATTTAGTTTTACATGCACAGCACAGCATGGCTTTTGATGTTGTTGGGTTTTGTTGTTATTTTTTTGTGCGTTGTGTTTGGTTGGTCAGTTTTTGGTTTGGTTTGGTTTGATTTGGTTTTTCACCAATTTGGAGCACCAGCTTCATTAGTAGTTAAAGAGAATGTGTCTCAAATTTATAAACGTATTGTATACAACTTTCAGAATACCCACCAAGGTACACCTTTTTACAGTTTTTATGTTTGCCTTTAAAATAAATTGAAACATCCTAATATTTTCTGAAAAATGAAAAAAAGCTGATTTCTCCCCCTGCCTTAACAGAGCATCTCTACAGACTTTATTATTCATCCAAAAGCAGCAAAATCTGGGCATAATCAACTGCAAATTCAATGAGAGCTGTGATTCTGTTCTACTGAAGAACACTTTTCAAAAATAGATTATAGAACTTGTATTAATTTTATGCGCTGAATATTCCCAGTGATTACATAATCTAACATTACCTTTTCAGAAATTAAAAATGTGTGTGCACATGCGT
Source organism: Streptopelia decaocto (assembly GCF_964273445.1). Lineage (NCBI taxonomy): Eukaryota > Metazoa > Chordata > Aves > Columbiformes > Columbidae > Streptopelia > Streptopelia decaocto. Next base: position 87,264,813 of record NC_138656.1, read on the forward strand.
TCATGCACATGTACAAATTAATGTTATATCCAATAAATAAAAAATAAGATACAATTCCCATTTTGATATCCAAATGCAGGATGATTAGCGATGTATGTAATCTCAAGTGAACCAAGAGTAAAATCAAGCTTTGATTTGAAATAAGCAGTTTGTAGATCATGAAGGAAGCTGATTCTACTAGTTGCAGATGAATTCTTTTGATCTCTGTTTCTGAAGATGCCTTTTGATCTCAAAAACAGTCAAAGGGTATATTCATGGCAAAAGGTCATACAAAATAATTAGCTGCTTTTATTAATAATTCAACATAAAAGCAGTGCAGGTGTTTAATCACGTTAGAGGTCATGAATTCTCAGTATTTAACAAATTCACATGCTGAATAATTACAGACAAGTCAGTGGTCAACTCGGAATAAACACCAAAAACACAGGCTTCAATCATTAAAGGTAAATGGATTGCATTGCTGTCAGACATGTGGGCCCTGCTCTTACTGGATGCCAATAGTATCAACAAAAAAATTGAGCAAACACAGAAAGACCTTTTCATTCGGAGAACTACAGTCTGTCAGAATTCCTCAGACATCTTTATATTTTAATGCATCTCAGTTTACACGAGAGCTGGATGTGTCTGAAGACACGTGAAATGCACTGTCTCGTCTGTTATAGTTTGCAGTTTTGTTTAGCTGATGTGCAGCAAGAGCTACACAGTCTTGAGAAGAGTGTGTGAAAATCATGAGCAGGAACGTCAATGTCTTCTCATTTGAGTCTTCATCCTTCTGTGTCACAGTGCTATATTTTATTTAAAATAAAAATTTTGGCATCAGGATTCTTCATTACTCAGCATGATGCTCTATTCAAAGTAGATTATAATGTGTTAGTGATGTCTCTATTTCATTTGTAATTCTGAATGCAGAAATATGGCTCAAGTAGTCTTTTTGATCATAATCTGCAATTCTAAACAAATCATCTGATTTAGAATGTTCAGGGAGTTATGCAACGACTTCTTTGTGACTGTTCAGAAGAAAAAGCCTTACTATCAGGAAAAAAAGATAACATGTCAGCATCTGATGCAATGAAAACCTCGCTCTACAAAAGCAATAAAAAAGTTAGACCTAATATGAGGAGAACAGGGAAACAAGCAAAACTTGCTACTGTTAAAGGCAACATACCATCAGTTATGACCGTATGGTCTGTTATGAACAGACACTTTACAGTGCTTTTTTAAAATGTTATCACTTACATAAAGTTTATGAAGACAGATTCCATTCTTTTCTATACATTATTTTCTAAAGAAAGGGAAAACCTTTCCTTCAAATAATTTCATGATCTGGAAAAGAGTACTAAGAGTTTCCCACACCACCAGGTAAGAAAATGAGTAAAAGCATGTTAGCAAATAATCAGAGAAGGGAAGAGGTAATTTCTGCCAAAGAGCTATCCTAGGATTTACAAAATTCAGATTGCACTTCTACATACGGGGCTAGAATCAAAGAGCATCTGAGCAGTCCTCCGTAAATGCCTCATAATACAGAAAATTGAGTGCATTAAAATATCTACATTATTCTCATTTAATCCTGAGGCATTTTTATTAGCATTCCTCTTTGCAAACATTGGGTATCAACTGAATCATGGGTTGCAATGCCCATTTCTTTCTATTGACTTGAATGGGTCTGGCATAAGTTCTGATGAAACGGGCTTTACCTCTTGGATCATACCCGGTCGTGCTTCACACACACAAAATGCAAGATGTTAACCCACTGAAGACACAGTGGTTGTGCTAATGCTCCTGGCATCTCACCTGTCTAACCAGTACCTTGTGCAGACCTTGAAGGACACAGAGTAAATTCTTTCTTCTAGGGGGAATTTGCACCTTGTTTTCCACAGGAGCTTTGCAGCCAGCAATCAAAGAGGTGTTTTGGAAGAGGTCTGTCTCAGTTCCTGTTGCTAAAAGTGTTCCACTTTGGATAGAATAATTAAATACTCTTGAGGCTACAGGAAGCTTTAATCTGGTGAAAGAGCAATTACATGGCAGGAAGATGAGGGCTCCAGTTTTGATCTCTGTTCCAGGTAATCTTGATTTTTCTACAGCAAAAACTGGAATTTTCCCAAGTTTCAGGTGAGAAACCAAATTACCTTTATGTGAGGGGTCATATACATCAAGTAATATACTGTCTAGGCCAAAGATTCATTCCTTTGATGGAAGACCTGTAATAGCAGTGTTGGTCTTGATGACAGTTGTACTTCAGGTAGGATGTAGGACTGACTAGACATTCAAACCAAACCAAACCAAAAGCAAAACAGAGTGCTCTGCCCCTGCCTTTTCCGCAACTGCCTGAAGATAGCCTATAATCTAGTAAACAGGGCTGCAGGGTGAGAGAGGTAGGCTTGAACACTGACTCAAAAGTGACTGGAGTGTGTGTGCCACATTGTGGGGGAGCCCACTGGCCACTGAGTTATTGGGCAGAAGCTGATTAAAGTAGCTACTATCTGTGTTTTGTGAAAAATGTGACTATTCCAGAACTTAAATCATGAGAGGTCTTGGAGGCTGTGACCTGTATGTGGACATACATGCTCTAATCTACACTGGAGGAAATTGCATATGGTCTGGTGGTCTTACACATGGATAAGAATTTTGACAATTTTGACTCCTTCAAGAAGCTCCTCAGTTGGCATCTGCCTCTGTCACTCTTCCCATTAACTGTATCAGGATCCTTGCAGTAGTGCTGAGAAGTCTCCTGCTAAAAAGTATCCCCAGTTTTTATACTGCGTAGCAACACAGAAGTTATTTTCTGGACCTAACAGCCATATCTGTGCTATATTGTGGCACTTCTTGAGACCTAAAGGAGATCCAGGTCATACACTGTGTAATACTGGTCTGGCTCCACCACACAGCTGGTGTCAAGCACAAGGAAGCCCTGTGTATTAGAGAATCCACACCGATTGACCAGGCACTAAAGTTTTCTTCCTCCTTTGGTCCACAAAGGACAATGTAGACATTTTCTCATTTTGGGGAAGCTTATATTGTTTACACACACTCACCTGCACAAAAAAGCACACACATAACTAGTGATTAACAGGCCTGCTCTTATAGAGTGAGTCTAGTTTAGTCTTCAAAACCAGGGTCACTTATCCCCTCAACAAGGACTGGACTGTACTGCTCTCGTAGGTGAGGAGAGGGAGGGCCATCTGCTCAGCCATGTAACTTGTCACCATTTCCTTCACTTAAAAAGAGTTTTGTCAGTTTGCTCTAATTTGTAAATGCATCCCACTGACTTTAACAAGCTTAAACCATTAGTTCAATCATTTTTCCTGGTGTGGAATGTAGGCTTCAGGTTAAATTATTAAAAATGTAGATTCTTGGAGCCCAGAATTCCTTCTATCTAGTAATATAGAAAGGAGATCAGCCAATGAAAAAAACACCCCTCAGAAAAATTTAAATAGATTAGACTAGAAAAAGTGAATTTCTAATGCAATATGTAGTATCAATAGAATAGGTCATATATAGAGGTATACACACATAAATATATACTTATATATTTAGATGGATAGATAGATAGACAGACAGACACACGGATAGATACAAATGATGAAGTGAAACTGGTAAAGAGGCACAGAAAGTACTTTTTATTATCTGTCTAATATGTTTCATCCACAGCAACTGGCTTCCAAAGATAAAACACTTTGTCTCCTCCACACACAACTTTCCCTCCCTTAGAAAAATGCCATGACATGTCCTAGTTCAGTGGTTACTGAGCTTTACCTCTGAAGGGTTGAACATAATTTTAACAGATCAAGGGAGCTGCAATCAATACTGTATCTACTTTGAAACTCATCCTGTGCTTCCTGGGGCTCCTGGAGCCCATCAGGGACGGGCAGTGGATCTGACATAAATAGTTTCTGCCAGCAGCTGAGCCATTGCTGCAGAGAAGAGCATCTGCTTACAGCACAAGAGGGTCACATTACCATGGTTCCCATGCCTGAAATAAAATGTCGGTGATATACGAATGTGAGCATCAATAGATACAAATGTAGATGCCATTTAAAACTTGCATGGCATGACTGGAATGAGACAAATTTTAAATTCAAATAAAATCCATACAAGTTATGTCCTGATGCAGCTGTCCAGAAATCTGAAGGTCTGTACGTGGGCCTCAGGTTGTGGATTAGAACCACAAAGGCTGGGCTGTGCATATTTTAAGGGGTGAAAATCACACATGCCCATAAGTCTCCACAAATGTCCATTCCATAGGAGGATTTCAGAGGCAATCACCCATCTGCCAAAGTGTGTATGCTGTCTTTAATCATATTTCTGCACAATGAGGGAAAAACATAAGAAGAAAATACAAAAAAGAAACCCAAACAAAACAAACAAGGTTGCCAACTGTGTTTCTCAACTAATGATAAGAAAACAAATGATTGGTAGGAATTAGATGTGATGAAGGTGAATTTAAATTTTATGATATATGTGATTTTGGAACTTCACTGAGTTGTCATGACTTATGAAATCACTAAGATGCCCATCAGAGGTGAGGATGGTTCATTTAAATCCATGAAAATGACTGTGTGAGTGTAGTTCATAAAATGAGCTAAATTTAATTTAGTTCTAACTAAATTCTATTTAGTTTACTTCTAACTAAATTCCAGACTTATGTAAAAATAATTCATGATTTGATTTTTCAGTTATGATATGTAAAATCAATGCACAGTTTTTCATTTCAACTGTAATATTTGGTTGCTCTTCACTATAAGACTGAATGGTTGTATAACTTGAGTTCTCAAGGATTTGAGGAACAATGAAAGAAAAAACAGCAAGTCAGCAGAGTGAAAATCTTATGTAGGTTACTTGGATAATTCATATCTGAGAATAAAGAAATCTGAGTGCTGTGGAGTACGTATAATACTTGATATATGTACTATAAAGTCTATAGGGTCTTAAGGTCTATAAGAAAGTTAAACTGAAGTTTAATCATAAGTTTTGCTCTGATCTGTGAGATCCTCACATGAAATTGGACGAAGATATGTATTTATGGAGATAATCCTCCCTATATTCCCATGCACCTTGAATTTGGAGTGGAGTTGCTTTCCAATAGCTCTTATAATTTTCCTTACTTCTTCAACTCTGCTATTTTATTCATGCTTTATTGCCACATTTTATACACAGATATGTGCATGACTTCATTGAGAGTCATGCACATATGCACGTATTTCTCTCTAGGGAAAATGTGGCCTTTAATAAATATGCAATGTGACACAGTTGTGATTGAGGTAGGCAGTTTTAAGATGCATAACTTGATTATTTTAAAAACACATTTCTTCAAACATACCAAAGACGGGTATCTGTCAAGCTAAAAGTTACATGAATTGGAATGCAAAAGGGCAACCTAAACATTTTTCAAATTATGCAGAAGGGTGTTTGCTCATTATCCATAACTCAGAACCAGCCAGACTGGATCTTTACCACACTTTCATAGTGGTTCATATTTGAGTAGTGAACAAACATGAACAATATTAACACAACAGATCATGTTGTTAGACCTCTAAATGTCATAATAGAAATACCTCTCAACCATAACTATGGCCATTGCAGGGGAGAAGCCATGAAAAGTAAACAAAATACGTTTTCCTCTTTGTTTCCATTTTTGAAATGATTATTTAGGTAGCGCTCAGAACACTATTCCTTGCTATTAAGTGTATTCAAGAAATAATGCTTTAAATGCTCCAGACTGCTCAGAATTTTGAAGTACTGACAAAGTTCAAAGAAACCTGTGTTGCCACTGCTGTTTACTCATAAGCTAAGAATCCTCCTCCTCCTCAGAAGTAATTATTTCTGTGCTGTTTTTCAGGGCTAGAAATTGTTCTGCCAATATTCACGAAGACCAGCTTGCCCTCACTATTTTTATTTTATTTGTGGAAAATGGATCAGATAGACTGTCTCAATGCTCAAGGAGTTTAGCTCAGTTAAAAGTCAATAGCAAGCCAAAGAGATGATCCCAGTGTCTCACTGATCATTCCATAGACTGTCAGTCAATACAATTTCACCTGGGACTCCATACCTGATAAGTCCAGCAGCAAGTAACACCAGGGATGGAAGCATACATCAGTTGAAAACATAAGGGCTGCAGTGAGTGAGAAAAAGGCCTCATCTAGCCCAGTTTTCTCTCTCCTACAGCAGCAGTGGGAGAGGCTGTTAGAATATTATTTAGAGGTTGCTCACTGGCATATTTTCTCCATAGTGTGTTTCTTTTAAGCTCGTAGACACCATTGAGTCCTTCATTACTGCCATAGCTGAGCATCCTTCTATTTTTCTCAACATCTTTATGGTAAGACAGTGCCATTGTTTAAACTCTATTGAACAGAGTGACACAGTGAATCAACCACAGAGTGTAAAACTAAACTTTCAGCTCCAGCTGCTTTACTAGCACCCTATCTGGTAAAGACAGTTATCCTATTTGACCTATGTGATTAACAAAGATATTAATTAGCAACTGATTTGGACAGAAATCTTGCCAACTCTTTTTAACCTATTTGCTTTGAGAGATGTTAATTTGTTTAGCCTTCTTCAGTGCATATTTATTTCCAAGATCATCCACTTTCTTAATTGTTATATTCAAAGCAAAAATGCAAATTATACAGATAGTGTTTACTCTTCTAGGTAATGGTTTTTAACCAGAACTCATTTCAAATGTTACTGATCATATTCAAGATTACTTCAACTAATCTTCCATAGGAAACAGGTCACCTGTTAGCCATTAGACACTCTGTTAGCAGCTGAAATATGTCAATTGGAGAAGATAGCAAAATTGTTTAAATTTAGATGGTGAGATGAAGAAACTCTTCGGTGAAGAATAAAGGAAGAGTTTAGCAAAGCCGACAGAAAACTTGAAGCAAAAAAGAATATGGAGGCATCAAGGGGAAGCTGGTTTCCATTAATTTGCCTTTCAAAAGTAGCTACTGTCCCTTTATATTGCCCTCAAAGCTCGTTAGTTGTAGTCAGGACCTTACTTCACTCCTTTCCTGGAGGATTTATTTCAATGGGTTGATATTATGCAGTGTTTTTCTCTTTTTTTTTTTTTTTTTTTTGGTGAAATCACATCTGTAAGTCATGCTGTGGCTATATACAACATCACTCTTAGTATTTTCCCAAGACACTAGTGCAACAGAGACATTACGTCAGTTTTCAAAAACTGAATGCTTAGATAAATTGATTATATTTGAAACAGAGTAAGTTTTAGCATGTGTCCATACTGCTGTTGCACAGTCCTAAATTCTTCGCACATTTGCAGGATAAAGTACTTGCATTTTGTAAGGCAACACCCAAATAAAGATACTATTACATCATCTGTAACTGGAAAAGTTGCTATAGAGTACTGTGTAAAATATCATCCCATCCTGATTTTCTGTGCTTAAATTATGGTTTCAGGAATTATATGCAGTAAGCTTGCACCATGAGGCTAAGAAAGCTCCCCGTGAAATATCTAAGTAGCTCACAAAAACCTCACAAAATCCTGTCAAATATATGAAAACCTAAAAGGGTCATTCAGATGTCCCTGAAGGAATCCAAAGATGGTATAAATGTCCTTGAAAATAAAACTTTATAATTGAAAATCTGACAGGTCCTTCACTATAAAATAATAAATGCACCTCAAATCAAACTTTTACAAGGGCTTAGACAGCAAGTTTTCAAAGCAGATCCTTGAAAGGAAATGTTGAGTTATTAATATCAGAAAATTGTGGACAATGGATTGTTAGGTGACTAAAACAGTTCAAGCTAAAAAGAAAAAAAAGATTAAAATGTGGATTGGTATTTTCTGTTTAAAACAATGAAATGAAAAGTTCTTAAAATAATTTTGTGCATCCACAAAACTCACAGGGAAAACCTGTGAATTGGAATTATTCCATCTTCTTCATTTTTTTCCCCATATGATAGAGACTAATGGGTAGTGTCGACTTTTAATTTTTAGGATTACTTCCTAGAAGCTAAAGTGTCTTGCACAGTGGTTACATGCTGCTTTTTGGTGAGAGCACATTGAAAGATGCCCTAAAAATGTCAAGGAATTAAAAAAAAAAAAAAAAAAGGAAACAGTATTCTGCTTAGTAGCCAACTCTCTAAATACCCCAGTTGTAAATATGAGAAAAGTTACATTGTTACAGAAGTTACAGAGGTAATTACACCTTTGATTCTGGCAGATGTTAAAAGTATCTGGTAGCATCTCATTTTAAAGTATTTTTTACATCTTTCCAAACAGGTCATCTTCTTGTGATGTCTAATATGAAAAACAAGCAAACAAACAAAAACCAAACCCAAACAAAAAAACCCCTGAAAGCCTCATAATTAAGTGTCTTATTGTTTAACTATTTACTAAAAATAATAACAACTGAAACTAACACCAAGACTCAGAAACTGGATAGAAAGAAATGTCAAAACATTCTGCATAGGAACTGGAAACAAGAATCAAGAATTATTACAATTCCTTTTATTAGTGTAAGGGACGTTTAACAAAGAACTGTTCTTTTGACATAACTGAGGACCTGGCGCCTGATCCCAGTTGGGGGAAGGACTGAGAGACATCGAACTATGAATCCGTAGTGTAAAACACAGTCTCTTCCCGGAATATATACTGACGCCTGTATACATACTGATACCTGTATTTGCAAGTTAATTTAGGGGGAAGGACTGAGAGACATCAGACTATGAATTCTTAATGTAAAACACAGTTTCTTCCTGGAATATATACTGTCATTCTGTGATATATACTGATACCTGTATATACCTGTATTTATAAGTTAATTTAGGTGGAAGTGTAGCCAAAGTACCAGGAATCCATATTGATAAGGGAAAGAGTATTGTATGTGTCAGGGTAGTCTGTAAACCCTGAAGTATCCAATCAGTGGGGAACAGGGGAGGGAAATTGTGGCTGGGATTTTGGGGGGATATAAGCAGGGGCTTTTTGCCCTATTAGGTGTGTCTACCTTTAGGTAGAACACCTGGTGTTACAATACCATTATTAAACAAATTGCTTTGCTGAGAGATCCACCCTGAGCCTACTATATTTGCAAAATAATTGTTTCCTACGTTAGTTTTCTTGATGCAAGTCTCTACACAATATGTTTAAGCACAAAAATATGCTGCATTGGTATGACTGAGCTAATAAATATAGATATATATACATTTTTAAGATCAAAGCAAGGGTCTTTTATTAAAAAAAAAAAAAAAATGCTGCAAAGACATACACCCAAATAACCAGTGAGGTGAAAAACAGCTGAGCCTGCTTTTTTGATACCATTTTCTAGGAAGGTGATCTTCAATCACTTCAATCATAGATCAATGAATAAAAAGGAAGAAAGTAAATTTCACTGTTGATCAGCACCTTCTATTTTACTTGTTTGCCCTAGTCTACTACCAGTCTATCTGAGACTGAAATCCTGAAGGAACACCAGTGATACAGAGTGGTTTTGACTTCATTTCTGTCTGGGTTTAGACCCACAAATGTTGGCAGATGGAGGACAAGTTTTAGATCTCCTCAGTTACTCTATAGTTAGTAATAGCATGAGCAAGATATTGCTAGCCATCTTCATTAAACTCCCCTTAAACAAATTCCTTGCAAAATCTTCATAGCAAGGATCAGCCAGGAATCCCCTGTGAAATTGACAGAGAAGGGATGGAAGGAGCATTCAGAAATCTGAGAAGTAATATGAAAATTGGGATGTTTTTACTGATACTTTGGAGGCAATGCAAACTTCTCATTTGGATTCCTATTGGCACAGTCAGTCTTCCTTTTACTTCCTTTAAGGTAAGAGATTAATGTGAAAAACAAGGACACAGAACAATTGGAAAAGTGCTTAAACTGACAATCCAAGTGTCATGTAGGTTGACTCCTCCAGGCAGTAACTACGTGCTCCTGTGATCCTCCAATGTGTGGATGAGCCTCTCTGCCTCCAAACAGTTCAGTGAGAACCAGAGGATGCTTTGGATCTGTTTCATAGCTTTCTGTGCTGGAAGAGAACAGTAACATGCATTAAAAGCGACCTTCATTGGTGAATTGGATAAATTTTACCAGTGTAATAAACTGAATTTAGCGGTACAAGTACAGTAGCTCTTTTTAATAGATAGAGGTAAGAACTTCACAGCTAAACACAACAGGCCAAATTCTGGAGTTACTGAGGTGCTAAAGCTTCTGCCAGGTTTAGATAGAGTTTTGTATAAACTCTAAAGCACAAACTGAAGAAAGACTTCAGGATTTGATTTATTTTACCTGTTAATATCCCACACCCTTTCCTTTTGCCCTGCTCTCCCGATGAACAAAATCTTTGCTAGTTCAGGTCAAGTTTTCTGACAATTACCTTTCCAAGGACTAACAAGCAAACAAAAGAAACATCAACAAGCCATGCAGAGGCTTTCAGGAAGTCATTTAGGAGCTTGAAATTCTGCCTGAAAAGAGTTTTCCCTTTCTCATTGAACTCATTGCTTCCTTTTTTGGTAACTCTTCCTCTGCCCTGCAAATGAAACATCGAGTCCTGTCTTAATAGAGATAGTGGATGGATGAAACTGTTTCATACTGGAAATAATCTCTACACTTCTAGTCAAACTCTTTTTATCCCAGGTGGATTCTGCATATGGCTGATTTTCGCCATACAGAATAAGAAGTAAACAGACACTGATAGATATTGGCTTTCCATCATCTGAACTGTCAGCTGCCGTACATTAAGAAGTTATCTATGCCTTTAATTGTGAGGAGGAGAGGGATTTAGAGCTTGCAGGAGTGTAATTGTTTCACAGTAAATCTATAGATAAGCCCTTCGTCCTTACTGCCCACACACAGCTCCACTGAGTTTAAAATATTAAATTGTCCCATTCCCTTCTACTCTGGTGCCTAAAGCAAGATCTATTATCCTGAAGCCTTTTTTGTAGCTTAGGCTCTAATGAGATAACGATATTGCAAACCAATAACCAAAATGAGGAAATATTTAAAGGAAGCATAAGGCTGCCTTTATTACTATCATATTTCTTTACTGCATTAATTTTGAAACATGTTTCTATGTTCTCTCTAATCCCAGTCTTAGTGATAAAAGTTTTGATAACTGATAAGTTTCTTATGTGATGTGTTCCTGGAGACAAGGTATAAGTTTGTGGACAAGGGCAAGGGAGAAGAGGATCTTTATCTTTCAGTGTGCCAGAGATTGCAGATTTTTCCTTTCAATATACTTAATCAGATAAAACAGGCTTGGTTTGATGTCTAAATCTGAACCTTTGGTGAATTGCTTATTTCTGGTTATGAATGTATTAGAATTCAAGTGAGAAAATAGCTTAAGAAAAGCAGGTAAATGGTCCTGTGATTAAATAAATATCTGCAGTCCCTCTGGGCTTGTCTTTGTTTCTTTTGAGCTCCAGCAATCTTTTCTTGTTTGAGCAGTGAGGATACAAGAATATATGCCCATTTAGCAGAAGTACTTGTGTAAATGAGCTAATGAACAGTCACTGTTGCTTGTATTCCCCAGCCTGCCTAAGAAGACAAGTGATTTTGATTACTGATATTATTAATAAAAGAGGAATGCACACCAGAAAAATGTCTCTGTTTATCCATTCTCTCTTCATGGACAATAATTGACACTACAATGACATTTCTCGTGGTTGTAATATAAAGCGATTTTTCATTTAGGGTGAGCCCAATTGAATGTTTCGAATCAGTGGGTGTTGCAGGGGAATCATGGTATAAGAGACAAACTCTGCTTGCACCAGCCCCAGGTAGAACTTGCTGTTCCTGTCCTACCTCTCTAAACAAGCAAGATAAGCCACATCATGTCAGTCATATCCTCAGAGACTTCATGTGACATGAGTCACCAGGTCAGGGGATGCATAGATGTGGATGGAACTGCAGCTCATCTCCAGACTGGCTTCTTGCTTCAAGGACCAGATAAGCCTGGGCATCACCAATGAAAGCTGGTACAGATTCCAAGTAACCTAATGCCTATTCTATACCCTTTGTCACACAAGGAAACCAGTTATCCCAGTGTGAGTGGTATTTGGCATTTTTACAGAGATACACATGACTGTAGACAGTTTATTTTTGCCTTGAATTCCATTTTTTATTCCCATAGCTCTCTTTCTTTGTATTTATTTCATGAAAACAAATCTCTTAACACATACAAAGAGGCATATTGAAAAATAAAATGTTTGATAAATTATAGGAATAAAAGATTTTCACATTGTGCAACTTCTTTTAAAATGAGAGGGTGCAGTAATAGCATTTGGCTTGGTATTTCTTCCAACAAAGAGGCAATCTCCTTTCACAGCTACCTTATAGGACAGGATGATGTTAAGGGAATATGTAGTTATTTGTGGGATTTGTTGTGCTTGACACCTATCTTTACATTTTAATTGAGTTAATAGATTTCTCCTTTCTGTTCTGTGTATATTTCAATAACCATTTAGTGCTAAAATTTTCAGGGAGAACTTCAAGTAGCTCAGAGTAGCATTTCGTATGCTGAACAGTGATGAACAGAAAATACAATTCCCTTTCTTTTCCCTTCCTATTTTCCTAAACTGATGGAATGGAGTGTATACTGTTGCAAAACCAGCAGAAATGTCAAAGTCAAGATGTGATCCCAGTATTCTTTATGAACAATACAATCATAAAACTCGATGAGTGTATAAACCTAAGCAGAAAAATGAGAAGACTTTGACAATAGCATTTGAGATTGGCATAACTCCATATTTACTGGCCTCTATCCAAGCAATTTTTGTGTGCTTAAGCAAGTATTCATAATGACACTATATTTTAAAGAGAGTAGCGTTTATATTATTCTGTGGGTACTTGGCTACAGAGAACAGAAATATATATCTACATAGTGAGAAAACAGGTAAATGGAAGTTCAATAAAACATTAAATGATACTGCTAATGGCAACCACAAACTCAGGTGGTCAAAAAAGAAGGGAACTGACCACTGGCATTGTTAAACAGCACATAAGTGTATAATATTAATTGTGAAACACTGACTTGTGGACTGGCCAGTAAATGGCATAAATTACTTAAGAACCTTTAACATTAAAGTGTTCAATGATTTATGTTACGTGCAATATGCATCATAGCACATCCTATTGCAATATTTAATATGTCATATGTAACCGTCTATCCAGGCGCTTGTTGTTACTAAATTTTCCAAGCTCTTGGTTGATATGTAAGAGAATAAATTCCATCTTCTCATACAATTCAAGGAAACAAAATGAAAACTTGAAGCTACATGGAAACAAGTTGTTATTTTGATGTTGGAATTTCTCCTCTAACAGTCTACCTAGAGCCAAGAGTTTTCCCAATCAGACACCAGGACTGTTGGTTACAACTGGTTGCCAAGAAGCTGACAAACAAAAAAGCAGATAGTTTTTGATAGTTATTAACTTTATTCACTAAGCTTATTATTAACTTAGCTTAATAGCTTTTCAGTTTTATTGGGCACTACCAAGTCAGTTAATTGAGGAAAAATGTATTTTAGAAGAAATCCAATTTTCCAAGAATTTTGGGGACTTTTGGACATTTCAATAACTTTCTTCATTCATATTTAATTTGTTTGTATCAATCAGTAATATTACTGTACCTTGATTCTTGCCTCTGATCTCAAAATGTTTATAAGCAGATAAAAGAAAATCTTCAGATTCTTTGATTTTTTGCTCACAAGTAATTGAAGTCTGAACTGATGAAGCTGCCTATTTACTGAAGTGGTATGTAACTGTGGATATTAATGCCTCCAAGACTTTGGTTTAAATCTAGTATTCACCTACAGCAATTAAAAACTAATTAATGATAGATAGGAGAGCTGTATCAGTTATGTCACTGGTTGCAGGAAGAGGAACATTTTAAAAAAACATACCTTCACCTTTTCAGTTCACTATGGGAATTTACATGTTCTTATGTCAAACAGTCTCATTTTAGTTTTCACTGTAGATGTTAGGGGTCTGACGTTGCATACGAATTAGAGCACATGTGTGTGGATATGTGTGTGTATACACATGTGCAAACGCAGACAATTCATTTTGCATTTTCTGGCACAGATGCAATGTAAGAAAGGAATTTTGTATCAAATGACAAATTGTTTCTGTAATAAAAATACAGAAAAATTACTGGAACAGAAACAATTAGGGATGGGTTTTGCAACATGTTGAAAACTCTTATTCTGATGCATCGGACTGATGGTCTACTTAGAGTTGCATATGTCTCATATGAGTTTGCTAAGCTAGAGCATGAAACTGCAGTTCACAGGATCAGGCAAATCCCAGGGAGATTTTGCTAACAAATATTTGACTCTTATACAAATTGATAATGTATATTCTGAAACATTTGTCAGTTGAGCATTTTTACAGCAATAATCTTCTTGCAACTGTAATCAATATAATCATGTTGCCTCAGAAGACAGTACAAGGATATGGAAGTATTTGACCTGGAGAGCAATTTTTCCTCATTTCAATATGTTCTGGTTTTGTTAAAAAATAAGTTTCTCTTTTAGTCAATTTGCCTGTCAGCTAAAGCTTTCATATTAGCTGCATTTTCCTGGAAAACCAGATACAAGTTTTGGTAAACATAGCAATGGAATGTGAAGTTATTGATAAGCATGGATGCACCCCTTGCGAGAGGGGCAACAAGAAACAGGTGACGAAGAAACTGACCAATGGAATATAACATTCCATTCACGTGAATACTTCATATAAAAGTGGGAGATCACGAGGATCTCGTCCCTTTTCCCTTTTGCTTACGGTCGACATTAGGAGAGGAACTTACGAGTCCATCCACAAAACACAAAGGGGGAGGCAGAGTTGATCTGCTAAGGATTTTAAGGAGAAACTATGGAGTTGTTTATTTCCCCCCTCCCCTCCTGATCTAGAGAAAGCCCTTATTTTCTCCCTTAACTCCTAAGTTCTTTGTTCATGTGCAGAAGGTTAGTCGACCTAACATACTAGGAGACATACTTCTATATTTATTTCACCCTTAAGAAGAAAAAGCAATGCCTGATCAAGGCTTCCACTTCAGTGAAACAAAGGTTTTCACTGACTTTTGAAATTGTGATATCAGTCAAAATATCTCCATCACAAAAATAAGGTACAGAAAGTATTTGTAAAAGGTACATGCTAGTGCTAGAAAGCAAGAGAGTAACTTTTTTCCTGAAAAAAAACAAAAGGAGCTTAAACTCATCCACTATACTGGAAGGGCTTCACAATCACAATCTGGTAACAGACTTGCCATTTGATTAAATGTATTTAATCAAATTTCAATTATTTCTTATTTGCAAATTAAAGATATGACTTTGACATTCTATTCACATACATCTTTAACATAAGTAATCAAATAATAGTGAGATAAGAAAAAGAGTTTTAGAAAGTTTAATTTGGCACTAAACATGACTTCGTAGTGAACACTAACTGATTTAGCTGATGTTTTTTGTCCTGCTGATTATAACTTCTGTGCAGGTTCTGAATGAGATGGACTTAGTGGTTCACTTGTTATGAAGCTCTTCATTTAATGAGAGCACTGTTCTTCAGTGCTCTATGGCTTTTAAGTGAATCAATACTCAAGGAACTTCCTTATGTGATATTACTTTGAATGTGCTGATTTATGAGTACTATCAGTTTCAATTTCCCTTTTGTACTTACAGACATAAATATACATCCAGCAATAATCTGTGAGAATTACAAATAATCTGCTTCTACTTTTCTTGTTTCCACCTTTAATTTTGCTCAGATAATGTTAGTTTGTTTTATTAATTTTCAATGATCAGTATTTATAGTCCTTTGAGTCAGCTCCATCTGGGCTTGGGCTATTGACAAACTAGTGTAAAATGGTTTAGCAAGTTATTTCATTAGCTTCTAATGACAATATTTCTTCATCATGGAGAACGCTTTTTGTTTGTATTGCTCTTGCATCTTACAATCTGCAAAATAAATTTGAAATAATGTGGCCAGATGCTGGGAGGACCATGTGCAGACCTTTCCTTATGTAGAGCAACTTGCTTGCTGAGAAAAGTTCTGCTAACACTAAAATGATTTTGATGCACATTAAGGTCAAGCTCTGTCTCTGCGAACTCTTGAGACCTGGCAATGCCACATGCAGTTAGTGTCAGCCAACTGATGTCCCTGTAGGTGGAGAACAAACACCTTTAGAGACCAGTGAGGTCCACCTGGAGCTTCACCTCTGAGCCCAGCTGTTCCTGTCTCCTTCCATTAGCTGGGAAGAGAACAGACCAGTATCTAGATCTCTGACCTTTCAAGAGCTGGCATTAGGTGAGAGGAATTGTATCGTCAGCAGCTTAACGCATTGCTGCAGAGCTTGCCCTCCTGGGCTGCAGGTCTGGCTGACAGTGTGGTGGTACCTCAGAGCGGCAGCAGGAAAGGTGCTGACCTGAGCATGTGGATGGAGGGGGCAGGCGGTGCTGAGTGAGGGTGGCTCACTGTCGCGCACCGTGGCAGCCGTGGGCACCCTGAACTGTCCTGACGCCAGCCAAGGTGTCAGAATGTGGGAAGACGTGCACTTCCAGTGTAAACCACCAGCAGCGCATGGCCAGGCTCCGGCTTGCTGGCTGAGCGTGGGGCTGGTGTGATGGCTAAAAAATGGCTTGGGTTGAACATGGCAGGTGGGTAAAGAGATGCAGCTGGGTCGCAGTTAGTGATGCTGGTCAGAGAGTTGCAGAGACAAATTGTGCATCACTGTGAATGAACATAACCGGTGAGTGGGGAAGGAAAGGACGTGATGCATTTTTTCCTGTTCACATGCATAGTCTGACAGAAAATGAGAAATTGCTGTTATCAGCACTCAAACTACCTTCAAAGACAACTCAGCAAATTAAGTTTGAAATGCTCTGCTATAATATCTTCCCAGTGCCTTTTGCTCCCAGAGCACACATTAGGACCAAAGTTCATTTTCTCACACTGAAAAATCCTGACATATTTGGTATAAAGTATTGTTCACTAGGATTTCATTAAATAAGAATTCACTGTCAGAGCTGAAGTTATTATTCAAGAGTTGTACTCTCATGAAAAGGCTTTCTTGTCATCTTTAAATCTTCATTTAATGCTGTGGTTTTCATTCAGTTTGTTGTAAGGAAATTGCTTGAGTTTTCTCAATAAAAGTTTAAGCAGTCTTTATTCTGTAACTAAAAGGATGCAGAAGAGAAATAATTCCAAAGATATCTATCAAGCATATGCAAACTGTACAGAATCATCTCTTTTGAAACAATTTTGAAAAACCACTTAAAATCATACAGTAAGACATAATACTCATAAAAGAAAAAGGCAAAATGAATTTGAAATATGCAGAATGACTTTCTTAATTTATGCTTGTTTGTGAATATTTACTACTAAGAGATGTTAAAACAGAATGAGTAATATTTTGGTCTCCTCTTCCAGTTTCCAGCATTTCTGTAATGGAGACAAATTTCTGAAAAGATATTATTGTTCTGTAATGAGTCATTTTGGACCAAATTCATGTATGACATAAGTGATACTTTTAAGTCATTAAAATTGCAAGTCTGTATAACTCTTGTAAGGTTTATGGTCCTGGGTTGAATTATAATCCTTCTTTCACTTCAATAAAAAAATGAGATGTCACAATCAGCAAAGCTCCTAATGATCATGTATGGCACCTGGCTTCTGATAGTAAAATAGTTCTGACAAAATATAAACCATATTCAGGAAAAAGAATTACATGTAAGAAATCCTGCTGTACTTTATCTTCAAGATGAGCAGTTTTTCTGGAGTAAATGCAGGAAGTTATGAGCAGTGACACAGTGAAAGAACTCAAACAAGTGTATAGAGGAGAAAGTGGAAGCTCTCTGCACTCAGTCATGGCATGGAGAGCAGGATGACTATCTCTGCCTGGGCTCACATACCTTACCAGGGCTTCATGGAGAAATCTTGACCAGCATTGTAGCTAGGGATGTAGTTCCCAAAATAAGCTCATGCATATGTGGTCTGCAATATGGCTCTGAGGAGATGGGCAGAACTCCTTGAGAGGAAAATCACACAAACTCAGAGTAATTCAGCCGAGGCGAAGTCTGAGTACCAGATATGAGAGTTCTCAGGAAGTTAAACTGTGCACAAGACAAAAAGTATAAGAAATCAGAAGTGTCAGTGGTGCAAAGGCCAGTGTAATGGCAAAGGTGCAGGCAACACTCTCCTTCCTCTGTGCCCGTTCTCTAGGTGAGTGAGGGACAGTCCAGCATTTTCCTGCTCTTAAACTGTTTTTGAATTCTGGACCAGGTTCCACCTGGAAATAGATGGCCTGCACAGCACCTACAGACAGCATATTGTGCAGGCCCTCTAGCCATCCCCGCTTTACCCCTGTCTTCAAAGGCCACATCAAACCAATTCTTGATTTACATATGGCTCATGAGCAGTGGATATGTCAACTCCAGCCTGAATAAATCTCTCCAGCTGTGGCAGATATGTAGTTTGCCCCAAGACCTTGCTTGAATCCTCCCAAAAAAGAGAATGTCGTTTCTGTTGTGTCTCTGTGGCCTTGGACATTTCTGTGACATTGGCTGTGCTGCACATGTGGCCAGCTGTCCTGTGTGCCATCCCTATCCCTGTATCAGCTGGCAATGCAGACAGCTCTGTGTCTTTGTGAGTAAGGTAAGCTTCATTCTCAGGTATGAGAGGATACAGATGCAGGAGTTTAATCTCTTTGTATTGAAAAATTAGGATAAGCATAGGTGATCTGTTGGGTGCTACCAGGAGGTGAACTAATTAAAATGTAAGAGTCGTGACCATGTTAGACTTTCTAGTAAAATTCATACCTTGACCCAATATATGAGTAATAATTATACTCTGGTGAGCTGCTCTGAGGACATGAGTAATTATAATCCCTGATACACAAAAACATGTATCTCTCATTATAATGAAGCACAGAAGTAAACAAAAGGGCTAGAACTAAATGTTCAGAATGTCATTTATATGCTTGGCTTTAGTGAATCAGCTCAAGTTTTACATAACAAGGAAGTCGGCATGTGGAAATCTCATTTTATAAGTGGAGTTTGTGTGAAGAGTAGTTATTAGAGATATTTGCTTGAGATCTGAAAAGAAAATGGTTATTCAGTTCAAGTATTTCATTAGGTAGTAATCAAAGCGAGAAGTTTGCAGAGGTACACTGCTTCTAAAGTTAAAATACAATTCTGTGCTCACCTTTCTGTGGTAACTAGCTCAGTACTGTTAAATAATTCAATATTCCAGCCCTATTTCACTAAAATCATAAAGTACTTGGCAAAAAGTAAATATGAAATTATAAAATTCATGTCAATAAAGGCAATTGTTTAATGCAGACTCCTCTTCAAGTCAGTGCAGATCTAGGGAGCAACTCCGTTCAACCTAGAGCAGATATCTTAAATATACTGTAGTTACTTGTATTTAAATATAAGAATCTACCCTAGCAACAGAAAAGGTTTACACTTAGAAATCTGATCTTCATGTATTCAGATTTCATTAAAATAAATCTGATAACAAACTTTCTAAGTATCTACAAAATACATAAATCTTGCTAAGCAAAAATCTG
The DNA here is from genome assembly GCF_964273445.1 of Streptopelia decaocto. NCBI lineage: Eukaryota > Metazoa > Chordata > Aves > Columbiformes > Columbidae > Streptopelia > Streptopelia decaocto. Next base: position 87,284,333 of record NC_138656.1, read on the forward strand.
CAGTGGAAGCCCATGCTTGCCACCCAACTGTCAAGACAGATCAGTCAGTTTGGTTCAGACTGTTTTTTCTGGTTTTGTACAGAAATTGACTACATGACTACATAAATTTGCATAATCTCCAGCATTTCCATGTTTCCTTACCTGAAAGAACACGGAAACACATACGTTGTGGAAATCCTGGCTCCAGTGAAGTCAATGGGAACATTTCCTTGATTTCGGAAATGCCAGAATTTCACCCAGGGTCAAGGATGGTTGTGCTGTGTCACAACAGATCTGCACAGGGAATGAAGATAATCCCCTAAACCTCAAAACAAAACCAGACAACCCCCCCCTTCTCTGTCAGGTTTCTCATTTCACGTTCTATGAAGGCATCTGCAGGCAACTCTGTTGTAGGGAACAGGGTGTCTTGTGCTTGAAATGTGAACAAAGAAACGAGTGCTGGAGTTCAGTGATGACTCACATCTGGCAGCGCAGATTCCTGCCACTTCTGAACAGCACTGCCCTGCTCTGCTCCTCAGAAACATTTTAAATTATGTGGGAGATATTTTATACGGAGAAGCAAAGCACTCTGTACATGACTCACAAAGATCACGTTATTATTTTATCCCTTATTCAAATTACTCTCTACATCAAGATTGTGTTAATGCTCATAATTAATTTGGTCTTACATAATGCTTTTAATCTGAGTATCTCAAAACAGTTCTTGAGCATTATCTAATTAAGCTAGTCACAATAACTCTGCGATGTAGTCAAGGAATCTGTGTGGCTTGTTTCATCCACCACCAAGAAACAGTCACCTCTGGGTTCAAGTAAGGCAGCTGTGCAATAATACATAGCAGCACTGTGCCACGCTTTGGGTGAGATAGTATGAAATAGCATCCCTAATTGGAACTACAGGGAGATTAGGGAAGGAAAATGTAATTATCTGTAATCTCAGATTTAAAGGTGATAACTCATTTTTTCCTCTGAAGATTGTCAAAGGCTCTTTAATGTCCAATTGTTTATTTAGCTCATGGTACAGATGTCTCATAAAATACCACAAGTTCTCTGGTCAGAGTCTGAGAGGAATGCCTTAACTTGTCATGATTTCGTGACCTATTTTACTTTCAAAGGCTGTGTTTACGTATATCATTTGCTTGCAAAAAGTAAATAGCTGGTATGATTGAAACCTGTAAGCAATTGCCAATATTTAACATTTCTCCCTACAAGGTTTATTTCAAGTAGTGTTATTATCCCCACTGTAAAGAAGGAAACTGAAGCACTGTGAAAAACAATGATCTTCCTCTATATATCAAGAAAGCCAGAGATTGAAAGGTCATAAAATCTTATTTTCTAGGCCTATATTAGTTTGCAAAGCTCTCACTTATCCTTCTTTCTGCTTGTTAAAATATCCCTAATGTTCAGTCTGTATGACAAACTCTTTCTGCATTTTTGATGTCCTTGATTAAAACAGAGCTCAAACACAGAGACTGAAATATTCTGCCTAATGGGAGAGCTTTCACATATCCATTCTCATTTGTTTCTCCGTAAAACAATATTTAAACAAAACAAGCTACTAGCCCCACTGATGCACAAGCTCCCCAAATGTCTTTTGGACAACTGCTCCCCAAAGCAGGAGCACCCTGTTTGTTCCTACTGCTGCTTCAGCCCAGACCCATCCCCATGGAGAAGTGCACCGGGCTGCTCAGGGCTTCACAGGCTAAAGCACATGAGACACAGGGTTTGGGGAGTCTGCTACATGGGGACAAATGGGTTCAAGTGCAATTCCCTCTTATCTACAGGGTAGCCACTGAAAACGGCTCTCAAGTTTTCATGGATTCTTGCAGCCAGATTAAGCTGTGATGATCTCCTGTAACCTTCCTCTCTAGCATGGGAAACAGCAGATATCACCCAGGAATTTTTGCGTAAAATAAAAACCTGATCTTAATTTAGATGCTGAGAGACAAAGGATCCACTGTGTCTCTAGGTAAAGTACTGGAATGGAAAATTACACTCACTACTGAATATCAGAGATTTTATTGAATGTCTGGCCACTAATCTCAATTATAAGAAAACATGTCCCTCATAGGTATTTATAAACAAGTCTGCTGAGACTGGGGAGGAGTCTGAAGATCCCAGATATTTTTGCCAGGGCCTAGAAAAGACAAGAGGGCTGAAGAATTCACCATTCTCCATTCTCCTCATAGTATAACAATTTTTCAGACCTTGGTTTTAATGTACATAGGGTTTTTCAGTTCCTCTGTAATAGAATGTGTATTGTTATGAGGCAAGAAAATGGAGAAAAATGTTAAGGAACATGCTAATTATTCCTGATGATTATTGAACTTTGAGAAAGCACAACCACTGCTGTAGCACCTGGAAGATACAGGCCTTAAAACACATACAAAATTATATAAAACCATCTATAAACACAGTATTTTTACTATCTAGTAATTATGTAATCTGCAGTGACTTATACCAGCTTCCATTTTATGAAAACTGTGATGTACATTATTATCAAGGGAACAGACAGCCAACATGACCATTCCGAAGATAAAAAAAAAAAACACAACACTTTGCAAGATAACCCTTTATGTAGACCTCATATGAGACTGAAAATTCCAGTCCTTGGATGATTTCATTTCTCTTCAAATTTTTATACTTTCAGATACTTTATAGACGAAACATTGTAGAAAAAAAATAATCCATCAAAGCTCAGTTTTCCAGTTTTCTGATTGTAGAATAATTACAATTTTGAAACAAAGCAATTACTAAAGTGAAAAAATTCAAATAAATATTTCAGTCTGCAAAAGCATTGTAACAAAATTTCTGACATGCTCAATCCATCTCTATGTTATTTGGTTTAAAGTTAACACAGTTTCACATTTCACCAAAGCAGAACATCTGTCAAAGTTTAGTACTTGTTTTGGTCCTTAAGCAACTTCATTCACTTTAAATTAAAAAACAAAACCAAAACCAACCAAAACCCAAAACCCAAACAAACAAAAAATCCCAACCAAATAAACCCCAAACCAACAAACAAAAACCAAAACAAACTAAACCCACAAACAACAAAAACCAACAAACAAAAAACCCCAAAACAAAATCCCCCACACTTTATTTCAGGGACAATTCTTTAGAAAGGAAGTTAAACTATTTTTCCTATTACACCCAACAGCATCCACATCTCCTTCACAATAGATAATAAATTCCAGAGGCTGTATTGTCATGTTCACTATGGTGTGCGGCACGAACAGCCGTAGCTTCACTGTCACGGTGGCTGCACTTATTTTTTCTTTGTAGAAAAATGCATGCCTTTTATCCTCAAGAGAGAGAAAAAACATCTCAAGAGTCAGCTACTAATAGCTGAAAAATGCTGAGTTGATCCCATTGCAGGCCAGGGAACCACACGTCAGGGGGGATGAAGTTAACTTTGGGAACTAAAAATTAGAGATGTCAAGGTCAAGCTCTTCTTAATGATGAGGGATGTGGGCTCCTAGTTGATTCATCTCACCTCAAATCAGCTGCCTAATTACACAACTTCCCTTAGTTAGGGAAAATAACTGGAAATTGGAAATTCCTGTTATTCTCTGCTGACACTAAAGGGAGCCAGAGGTCACTAACTCACTCCTTGATAACTAACCTAGTCTAAATTTTGGTGAGGTGATCCTCCTCCAGGTGCCCAGAGTTATATTCAAATACTACTTTTAAACTGCTTGTGGATTTTGGCAACCACTCCTACTGCACAAGCGACAGGGATTACATGCCTAAGGGTGATGTGAGAGCAGTTACCTTAGCAGTGCTAAGAGTGCAGCGACAGTGTATTATAAACTCATATTTCAGATTTAATTATTTATACAATATTACATTTGAGTGAATGAACGAATGAATGAATAAATGTGCGTTTGAATATTGCTATAACTGTTCTGCTGCTGTACGCAAAGTAGTTGAAAGATCAAAGCACAGTAGATATAATGAAACACAGTGCCATAATCAAAACAGAATGACCAGATGTCTTGGCTTGGTACAGATTTCTGAATACTTTGCTATATGCAGAGCATATGAGACCTTTGATCTTATTTGCATGAATTTATACAAGATGTGAAAGTATTATTTAGAGACAGGTTTAGGTTTTAAATGTGTGTGTGCTAGTGCAAAAATCTAGCAGAAGCAATCAGTTGTTAAAAATGTTAGAAGAAAGTAATGCTGCATGTCATTGCTTTGTTAGGATTTAAAGGCAGTTAGGGGGCAAAGTGTAGACAAACAGCTGAACTGATGCAAAGGAGCTGAACTTTCCTCTTAATGGTATTGACACATCATGACTGGCAATAGCAGAAATACCGAAATTAAAAGTTAATTTGGGTATCTCCATGTTGTGCAGCAGTCTGACATATTCTAAGTCGCCTTCAGTGGGACCACACAGATGTCACAGAGGAGACAGTAAACCAATTCTCACAACATTACAGCATACGTTTTGTTGTACTGCTCAGATCTGCTTGGCTTTACTAGCCAAATTCAAGATGCATGAAATGTCAGTGATTTCTCTGTAGTTGTAACCATTTACATCACTAGTAGAAAGGGAAAAAAAAAAACCAACAAATTATGGGGGAATGTAAGGAAGAGAAAAACAATGGAGATTCTCCTAGAAAAATGTTCAAGAGAGTTATTTGCACTAAAACTATAAAGGGAATTTCAAATGCTAAATGGTTTGACATCCTACCCAATAAACCATACTTAACTGTCTATACAAATTAAGAGCATTATAAATAAATTCAGCCCACACCCCCATGCAGCGTAATCAAATATAGAATCAAGACAGACGGAACCTCAAGTACAAAAGGAAACATCTAATTTCTCAGTCATACTCAGTCAACCAGGAGAACAGATGGTCCTTAATAGCATGCCCTGAAACGTCTAATTACATGAGAAACTTTGTGTAGTTTTTCTGGACTTTTAATTGGTCCCCCAACTGTCTGTGAAGAGAGCCAAATGTTTTAAAAGATTAAATAATAAATATCAAGATAGACTGTGTTATAGCATGCACAAGACCTTGTTGAGGTATTGTTAATGTGGATTTAAAAAATATGGCAGTGCAAGGGGGGGGATTCAGCCCTGCAAGTCCAGACTGTCCTGCAGACTAGCTATATTAATTTATTTGGAATTCTTCCTCATAACAAGTTGGCACTTTGCCATCCCACAGAACAGAAACGACAAGGTGTGTTTGTGTCTTGATTTTGGCTGAGACGGAGTTAATTTTCTTCCTACTAGCTGGTATAGTGTTGTGTTTTGGATTTAGAATGAGAATAATGTTGATAATACACTGATGTTTTAGTTATTGTTAAGTAGGCAAGGTCTTTTCAGCTTCTCATGCAGTGCTATGTGCACAAGAAGCTGGGAGGGAGCACAGCCAGAACAGACTGGACCCAGGTTGGACAAAGGAATATTCCATACCATATGACATCATGCTCAATATATATTTTGGGGGAAGCTGGCAAAGGGAACCACTGCTCAGGAACTGGCTGAGTATCAAACGACAGGAGTGAGAAATTGCACTGTGCATAACTTATTTTATATATGTTGTTGTTGTTGTTGTTGTTATTGTTATTGTTGTTGTTGTTGTTGTTATTTCCCTTTCTGCCCTGTTAAACTGTCATTATCTTAATCCATTATGTTTACCTTTTTTTTTCTTATTCTCTTCCCCATCCCAGTGGGAGAAGGCAGAGTGAGTGAGTGCCTGTTGTGGTGTTTAGCTGCCTGCTGGGTTAAACCACAACAGTATGATAACAGATTTAGGGTCACTGAGAATTTAGCTTACATAAATGACATGCGAGGAACAGTGGCCAGTAACTATAGCAACCAATAAAACCCAAAGAGGAGCAGGGAATAGACATTACTCATCAATATGCCAAACTGAAATGTAACAATATACCTAAAATGTTATCTAATTTGCTGAAATAATAAAATGTTTTATTTATATTATTAAAAGAGTTACTATATATTTAAGGACTAAGATGTCGCTAAGTACCTAAACAGTGGCAAAACAACATATAATCAAGTTCACAAACTCTCGTTAGCAAATGACAGACACAGAAACTAATCATTAAGTGAGGCAAGAAAAATATCAGCAACAGCAAATGTTGTTTTCAGTGTGCACTGAATTCAGAAACTTATCTAGAGATATAGGATCTATACCTCTATCACCCAAAACCTCGTATAATGCTTCCCATTATTAGGCCATACAAAAACATCAGAGTTCTGCCATTTTGGTCAATCATATAATTTAATCTGGGTTGTGATCATGCTGTTTAACCACATTAATTTTGTGCTGCAATTAGAAAAGCTGTTCGAAAATGTTGTTGGTCTGATATTTAGAAACCTTCTTTTCAGGATAAATTTATTATTGACTCAATCACCAACTCAGCTCATCACGGTGCAGAAACCTATATCCCAGTTATATTTGTTATTCCATTATGTTTGTTATTCATGTATAACGGGCTATGTAGTAATAACTGGGCTTTATCATTATTATTTATACATGTCTTTCAGCATATACGTGGAAAATTGTAATCCCAGTAACAAGAATTTACTAGAAATTACTAGAAAAAACTAGAGATCTCAGGATCTGTGGCAGTACTTCAAGGACTGCTCCAGTAAAATCTCTTTTGCAATCCTTCCAGGACACAGCTGATATTTCTGTTTTCATCCATCTAACCTGTATTTCACTGCTGCTTACTACCACAGTGATTCTCAGCCCCACCAATTTAATCTTATATTTCCTGGACGGCATACGCCTATTTTCCACTGGTGATTGTAATTTCGTTAGGCTTTTTGTTGTTCTACAGGAAAGAAGTAGATGACTTAAAAACTGGGACCAATCAGCAGTATTTTACACATATTTCCAAGAATGCAGGATACCGGAAATGAAAGAGAGTGGGGGATCATGGCCTATCGTGCTAAACTGAAAGCAAATCCTGTTCTGCACACGTGCAAAGTGTTACAGAGGTGAAATAACCATGTAGAAGGTGTAATGCTGTGCTGGTTTTGGCTGAGACAGAGTTAATTTTCTTCATAGTAGCTAGTATGGGGGCATGTTATGGATTTGTTCTGGAAACAGTATTGATAATGCAGGGATGTTTTAGTTACTGCTGAGCAGTGCTCACATAGAGTCGAGGCCCTTTCTGTGTCTCATACCACCTCACCAGCGAGTAGGCTCAGGGTGCACAAGAAGCTGGAAGGGGACACATTGGAGACAGCTGACCCCAACTGACCAAAGTGATATTCCATCTCATATGATGTCATATTCAGTGTGTAAAACTGGGGGAAGAAAAAGGAAGAGGGGAATGTTCAGAGTGATGTAATTTGTCTTCTCAAGTGACTGTTACGTGTGATGGAGCCCTGCTTTCCTGGAGATGGCTGAACACCTACCTGCCAATAAGAAGTAGTGAATGAATTCTTTGTTTTGCTTTACTTGCGTGTGCGGATTTTGCTTTGCCTATTAAACCATCTCTATCTCAACCCATGAGTTTTCTCACTTTTACTTTTCAATTCTCTTCCCCATCCCACTGGCAGGTAGTGAGCAAACAGCTGCATGGTGCTTAGTTGCTGCCCAGTGTTAAACCATGACAAATGCCTAAAATGATAGTGCTTCCCTGTTTACTTCATATAGTTATCCAGTATGACACATCTTGTTAGCTATCTTTGCTATCTCTGTTCGCAAGTGAATCTTGTTGAATCTCTGTTTACAGTGGTCCATAAAGGTTTTTTTTTCCTCTTAGAGTAAACATCTTATGCATCAAGAGAATTTGCAGTGCTAGCCCTATTACAAGCCAGCAGTTAACCCAAGACTTCTCCCTCTGGTTAGTACCACAGATGTTTTCTGAACCATCTGTGGTGAATTGTCCCCTAGGTTCCTAGTGCTCATTGCCCGAATACTGGGACTGTCCACTCCCTTCTCCTTCATGCAGATCCTAATTGCTACCTGTATATGGACTGCAACTTTGCATAAGGCCTGGCTTTTAGGCTCTGTCCCTCATGCCCATTTCAGGTGCTTCTACCACAAAAGAGCTAAATTGCATTAGATGAGGCTGTCATACTCGACTCCCCCACCCCTCCCTGAAGGTTTTGTCCATCTGGAGTTTTGCAATGCATACCCAAGCACTCAGTAGACAAAATGGTTATGTCTATACCAGTAAAAGTACCGGTCCAAAGGTCCACTCACTAATCCCCAGGCCAGCTGGCTTTGACTGGCTGTGCCCATACTGTTTATTTTTCTCAGCCTCCAGAATGGGGTGGCCACTTCCAAACTGTCTGTTGTGAATGGACTCTGGCAGAGGCCATGGAGCTGCTCAGGAGGGTACTAGTTTACTCGGGTAAAAATGTGCAGGGCTGCATACATTTCATTGCTTCAGCCTAAATTATCATTTTAGACAGGCACAATGATGCTCATACTCTCACTATTTAAGTTACAGCACCCATATGCACATATTTTCCTTCGTGCTTCTGAAAATTACCCCTTTTCAGGGTTGGATATTAGAAGTAGTGCCAAAACCTTTATTTGCAGCTATCAGAAGGTCTGGGAGCTCAAGCACTTAAAAGATTATAGCTCCTGAAGTACATAAATTTATGCCTAGCAATTAGCATTATTGTGTCCCCAGATGTAACCTGCCACTGGCATATGGGCTACCTGCTTATGGTGCAGAGGCCTGTGGGCTCTGTCCCTTTGTGTAATGACTTGCAGAACCTGGAAAAGTTTCCTTGTACTTCAAAAAGTCTACAAAGAAGTACAACAAAGATAGCCTTGTTTAAAAGTGTAAAAAGCTAAAAAGCAATTTCTCTCCTCTTCAAGTATCGTGACAACTGCACTGCTATAGTCAGAGCGGTACTATTGGAAGTCTTCCAGAGTGGAGAAATAGGATAAAAAATAGGATAAGAGAACCACAAAGTCCTATATTACTCACAGGGTGCTTGCTCTGCAAGATGTCCAAAGAAAAGAAGATTGCTAAAGTGACGGTAAAAGGTAGAGGAAAGCTGAGCTTGGAGGAAAGGAAACTAGTATCAGCGATACCAGAAACTTCAAAATACTTAGGTATATTGTCCAAGTTATCCTGTTCTTATGCTGAAGGGAGAGTCAGACCATGGGAAATCAAATAATTAAATTCTGAAGCAGTCAGAAAGGGCCATGAGAAAGCAAATTATAGATAAGAAAAGAAGAAAGTTATTTGGAAATACTGTTTTGCATTAAAATGGACAAGCCAAATAACATTCTGAATTAAATCACCTTACACAAATAGGGAAAGTGAAACACAACAGCCCTATAATTGAATACAGTCCTAACTAAGATGACTACTTCTGATAAGTATTAAGCACGAAAGATGGCAAGTTCATAAAGAAAAACCAAATGAAAGCCCAGCCCTTACACAGCTACATGTGGAATCACTGTTTAACTAATCAAGCAGATGAATAAATCAAGTAAAGATTAAGTATATTAAAATTCTTAGCACTAGATCAAAAAAGAACAGAAAAATTGTTTTCAAGATGACAGATTTATTCATTTGGAATAAGAAATATAAAGGAGCCTTTTTTGTAAAACTATGAAAACAGTTCTTAACTAGCAATAGATAGTGTAGTTCTGCAGGTAGTTATTCTGCATTTAAATTAGATGTCTGCAGCAGTTAGGAGTTGCTGTCTAAACAGGATAAATCATCTGGGTAGTGGGACAATTGGTTTGCTATTTCTTACCTAGTTGTGTATTTGCTTTACTGTTTTTTAGTTTTCATTTGGTATCTCCACAACTCTCACCTTCTTCAATACAAAAATAGGTAGATTGAGGCAGAGTTATTGTTTACTGGGTGCTTATTACAGGGTAGCTGTTAAACAATTAGGGTTTCAGAAAACATAACACAAGTAATCTAGATCAAGGCACAAGGTCACATAGTCAAATCTTGTTTACTGCAGTTTTCAGTGGTTACCTCTGGGCTTTCAAATTAGACTAGACAAAGAATGAGATTATTGCAAACCTATCACAGATACATATTACTTTAATTGAAGTGCCTGCCCACTTAAAGGCACTCTATGCGTTAGAATAGTTTCCAGACCTACACATTCTGAAAGATACCATTACTTCTCTATAGAAAAAATGAAAATTTATTATTTCAGTCTCAGATCTTGGTAACAGAGGTTCCAAGAAAATAGTTTTATATACAATACATTGGAATCTAGCATAACTTGAACATAAAATAAAAAAATGTCAACACACTGAAACAAAGGATAATAGCATATGATTTTTAAATTATTTGTCTGCATTTCACAGGTTTAAGCAGAGCTATTATGGGCACAATAGTATTCACAACATTTTATACACAAATAATAATGTAATTATATCGTGATTATAGAGTTCTGGACACTTAGAATGGAAAATGTCACAAATGCTATGACTACTTGACATAATATCAGTGTAAAAATGCCGTATTTAATAGCTTCAGAATATTCACTCATGGCCATGGAACAATTATGAAATCCCATGCTCTGGGTTTAGAATGGAGATACGTATATGTCAGTGTGTGTACGTATGTGTGCACACGCATACACACATTTTTTGTGTATGAATGAGGAAATGGGATGTTCTTTGGGATGTCCTCATTCACCTTTTAATCAGAAGTAAAAAGTACCACATAAGTTATGTAGACTCTTATAGAAACTTAGTGTTTGAAGAAAACAGTAAGCATGCATAATAAAAAGGTGGTGTAATAGTAATGAAATTATCAAATAGAAAATATGTTTGCACATGATAGAATTTCAGTGTAATTATGGAAACAAAAGAAATTAGTAGAAAACTAAAACAGTCCTAAAGAGAAAGACATACTCTTGCACAATTTCAATATTCAATTTTTTTAAAGGGCATAAAGAAAATAAACAGAAAACTATTTAATCTAAGGATTTCCTACATATTCTTCATTTTAAATTCAAATCTTATCTTTTACAAAAAGGAAAAGAACGGATACAAAAATATTCACTTGTACTTAGATTAGGAAACTGTTTAGATCTCAGATACAGCTCTGGTAAGTATTTGAATCTGGTTAAAACTGGAAAACATGAATTATAAATAATTTCAACTGTCTGGCTAAAATAAGTATGATCTTTAGCTCACTTTCAGTCAATTCAGACTAAAGAATTAGGGTCTCGACCTGTAAGTAAATAATCAAGTAAGAAAATGTGATGACCCAAAAGCATTTCTGTAAGTCAACAACATATTGTTAGGAAGTTTGGAGATTTTTCCCAGGTTTCTGGATGATCTAAGACTAAGTCCAAATGGAGAAAACAGCCCATGGGAGAAGGTATAAATCATTCCCAACCATAGTGCTCCACAGTGCCAGGATAAAAAAAAAAAAAAAATAGTGACTATTAATTAACTTGGGGGTTTTCTTCTTTGGGAACACAGTAAAAATTTCTTGCTTATTTTAAGCCCAGTATTTTTATAAATTACATGTACAGTTAATTGAAAATTTTCCAAAATTTAAACCCAACCTAATTACAACCACCGAACCCCAAAGCAGAGGCTAAAATATTTCAGCTTGCCACTGGGAGATGAAACACTTAGTTTGAGGCTGGATTACACAGCACTGAGACAGCTAGGTTTCACAAGTGGAGTTAAAATCGAGTGGAGGCACAAAGACCAGCTCTTCAGAAGTCAGTGCAGCAGTTCAAAATCCAGAGTAAACTGGAGGAAGATTAAACTAAAGGCTTCAATTAGGCTCACAGTGAACCCCCTACCTGGAAATGTCAACAAGTGTTGTTTAGCTTAAAATGACAAAACAAAACAAAAGATTGGGATGCCATGAAATTTTACTTCTATGTAAAAAATGTCAATATTTCTTTTATCTGATGCAGCACAAATTTTGAAACCCTTTGAACTCTTACAGGATGTAAGTAATAATTTGCAGCCAATTCTGATAAATTAAAATGCTGCATACTGTTAAGCAAAGGATGCATGTGCAATGGTGTGAGAGGAGAGCAAGGTAAAGCTCTGAGATGCATGTCTTGAGCCTTGCCTTAGCGTGGAGACCAGAATACTAAAAAGCTCTTTCAACTTAAAGCCAGATTTTATTAAAATATGAACCAAAATAATTAACCTTTTAAAGAGAGAAAACTGAGAGTCACTAAATAAGACAGAGAAGAAATTAAATTGTATATAAGCAAATCTCCATCTATCATATGCTTATAGGCAAGTTATTACTTTCTGCTTGGTTATGGTGATCACAGTAGCTTTTGATTTGCAGCCAGCTCCCTCTGATCCCTAAAAAGTTTCTGTCTGCCACTGTGGGGGTTGAGTTATGCATGAGTTATGTTCCTGCTTCTTTTGATACTGTCTCCATGGGGTACAGCTCCTGCCTTCTTGCCATGACACTCACTCACAGACACTTTTTCCTTCTCTGGGGCCGGTAACCATCTCCTAGCCCTCTGGAGGCACCAACCTGAGCCCCTCACTCTGCTGAAAGGTACAGCACATTACAGACAATCTGAGAACAAACTATCCAGCACATGTGCCACAATCTGTTTTTATTTAGTTTTAGAATCTGGTATTTGGACCACAGAGCTATACCGTTTGGCAAGATGACAGCTTTCTGATGAAGTGAGTAGAAAAGTATCATTTATTTGACTATATGAGAGGAATGTTGATTCCTCTTTGTGAAACCATTGCCAATATTAATTAGCTTTTTCTCTGTATGAGGCTTTTTTTTTCTCTGTCTAAGAAACTCTTCTGATAAAGAATTTCAGAAGTTTAAAGACTTTATTTAAACTGTGTTCAAAGTATTTAACATCTTTTATGTCAGCATGATAAATTTTGACTTTTTAATTGATATTATTTTTATAGCAGCAAATTAAGGAAAAAGTTTAAGAGCTCTCAGTTCCAAAGGAGAAACGATTTCAATTGTATTCAAAATAGCACAAAGAAAATTGCCTGAAGTGAGAAAAATAATTTAGATGTATACTGATGTTTATACTGGCAGCTTGAAGGTGATGAGAGCAATGATGGTTGCCAATATTCTGCTCATGGAAGGAGACACTGAACAGAGAGGTATCCCTGAAGTACTCACCACATGCTACATCCAGGAAGACATATTGAATCAATGTGGCCAGTTCAGGCCACTTAGCTACAAATAGTTTATTACAATAAAAGCTGCAATTACACATATTAAAAATGTTTTCTTCATTACTTCAGCAATTATTTGTAACTCTTGTTCAGTACACAGACTAGAGTCAATATAATTGTGTACAGACATCCCTAGTGAGATGTTGTATATGCACTATGTTTTAATTTACAAAAAAACCCAACATTGACTAAGTAAATTTAAACATCTGAGTGGAAAATATAGTCCCAAATTGGGAACAGATTTCTGCAGTCACCAAAATTACTTGCGAAATCAAATGTTCATTCACAGAGATTTCCATTATAAAGGAAAATGATGATGTTTCTATATAGAAACAAGCTCACTTAAATTTGTCGTCTGATGATGATATTTGCATTTCTAAAAGCAGGAATATGATAGATGCAGAACAGAGTCTTCATTAACATCCTGCTCGATGAATGGACAACCCTTTTTGTGTTTTCTGAGAATATCTTTGGAATATCTCAGAGGATGCAGCATTAGTTGGATAAGGTACCAGAGCTACTTTTAAATAGATTATGTAAAAGACATTAGAGTATTAAAATGACCATGAATTGTAACAATTTGGTTATTTCACTGTTTTGTGGAATCTTTCAAAAAGAAAATGTTGTGTAGCAAGTAATTAAAAGGTATATGAAATGGACATATGGTTCTAAAACCTCAAGATAAATATAGATAAGAGATCCAGGAAGAAAATATTGAAAAAATAATTGAAAAATAGCTATCTGTACAGCCATCTGGTTAAATGCATTAGTCATGTTTAGACTATATCCAGTATTGGCTTGAGCTAACAGCTAACCTATGCTTTAGGGAGAAAACAAGGAGAGCACATTGTAATTGAGTAAAATGGCACATGGAGATAGATTAGAGAAGATTCCACTTTTGTTGCACTTAATCCTGTCAGGAGATCCATGATGGCAATAACATTTAATAAACAAGTAGCAGTCTTAACTTACTAAGAGTCATGTTCTTTACTGGATTTTCTTCTAGTGGCCTTCCATCATGAAAAACTGTTTTTCTTCAGGAAGTTTTCTGAATAAAAGAAATATTTATTCAGAGTGGTACTCTGTTAGAATGAAAAAAAAATGAAAGTTTATTTAAATTGTCTTTTTATGCACACAGAGAAAATCTACACATTCAAGTGGAAAGGATTTCATTTAAAAAAAGAGGTAAATGAATACATAAAAATAATCTGTATAATCAATTAAAACATCAAAATCCTTAAATTGCTAGAGAAATTTTATTCTCTCCTTGATTCTCTGTTTTAATATTTTTAAAGCCAGGAGTTCTCCTATAGGCTTTCTGGCATCAGTATATCACTCAGGCTTTATGGGAGATCCTGATCTTTCTGTGGGTGGTGTCAAAACCGAAAAACATCTACATTCCTGGCTGCTTTTGAGCCTGGACTTGCCATCTACATCTGACATCTGCCTAGGCTTTTATGGCACATCTACTTAATGCAGTGTATTACCATGGAAAGGTCACTAGGCACTTCTGAATACCAGTGTAGAGCAGAGATGCTCCTTCAGATCCTGTGATCAGCCATATTGGAGCTTTTACAGAAGGACTGATTCATGAGGATGGAGGGGCCACCATGCTTGTGTGCGTAGACTAAGATCAGGTATCTGTGTAGCACCACACTGGGGAGTGTAGATGTATTGTTTGCTTTCTACAGTCAATGGGGAGACGTAGGTTCTTCTGAAGGCAATTAATGTTATCTGTCTTCATGCTTATCTGAAGATGGGTTGAATCACCCTCTCAAAGACTGTGCTTCTGTCTGGAACCTCCAGATCCTTTGCAAAGCTGAGGAAAGCTTATCCCATTTGAAATGAATGGAAATGATGTGCACAAAATCATTCATTTCTCATTCTGTGTTGGAATAGAGCTCTTTGTAATAAGATGCTCTGGCAGTTCAAAATCGAAAAAAATGGTGATTGCACAGAAACACAGCAGAGACCTATAGAGATGAGCATTTTGACCGTCTGAATAAGGAATACAGATAATTACTACACCTTCTGAAAATGATGTAGGATTCTAGAGGGAAACTGAAGGAAAAGTGTGATCTAAGTGTTTAATTTGCTACTTAACAATATGATTTTTATTTAAACAGACAACCCATTCTCTTAGTCTTGAAGATGGCTCAAACTGAGGGCTTATAATCACTAATGAAACTATGCTTAAATCTTAAAGTTCTTTAATGCCAAATCAATACTAAAGTATAGTCATTGTTTTATAGGGTGTTTGATGTATGCCAGTGTGCTGATAAATTAAGAAAAAGAGAGGCCCATGTAAAAATTTTGGGGTCCCAAGGAAAATCTCACCTAAATGTCAGTAGTATTTTTCTGCCAAACAAGATTGCTGTAACTGAAAACATCAGTAGTACTGAGATCTCCCATATGGATATCTTGTTCTAAAAGATCAACGTAACACCATGTGGCCTCCACTTCTAATGGCTGCACAAATGACATGCAGAGGAGAAGCTTATCCTCTGAGTGCAGTAAGTTTCCACAATGCCTACATTTTTTCTATTGAGAAATAAAGGCATTGAATTTTCAAAAGCATGTATTCTATTTTAATACAATGTCCATGTCTGATAAATATATTTTTATTAGAAAAATTCTAATCTCTTGAATTTGTACTGGAGAATTTATTATGGAGATAATGATCACCATAATTACAAGTCTTCTAAAGCCTCATGGCTGTAGGGCTTAGTGAGGATGTGTATGCTAGAAAGGAGATCATATCTTTTTGCTGTTTAGCAGTCTTTCAAAATGCCAGGAGAGTATTCTATAAGGGAAGGTAAACTAATTGACATTATTTATTTAGATTTTCAAACTGCCTTTGACAAAATCCCTGACATTTAATGGATAAAGAAATTCAGCATGATCCAGGTGACAGACAATTTGTTGCTATGGACTAGAAACTGGCTAAGATCCAAAGAAAAGTTGACTACTGAGGTACAGCAAACATATTCGTAAGGTTTGTGAAGTTATATATGTGTAGCAGTGTTCTGGGGAGGGTGATAAACAGCAAGACAGAAAAATTGTATAGGTCAAGCAAACCCAAGCAAAACCAGAAGGATTAACAAGGGGAAATATGCAATGTAGTTAGGTGGCAATATGAAATTCAATGTTACGGTAAGTCTGGATGCAGTCCTAAATTTCTAATCACAGCTCTCTAAGGATCACTGCTCAAAAGAGATGAAAATCAGAAAGCAAATGTTAGTCTACAAAAGGCTGGTGGAATAAAAAGAAAAAAGATCATAGAACCATTTATAAATCAAGATACATCTGCTCTGCTAGGAATTCTGTCCTCGGGTTAGCCTGTCTCAAAACATAGTCTTTCTAAGGGTGCAGATGGGAGTTACAAGAAAGCTTAGGAAGAGACTGAGAAGTCTGTCCTAAGGAAGATGAGAAGTGAAACTCCATGCTTTACAGAGACCTCCTAACCTACCTTGACTTATCAAAGTGAAGACTAGCATCTAGGAAGATAAAAGGAATTTAATCTTACAAACCAATATGCTTCTGTTCTTCATGCTTCTGACACAGATTTTGGAGGAGGAGGAATATGTTTTTTAAATAAGGAAAACAATGTGAGGATCTATGAATATTAAATCCAGGCTCATAAGGAAATCAGAATTGTTTCATATATAAGGTGACATTTTTCCATCTGAAGTACACTTAATTGTTGTCCCTATAGTAGTAAGCACCATGCAGGAGCAATGTCAAGTGTAAAATGTGATGAGTCCCCATTAGGACTTGTTTATGAAGTAGCCACTTATTTGGGAAGTTCCTTGAAGGTGAAGAGGGTGAAGAAACCAAACTTGAACAATGCAGAAGTATCATGGCAGGGACCCAGTTGCACTCCACCACTTCTGCAAAGAGTTGATCTTTTATATTTTTGCTAGATCCTGTGTCCCCCATATTCCTAATATTGACACACACACTATATCCTGCCCCTAGTTCATGTCTCTTCTAGCATCCCATAGAGAGTGTGACCAGATGACAAACTCTTGAAGAAATGTACAGGACCACTTTCCTTTTTAATCTTTCTCCATAAAACTTGCTGATATCTTCCAACCCACTCCAGTTTAGTTTATCCTCACACTTGCCCATTAAAAACAACCCTCATTGTTTCACTCAACTCCTTTTTGCTTGTTCCCTCCACAGCTAGCACAAAGGTCAGGATGAGGTGAGGTGAGCTCTTTTTTTATATTCCTATATTCCTATATTTTATATTCCTATTCCTTGCATGAAGGGAAATGAATCAAATGCAAGAGATCTGGGAGAAGTTGGGTGGGGTTAGGGTCCCTACCCTGGTTGTCATGAGCTGGAAAGCCACACCAAAGATTGAAAATGTCTTTGGATGCTCTAGTATCTTGACACTAGAATTTAGGAGGGACAAATCCAGGCTTTATTCCTTATTTTCTGACCCAAGCATGATATAATTCTTCAGTGGAAAATGAAGCTTCCCCTAAAAACAAACTCCACTCTATTTGTGAAGATATATTTGATCATTCTAAACTAAAGCTGCTTAGACAAATCTTGCTCATTTTGCACTCATTTTATAGTGCAAAGAAAGCCAATGAAACATTCATTTTCCCATACAAAATTTCCCAGCCTCCCCTCTCCTCATTTACACTGTTTCTGCTTTAGTTCTCAAATAGTTAAAACAGACTCTACTTTTCCAGAAGAGCAGTTATCCCCATCCTGAGTCCTCAGATTCAGATTACAAAATTAAATGGGAAGAGGATGGCGTAAATGACATGGAAAATATAGTAAGTACATTAATGCTAGGACTGGCTAGAAAACTGGTGACATCTTTATGCAACATCCCTTCTGTGCTTCATTTCCCATTGCTTCGTTCTGCTGCTAACCTTTGTCCTGTGCTGCTCAGAAAATGCCCATATTATCTGAGTAAGGCTCTAAGCCTTAATAATTTAGCTTATTGGTATGAGCTGGCACAAAACGTGGCAGAACTGATGGCAGAAGTAAGACCAAAATAGATTTGATGGAATTAATGGAGCACTTGTGGGCAGAAGTTGGCTTAACACATTAAAGATTTTTTTCCTAGCGTGACAGTGAAATGCAGGACTGTATCTACAGGGGATGGAGTTAACAGGGACTGATAAATCAGTGTAATGCAATAGCTAAAACCACAGCTACATGGGGAAGAGCCCAGAGAGAGTCAGGGCTGTATAACACTTGGGCAGTGCTGCTGGAGGTGGTTTTGCTTAGGGAGGGTGATGAAACAGCAAAGCCAAGTGTGCCCATAAGGAGCTATTTACTGCAAGCCACTAAAAATGTGGGGTTTTATTTCCACTGGAGCACAGGGCATAACAGGACTGAACCATCCATCCCCAGTCTCGGATTCACTGCCCCATTGATGTGGTGCATGTGGCATTTGCCTTTCTGTGGGACACAGGCGCAAAGGGTCTGAGGACAAGGGTGAGCTGTGGCCTTCTGAAGCTCCCAGATGGAATCAGTGATCTCAGGCATTGTATGGGCCCATAGAAACATGGGAAAGGCCTCCGAATCTGTCAGATTTTGCTCATGATAAAGGCAGGAGCAAAACATTACTCCAGTCACTTTGGGATAATTTTTTTTTTTGAGAAGGAGAGGGCTGACTTAATTTTTGAGGGGAGTGCCAGGTTGTCTTGTGGGAACTCCTAAACACAAGGATTTACTGTTTGAGTAAAGCTTGATGTCCATATTCTAAGTTCATTCAAATAAAACCAGAACTCTTCAGTTCTTATGTAGTTTTGTAAGTGAGCCTGTCCCACATGCAGATTACCCTGCAGAGAGATTTCCCTCTTTCCTTCTTCCCCTGGGTAGCAAAAGCAAGAAATAATATTTCTAGCTTTAAGGAGTTGCTGCATGTCAGTAGTTTCAGCTGTGGCTTCCTGAGCTACAGCTCCAGGATGGCCAGTACTCAGCACCCAATTTCTGGGTGACTCAGTGCAGCTTTGAGGCTCAGGGCTTTTTTTTTTCAGGGAACAGTGAAACACTGCTGCATGTGAGCAGTGAGCTAAGAGAAGAAAGGTGGGCTTTGAAGAAGGGAGTTCTGTAGATCTACCCCTTCATAAATCATGCTTTCAGCATCTTTTATTCATCATAACTGCCAAAGTTAAAAGGAAAGAGAATCATATAATAACCTGGCCTTCAGACTAAGAATCTTGAACAAATTCACCTTGGTAAAATGCTCCATCCCTGCTGTGACAAAACACATCAGCAGTCTGGCTGGAAGATCTGGCCACTCTGGCCCAACAGGCATTTTGAAACACAGGACATCAAGTGCCCTCTGGTTTTATGTTCTTGGGTACCCTTGTCTTACCTTCCTCACTAAGCAGCAGTTATGCAGGTCTGACTAAACACCATGGAAACTATTTTCCTGAGGTTTCCCCCAGTGTTTGGAACAGTTTGTTGTACAACACACTATCTTTAATTGCTGGCAAGCAAAATTACTTTGAGCAACAACAAAAAAAACCCTAAATTAAATTTGAGAGGGTAATTAAAAGAGTCAGAATACTCAAGAGAAAACCTTCCTTTTTATTTTTAGTGGAGACAGAAAGTAGAGAGGAGATTCTCCTATCTATTTTAATTATGAAATAATGTTAGAAATGAGACCTTAAAGGATGCTGCTAAAACAAACAAACAAGCAAACAAACAAAACCACAAACAAAACACATTTAGAAAGTAGAGACTTTGTTAGCAAACTTCCACTACAGAAAAGCTGGACTAATGGAGTGATGATAGCTGGAGGGAGCAATGTTTTAATTGTTTCATTTTTATAATGAAGGTAGATCCTTCATATTTAGCTATTCATACCGAGAAAATATTGTCCATTAAAAGCTGCAGTTGCATATAGATTAAAAACATGGCACAAACATGAGAGGTGTGTGAGGGATGAAGATTTGTTGTGTGAGTAAAGAATGAGTGTGAAGAGGTTCTGTTTCCCAAGGAGAATGCAGGTTACCACCTACACAGGAGAAAGAGAAGTAGGACTGGGGTGAGAGAAAAAAGCTGGTAGCAGAGATTTTCCCATTTTATTCCTTTCCCTTTCTACAAAAGTCTGTATTTACATTCCACATCTGATGTTAGAAGTCTGCCTAGCAGATATAGCAAACTAGTGAAGACATAAACATCTTCCAGTGAAATCAAGAGAGACACAAGCATTTATTGAACAAGAGGACAGATCAGAAAACTCCACAGTCTCCACACACCCCACACCACCTCAACAAAATCAGAAGAATTATAAGACTTAGGACAGAACACCTTTCTTTTGCTGGCTGAGACTTTTGGTAATTTGGGTAAATTGCACTAGTGGGTGTGCTCCCCAGTTTGACTGTCCCTCTGTTCCTTATGAAGAGAGTCCATGGAGTTACAAGAGAATGTACCCAAACAAGTCCAAGGACAAGGAACTTTATAATTCATTGTACTAGGCTTCAGCACAGGTCACAGCTATGGAGTCACGGGACAATTCCATGTATGCAAAACCCAGGAAGATTAATTTTACTACAAAAAAAACTCAAAGGCCAGTGTGATTCATCATCAATCACTATCAGCTCCTGCTTATACCAGAGCTTTACAGGAACTTAGCAACAAACGATGTGATGTAGTATGAGTTCCTGGTCCGTGACAGTGAAAGAAAAGATTTTGGGAAAGTTTAAAGACTTCAAAGGAAGAGACTGAACCTCTGAGAAACCACTTGTAAAGTGACTTATGTAGCTGTCCCCATTTTGTCTGGATAAGTGTTTTTGGCAGAAAGTTAGGACATGTTCAGAGAAAAAAAGTGGTCTTAAGAATACAGCAATGACAACTGTATTTGCCAACCAACAAGTTTAAGCATATTTTGATGCCAAAATTGTTAAATGCTGCCTAAAGCAAGACATTCTGAGGATCAAAAATGCCCATGGCAAACAATGTTCATTGCGAGTACTCAATGCCTGTGCAAATTAGGACACTTTTTTCAGTAACTGAATACCTAAATATAGATTTTAGTACACATGCTTAGAAAAGCTCACCAGTCTACGTTTATGTAGAACCTAATTCTGACACTCTTAGTGATGAGAAGTAGTAGCTGTACACAAGTGATCTTATTAAAAAAATTTTGCTTTCAGTATAAGTTGCACTCTTAGGAGCAGGTCCAAAGATATTACAAAGGAAATATCAACAAGTATGTTTTAAGGCAGAAGAGCACACAGAGGAGCATCCAAGCTTGTTGTGTATTTGTAAACTGACATGCAAGGCAAATTAAAATAAATAATCTATGCCCAAGGGCAAAACTCGCTTTCTTATTGATACAACACAAACCATGACTAAGAAGCTTCTAGTCTGGTCTTGCATTTCTAGAACATATATTTCTGAAAGCTTGGTATAATTTAATTGCTCAAAAGACACTGAAAAACAGAACTTGCCAAAAAACAGTTTGCTGGGGTGTTTTTGGTTGGGTGGTTGTTTTTGTGTGTGCATGTGTTTTGTTTGTTTGTTTCTTTTCTTTCTTTCTTCCCCCCCCCCCCCCCCCCCCAATGTATTACTGATGAAATAATCCTGCAACAATCACCCTGCTATCTTGTAATCCTATATGTGTTACCAGGCAACCATTATCTGCCACAGCACCTAGCTTGCCCCCCTCTAAAAATAATCTTAACCTCCCAAACCCTTCCCCTCCATGCACTAATAAAAGTGGCATCTTTATTACTGCTAAACGCTTACTCAGATATTTTCATTAAAAATTTCAGAGTGACAAAATGCTGGTTATCCTTTTCTGAACATGCTGCTTTTCAGTTCACAACATGACTAGTTAGCAGGCTGCATATACTTATATTTTCATTCAACTATATCCTGCAGATGAGGCTATAGTTGGAAACTCAAGTCAATTATTTAGAAGCTAGTAGCAATGTCAACAAATGTCGTATAAGTCAAAAATGTATCTTCAGTGCTATGCAAGTCTGAAACAGTAAATTAGAGTAATAGAATCATAGAATGGTTTGATTGGATGGGACCTTTAAAGGTTATGTAGTCCAACACACTGTCCCATGAGCAGGGACATCTTTCACTAGATGAGGCTGCTCAAAGTGCCATCCGCTTGACCATGAACACTTCCAAGTAGTGAGGCATCCACAGCTTCTCTAGGCAACCTGTTTCAATATCTCACTACCCTCATAGTAAAAAAATTTCTTACATCTAACTTAAATCTGCTCTCTTTTATTTTAAAATGTTACCCCTTGTCCTATCACTACTAGCCCTGGTAAATGTCTCTCTCCATCTTTCTTATAAGCCCTCTTTAAGTACTGAAAGACTGCAATAAGGTCTCCTTAGAGCCTTCCTTTCTTCAGACTGAACAACCTTGAGTCTCTCAGCCTTTCTTCACAGGAGAGGTGTTCCAACCTTCTGATCATTATTGTAGCTGAAATGTGTATGTAGATTTTCTGAAGTATCAGCAAAACATGCATATTTAGTATTTAGATAGTAAAAAACTGCAGTAATTTTTTACAAAGGCAAATATCTTATCTCCGTGAAGTCTTGAATTTGGTGGATTAAGACCAAGAATAGGCAGAAGAAACAGCAAAAATGTAACTCAGGATTCTAGAATAAATAGTGACTAAATGGTAGTCAACATCTTCTTTCCAATGTAAGGAGTTCTGCATTAAAGGAGAACTTTCCAACAACATTGAAGCCCTATGGTTAATCACGCATCACCCTAAGTTTCCACAGATAAACTCTAAAATTTAATGAAGAGGACACAAAACCCATTCCAACTGGGCTTGACTGTGAGGAAGCTTTAGTCAGAGTGGAAGATGAAGTGTAAGACTTCTGTGCACAGTGTCCATCAAAACCTGACCATGTGAAAACACTGTGCAATTGGCAGTTACCACCACAGTCTTTCTCATGGATTCGTGGCTAGCAATAAATCCAGCACAAGCAGAGAGACTGCCACCTATGCTGGGCAAAAGATTTCATAAGAGGAGAACGGCACTGCCATATATCATGTCTTTTGCACCCTGAGTTGAGGTTTTTCAGTGAGGTTTTTCTCTGGTTTCTGCACCACTAGGAACTCTTTACCAGCTTAATTTAGGATTACCAATGAGTGATTTTTAAATTAAGTATGAATATGGCTCTTCACACACTTCTGCAAGCCAGAACAGCATGTCCTATCACACTACAGAATGGTCTCAATGCTTGATCAGTCCCTCCTCTTGATTCTACCCCTGAGTGATGTGTGAAAGCATCAGTAGAATTTTACAAAGTCAGAGATGTTCAAAGCAACAAACATCTGCAGCAGCAGCATCTAGGGCATGAAAATGCACTCCAGAGCAAGGAATAGTAGTGCAATAAGCAGAGTACTTATACAAGTTTAACAAAAATCAAGAGAGCTAGCAGTGATACTTCAGAGGCAGGTAAACATGTCAGTGGAGTAGCAAGAGGGAGATAAATGAATGACAATGTACAGCTGGAAGCCAGTCTGCTTTACAGTATGTTTTTGCCGTATGTCTAAACTCCAAGGTAGATTAACCAACAAAGAATAAAATTACACAGAAAAAAAAAAAAAAAAGAGGAATCATTAAGTACTCAAACCTGCCATTTTTTAACTGGTCAGAATAATTCTGTTCAGCATAATTCTGTTTTGTTTGGGGGTTTGTTTGATTGGTTGGTTTGGTTTGGTGGTGTTGTTTTTGTTTTTCCTCAGTGGCATGTCTGTTAAGTGGAAGGGCTCCTCATAACAGGCATAGACAAGCAAAACAGGCTGTTCACAGGCTGGATTCAGCTTGGGGGGTAAAGGATGCTCAGAGAAGCAGAGGTCTGCTGTGACTCTGGGGTACCCTTAAAGATTACAGCCAGCTAGAAGGGAAAAATAGTTTTGACTGGAACAACCTGGCATCTGAAAAAATATTGCATCCACTGTGTAGCCAAGGAAGTGGAATCACAGAATCACAGAATATTAGGGATTGGAAGGGACCTTGAAAGATAATCTAGTCCAATCCCCCTGCCGAAGCAGGAACACTTAGATGAGGTTACACAGGAAGGGGTCCAGGCGGCTTTTGAATGTCTCCAGAGTAGGAGACTCCACAACCTCCCTGGGCAGCTGGTTCCAGTGTTCAATAATATGAATAAATGAACAATGAGAAAAGATGTGCTTCCGCAGAATAAAAAGGGAACATAAAAACATATTTTAAATGAGTAATTCTTCAACATAAGGAACTATATTTCCAAATATGTGATTTGTAGTCACTGAACTTAGTGACAGCTCCTGATTCTGTCTAAATTACTAAATGACCCCATGAAGGACTTTCCTGCTCTAATTTTCTATGAAACTTTGATAATATTAGTGGTGACTAGCAAGGCTAGTTTGAAGCATTTTGCAATAGGTTAGACTTTCTATCAGCTTAAAATGTCTTCAGTCAAGCCCTTTTGTCCTGAATTTTGAGATAAGTTGTCATTTAAATTACAGAATCATGAAGAGAACAGCAGGGAGACATGTTCCTGATGGGTTTTATTCATGGTAATACCTTCGTAAAAATTTGAATTAATGTATGCCAATTGTTATTAATGCAATCTCTTATAAAACAGAATTATTTAATTGGCTAACAAGAATACATTTATAAGATCTAATTGAGACAATAATAGAACTGTTCACAGTGACATTTTAATCTATGATAAAACCCAGAAACTTAATTTTAAGTGTATTTGTGGATGTATTGGAGTCATAGAATTATATGATATGCCAGAGGTATAAAATCCAACATGCAATTAACCATTAAATTTGTCCATGGTAACACACAGAAAGAGAAGGCATTTACAATACTTTCGCAGATTATGTCAGACCACACTGACAGTTATGATGCCACAATTTAAGTAGTACAGCTGAGAGCTGGGCAATATGTCAGTGTTGTGTCAGGTTGAACTAAACTTTCTTAGCCTCTTACATGTGTGTTTTACAGTAAACCTAGGAACCATAATTTTATATTAGTCCCACATAGCTTAATAGCAAACTATATTCCAGCTATACTGAAGATCAAACAGTGCCCTGCTTAGTAAAAGTATGACCCAGCCAGTCCTGGAAGCCAGTACAAAATATATAGTTTCTTGTACTCTTGTGTACAACAGTCTGGATTTCCCCCTGAGAGAAGAGTAGAAATTATTTCTATGATGGACAAAGTCTTGTTCTAATGTCTACTCAGTTATCGAACTGAAGATCATCAGCGTTGTTGCAAGAGTATACAACCACTGGCGTAGAAAACCCACCATTTAATTGTAACAGTTTATCTAATTTGTAAATTTATATTATTATTTAGACAAAATCAAATACTATATTGTATATATGACAAGGCAAAATTCTAAGGTTTGGCTTACAGAAACGCAATACTACTTTGTCTCTATCCAAGGTATTAAAAAATAAATATATTTGAGAATCTGCATGGTTTTTTTGAAAAGTCTCTTCTCGCCCTGACATTACAGATCCATGACTGGGATGTTACTTTCAGATATTGAAGGGAAGGAGCAATCTGGTTTTGTCAGGCTTTGCATTACTTTTTCTTCTGTGACATCTTTTTTTTTTCTTCTTTTTTTTTTTTTCTCTTGTTGGCTCCTCAAGAGTTTTTCTGATGCCTGAGCTGTTCGGAGGGCTTTGTATTTAACCATTATAAAATGCCTTTTGTGGCATTTTGGATAAGGTGGCAACTTGGATAATTTATTTCCTTCTCATGTATTACCAACAGTGCTGGTCAAATTCCAGTTTTGGATACATTTCAGCCATCCTCTCTTATTATGCCTCAGTAGCTGCATCTTACACAATCAACTCTTCTATTCATAGTAAACAACAAAGAGAAGAATTCACTTATTTCTTGTTTGAATTAACTCTGAATATTGCTCAAGGAACTGCTATATATATATATATAGATGCTATAGCAACTCAGTTTCCCTCCTTCTGTCCTTACATTAATGCTGAAACACAAGACAGATTTTTGTCTCTATAAAACTCTTCCAAAAGCATTAGATGCAGTCTGAGTCTCAAGACTTCTGCATATAACACGCTGATAAATAGGTGTTAATAGTTTCCAGTCAACTTTCAGTGCTTACAGCAAATACTGTAAATTGTAATAAGCATATAAATGGAATCCTGTAAATCACTGTGAATGCTACCAAAAACTGCGGATAAATTGTAAATAAAAGCTATTATACAGCAAGCCTACTGATGTTCCTCATACCCAATCTCTACTTTGTTGTTACAATGCATGTTCAAATGCAAAAGTTTCAGCATTTATGCCTTTATATCTAGTACATGTACATAAACACATTCTTCTCTTGTTTTCTTTCAAATAAAATGTCTCAGTATTTATAACCCTATCTAATGCATAATGTGTGTTCATTTTGCATCTTTTTGTCACTGTAAATCCAGTCTTTTTTATGAAGATTTTGCTTTCTAGTGAAATACACAACTGGAGCTTGTTAAAACAAAGGCATGGTTTAACTATGCCCAGCTACTCTTCAAACACAGGACAGATGCTGAGGAGAGACCATGCCAGCTCAGAAGCAAAAGTCGCACAGACGTGTCAATATAATGTGTGGCTCTTGCTAATGAGTCTACATAGATGTGGAGACTGAGCTGCAACTTCTACTAAATGTTCTTCTTTGTGTTCAGCCATAGTTTGGTGGGGGCATATTCTAAGAAACTTGTTTGTCCTTAGCTAGAAAACAAAATTGCTCAATTAGGCAGAAGCCTCTGTAAGGAAGAAAAGAATAAACCTCCTCAGATCTATCACAAGTTTTGTACTTTCAGCATGTAAGCCATCAACTAGCCCCAACAGACTCATAGTATGCTATTTGTTAGATGCCCTGTATTCCTCTGAAAGGTGAAATACTAAGAGAGGATGCAAAAATGTGGAGTTCTGAAATGCTACACAGCCACTGGGTCACATTTTGCCCTGGAGCAATCCCACAGGTTTTGCTAGCAGGGAATTTGGTTCTCCAAATAATTTTCCCAGAGTGTCTCTGGAAGAGACAACACTAAACATACATGTCTGCTTTCTGGAGATGAGGGAATCTCTGGCACCGACATATAAAGCGTCATCCATGAACAGAAAGCTACATCCTCCTCACTTCCAGGCCCACACTCCTTCTGTGAGGACGCACAGATTGGTAAAGTTTAATGATAATTGTCCAAAAATAGACGTATGACAAACTACTTAAGCTGTAAAAACCACAGCATGCCATAAGCAGCAGCAGAAGGAAACAAATAATCAAGAAAGCAAGAGCAAGGAACTGGGCATGTGGAGTGCCCACATTCAGTGTTTCTAAAAGATCAGGCTGTAAATTGAGAAAAAAGAAAGGATGCAATTAGTGGATCAAAGAACAAAAATCTAGCAGTGAATTAAAGAGATGATAAAGAAGTAAAAAATGGCAGTGGTGTTAATCATGTGCAGCTATGTGAGACTGTATGGCCCAGAGTGAGTGAAAACAATTAGTGAAGTAGAACCAACTGAGAAGTCCTGCAGGACTCGTGGGAGGAACCTGGGGCTGCTAAAACATAGAAAAGAATATATTTTTCTGTTTTGTTGTTGTTGTTTGTTTGTTTTAAATATCTTTTATTGCACAGGCTCTGGTTACAGATGAAAACACTGTGATTGTCTATATCAAATCAATTAGAAGTGTTTTGCTGAGCTTTTCCCCTCTAACCTCGGGCTATTTAACCTTGTGCTTAAAGATTATTACCTACTGCTACATCCTGACTTCCTTGTCCTGGTAAGGTCCAAGTAAGGTCAACTCATCCTGTTTGGCTTTGGTGTTGCAGAGTTAAAAATTTAAAATCAAAAGTGGGATAAATATCACAATGGGATAAAAATGGTCATTCTAAGAGGGGTAAAATTTTGGGAGACCAAAGATCTGTCACTGGCTGTGGCTTATATTCTGAATATAATCGGATATGCAGATGGGACATACGTGTTTTCCACTATGTTCAGAGAAGCCATCGATCATTTGCAGAACAATCATGTCATTTAAAGCAGGGACCACTCCACAAAGTGGCATATCAAAAGCCCTTAGAAATGCAGACAAAAAAGTTTAGGGCAAACACACACCTATGAAATTGCTTTTCACTTTCAAACTTGGGTAAGTAAATATAGGCTTTCTAAACAGGTCCAGATTGCCTAAGAAACATTTAATTTCAAACCAGTGTTTCTAATTTCAAAATATTTCATTAACTGAATGTTGTCTCCATTTAGTTTGTATTTTCCTCATTCTACTGGCCTTGTGAAACTATTTATGGCTTTCATTAGTCTGAAATTGAATTAAGCCCTAACATCAAATCATGCTTTGGAGTACACAGATGGATTATGCAGGGGCTCCTCATTTTGGGATGAAAATTTTTCCATGAATGGGAGTAAAATCTAAATGTTCACTGTCAACATTATTTGCTGCTTATCTGCACAACTTGTTGAGGAATCTGTAATGACTTTCCTGAAGATACCCTGGTGTTCTGACTTTCTTCCTGTATGGGCTAGTTTCTAACTGTTCATGCACCAGCCTTGGACCTTGTAAGAATAAAAAAACCCCAACCAACCAAAGCAAACAAAGAGACCTTTTCCTTGACTATTTCTCCAATGAAGTCTGACCTTTCAGCAGATGTGGAGAAATTACTCTGTACAATACACCAGCTATAGGCACTAAATAAGGAACAAGGCATACAGGTTTGGTTTTTTTTTTTTTTTTTTTTTAAAGGCACAAGACAGGAAAACAGTACTGAGAAAACTCCACGCAGCTTTTTAGGATTATCCCTAATCATATTAAGTGGACCAGGCTTGTTTCAAGCCAGTTCAGCAAATTCCAGCAGAGCAAAAATCAGAGAGTGCTTCTCAAAGCCTGAAGAACAGTCTCAGCACAATGAATGTTGCTGAATACGGATGAGATTACTATGCCTGGTGCATTTCTCAGAGGTCCCAGAGGGGCCATGGCATGAGGCCTCTGATTCCAGGTGCTGATGGCTTCATCAAGGAGCACGGCTGGAGGAGCACCCTGTGGAGCAGTTTGGGAAGCTGTTCAACACCGTCATTCTGAGAAATGGTGAAAACGTGTGCTTTCCTGATTGTGCCAAAGGGCACTGTATCCCACAGCATTCTCCTGGAGAGGTTGGCAGCTCATGGCCTGGATGGTTGTACTCTTTGATGGATAAAGAAGTGGCTGAAGAGCTGGGCCAAAGAGTTGTGGTGAGTGTAGGAGTGCGATGAAGCTGGTGAGTGGCCTGGAGCACAAGTCTGACGAGGAGTGGTTGAGGGAGTTGGGGCTGTTTAGCCTGGAGAAAGGAGGCTGAGGGGAGACCTTATCGCTATCTACAACTACCTCAAAGGAGGTTGTAGCATGGAGGGTGTTGGTCGCTTCTTGCAAGTAGCAAGTGATAGGACAAAAGGAAATGGCCTCAAGTTGCACCAGGTTTAGATTGGGTATTAAGAAAAAATTCTTCATGGAAAGGGTTTTCAGGCATCGGAACAGGCTGTCCAGGGAAGTGGTGGAGTCCCATCCGTGGAGGTGTTTAAAAGGCATTTAGATGAGGTTCTTAGGGACATGGTTTAGTGCTAGAGTTATTTTATGGTTGGACTCAATGATCCCGAGGGTCTCTTCCAACTGAAATGATTCTACGATTCTATATGTGAGATCAGCTTTCTCTGTAGTGTGTTGCAGAATTATTCCTATGCTCTGGCCTGCAGTTTCTTACTGCTCTACCTGATGGGGATTGGTGGAAGTGCTGACAGCCTGTAAGAAAAAGTAGAAGAAAAATAAAAATGCAGAAATGCACCGATCTGATACTCTTTCATTTTTTTTTAAAGTGGGTAGACCCTCAGGTCCTCTGAAGGCTTCCTATGGCTGTGGCAAAGCTGCCTTAATCCTTTCCTTCATCTTCTTTCAATGTTTTCACCCAGAGGCGATTCTTTTGGTGGACTTTCTGAGAAAGACAGGCAGACAGTGGCTACCCAGGAAATGTTTCTCAGACCACTTAAGTCTGCAGCAAGATGCTCCTATCTTTGCACTTGTATTCTCACAAAGCAAGCACACACAGCCCCTCTGCACCATCTGGCAGCAGACCTGCCCCAGGGAGCTGGAGAGGACAATCAGGGACCCACTACTGACCCTTCGGCTGCACACAGGAGACACCTGTTTCTGCCTCCGCTTCAAATATTACATGGCATTTGTAACCACCATTAATCATCCATCATCCATAAATAAAACTGTATAACAGCAGGGCTATGTTCCAGTGGTTTCCCAGTGCAGCTAAGTGGGAGAGCAGTGAGTGAAGAAGGAAACACATTTCTCTAGACACAGCCCTGATGGACCTGTGCTATGCACACTGTCTAAGCTCCTCTCATCTGTCAAGTCACATGCATGTCTTTCATGTAGGCCACCACTCACAGATATAGCTAACTAGCTGACAAATGCTCAAGGGATGTGAATTTGTTTCAAGCTGCAAAGGGCCATGTGTCTTTACTACAATGAAGAGTCTGTTTTTTTCCTGGCCAGAAATAAAGCTGATGCTACCTGAATCCAAAAACTGCTGACATATCTAAGAGGAATCGCTGCTGAGGAGCGAGCTGTAGCTTTCCAGTACTTCAGGTTTGCTCTATGCTGATGAGTATCACTTAAAGGCCCCTCCTTCACAACCCGCTCAGCTTCCCCATTCCTGGGGGTGGCAGACACCTGGGCTGCAATAACCCAGGAGTTTGCTTCTTATCTCCTGCATGTCAATCACCTCTCTGTTGATATAGATACATTTGCATATGCTGGCTGTGGCTTTGAAGACCAAGGGACTGAAAAGCAGCACCACGTTTCTGATCTCTTCATACTGTCAAAATAGTATAAAGGAGCAAGGCTGCAGAAGCTAACTTTGGCTGCGGTTACTTATAAATACCTTCATGCCATGCCCTTGTAAAGCTGACTCTAGCACATTGACTTGTTAGATGGAAATAGGAGTGTTTCCTTCCCAAAGGATAACCACAGACTCCTGGATTAATACAGGATTTCTTGTCTTTATCCTTCATCTGAAAAAGGGATCAAAATTTCCTTTATCAGACAACTGCCTTTTATCATGTCTGTTTTGCTCTATGCCATAACAAATGCACAACCCCTAAGGCTCACAACAATAGCTGTGTGTACAACTGCCTCTGTTGGTTAAGAGACTGACCTGTGTTCTATTAATATTTATAGATTTAAATTTTTAATACACAACAATTCTGCATTATTGAATAGGTGACTTCCTGCATTTTAATGGTTATGGAGTAGGAGTGGGCTTTTTGTAGTTAACATTGCAATAAATTTTTCATGATTAAATAAAAAGTTGTTGCCTCTAACCTCCTCAAACAAAATCCCCTTGAATAGCACGTTGGTGTAATGATGAAGAATTCTCTCAAGAAATATCTGATATTATTTTTGTGGTAAATTTGCTTAGGGGATTTTAAAATTGATGAATTATTCAAACATCAGTTTGGGATTACTTATTCAGTTTTGGAGACAACTGGATTCTTATTTGCAAAATCGATCTTCACATTTTAGAAGGTGCATATTGACAAGATAAAAGATTCAAAATGTTCACTTGAGTTGGCATCTTGGACTAGGACTGGGATGTAGATTCAGGCTTCCATTCATTTATTTTGAAATCAAAAAGTTTGATAAGGGCTTGAATAATAACTTAGTTGCAAAGAACCTGTATTTTTGAGGATAATGTGGAATTTCAAGACCTCTTTGATGTTACATAAAAATATGAACCATTTGGCATAAGATGAGGTCAGGTCATTTCTTAACAAAAAAACTGTGCATTTCATCACTACAGTCACTGACTATTTTCTTCTTTTCAACCAGCTGAATATTGTCAAGGTCTGGTTTGTGTGTTTATGTGGTAATAACATCTGTAGTGGTGGCAGAACACATGAACGGTGAGACAAGTTTCTCTGGAGGAGCAAACCTAGTACCGTTTCATCTTCAGGCAGGTCAGGATCTTCACAGTGTTGGTCAGGTGGGATGTTATTGCATTAAGAAGTGCTTTGCTTGTCAAATAACTGAGTGAATCCAATGAATTTTCATTTAGGAAGGAAATGGTACTCTATGTGAATACAAGAATCATAATCTATTATAGTCTAGTACCATCTAGTATCATTTTCTCAGATTAGCATTTAATGTAAAATTTGTATTGCAGAAGAATTAGCTGTGCCAATGTTTTTGGTCTCAAAAATATGAATATGATTTGAATTAGAGTTATTCGAATTATTTTAATGGTGCAGTCCTCAGTTAGAAAAAGCTGCACAAACCCTCAAACCTGTTTCCAATATCTGCTTTCTTTTACATCTATTTTTTTATTTGTAAGTTTTGAGTAGAAATAAGTCCAGCTCATCTTATATTATCATTGGAGTACAGTTATGCCTGTGAGCCAAGGATTCAGCTGATGGATTTGACACCATAATTCTTTATTTTCAGGATAGCATGCCCCTATTTACTCACAATGAATACTGTAAAGAAAGATATAAGAGCTACAATCTGTGCAGAAGAGTTGTTGCTTGGACAGCATCTCGCAGTAATTAGATAAAATTGGTCACATGTATGCTTGAAGTATATTTCAATATCCAGAATGGTCAAGAATGGTCAATAATTCATAACTGTACATTCTGAATTTTGATCACGGTACCATCAGAGAAGGTGCATCACAGAAGATTTCTCGAGTTTTAGAAAATAAATGTTTGCTGAGGAATTTGGAAACAGGGCAACACAAACAGTTTCATTATCTGTCCCGTGGTGTATCTACACCCCAGTGACAGTCAGATGAATGTACTTGCACAGTGGCTGAAACAGCTAATAAACATTTCATGGCACTCGATGAAAGGAATTGTATTATTTTTGATTCCTTCCTCATGCTATTCTCATGTTGACTTCATTGCAAATGATATTTGCTGGTAGACAATTGAAAAACTAAATGTGTTCCTAAAGCAAAACAGCAAATACCACTAGCCCAGTTATGCTATACTTGAAGCAATTATAATTATTAATAAAATATTTAGGATGCAATGTTTCCTTTTGAGCTCTGACTTCACAGCCCTTACAATCCATCCCGTTTTGTGAAGCTCAATTTAATTTAACTTTTATCTTCACTTGCAAATAAATATTTTGTTTTCCTTTCAGCGTGAGTCAATTTAATAACCTAATCAAAGATCAGAGCTTTCTGTGTGTATGGAGTATAATAAATGTATGCCATTTTACTGAAAAAGTATACCAAAACAGAGTAACACTTCAAAACAGGCACTGCTATATTTCATATCTGGGCATTATATGAAATTGCAAGGCGCTCACTCTCATTAGACAGTACTGTAAAACAAACGCCAGGCAATAACAATATTTCCTTGCATCTTCAAAAATGCAAGCTGGCAAGATCTCCTGCGTTGTGATTAACAGCTTGTCAGTTGTGGGTACTTACAAATGAAATTATTTCTTTAGCTATTAACCTTTGATGACATCACTAATTCCCACATCTAGGACATAACAGGGTCTGGTAATGGGCACAGAGGAGGAACACACACTATCTCACCCTGCAAGCAGCCACACCAACACACAGACCTTTGAATGGGTTTTAGCTTCCATGTCAACAGCTAAGCAAAATCCAAGTTTTCAGGAGTAGTCAGTAGCTTGTGATTCCCGCAGTCATGCTATGGGGAGATTTGCAGAAATACTCAGGCACCAACTCTTCTGAAAAATGCTTCGGGTGCTAGAAACAGCTGCAGTCTTCTAATGAGCCGCCCTTTACAGACATTTCTTAGCCTCAGGGAACAGCAACTCGAAGGCACTGCCTCACTCTGCCATCCCTCTGCCATTACTTACCCCTTCCCTCACAGGCCCTTGCTGCCTGCATTTTACTGCTGTCACAGCTTGTTCCTATTTCAGTGGTAAGTGTGGACTATTTTATTTTGTGCCTTCCCAGCAGAGTGGCATTCCCTTCCTGCCCTGACTCCTCTGGACAGAACTCCAGTACAAGGAACGTCTGTTTGCAAATTACCCTAGTGCAGGGAGACAATGATATATGACCTTTCACAATATGAGGTGAGGTATTGATCAAAGTCATTGATCCCACTTTTGAGTGACTGTGTCACCCAGGAAGACAAGTGAAATAAAAAGTCTGACAGTGTCTGCAAAGGCCTGTGCCTGTTCGGAGACTTCAAAAGCTTTTTTATTTTTTTTGGCGACCTTTTGGCCTGAAGAGGTTTAACATATAACATACTTGTTTTTTTATTTTTTTGGTTTTGTTTTGTTTGTTTGTTTTTTAAAGCCTTCTTCCATGAACATAACTTGTTTGTTTCCATGTTTTGGTTTTTGGATAGAGAAAAGACAATTGGATATCATGCAACCCTTTGCTTGTGTGAGCAACCCTTAGTGATAGGGCCACTGCTCCCCCAGATAGGAAACACTTTGCAGATGAGGCAACAGGACCCGTGAGTGCATTTTCTAAGGCTAGGTCTACACATTACAAATACAGTTTCCTTTTTTTTGGAATAAGCTTTTCTAGCTTTTAAATGAGTAAGCACCTATAGGAGACAGCTATTATTTCTTTATGTTATTCTACCTGTACATCATTAGTGGCTTGTTTGCTTATCATTAACAGACAACTAAGACTGGCTCCCAAACAGCAAGTGATAAAAACACATAATCTAGTAAGTCAACTTTTAGTACTTTCAGATGCACAAATGTAACATATAGTGTTACCCAAAAATAAATGTTCCATATAGATGTTTTCATTTATTTTCAAGCTGTGCTGCCTGCACACACTGATAGTATTGCAGCTGGTTAGGTTAGGTTATGTAATGAAAACCTGTTTCTGAATGAGCATGTAGTCAAATTTATGCCAATGACATACAGATAGTCATAGGCAGAAATTTGCCTATAAATAATGGATTTAGCCTGCATGCTAAACTGGGGTAATGAAGATTCTGGCCTTGGCAGCTGAATTAATGTTAAAATGGAAAAATAACTCTATATTTCATTCTTAGTTCCACAAAGTCAAACAGACCTTTGGTATCACCTGGGCAGGAAGATGTATGTCAGAACAGGTTGCTGGGAGGATGCAACAAGGAGTTTAAATAGATATTTTCAGACAGAGAACTCAGCAGTTAAGGAGATCGCTGAGAAATTTAAGTATCAATTCTGCAGAAAAATGTGAATGTTAAGAAAATGCTTTCATACTGAAGCCAAACAAATCAACCAATACTGATTCTACGCAAGAGGTTTCCTGTGCAGAAGATGCTCAACTGCCAAATACACATCATCTCCCAAGGGATAATTCTGTTTTTTCTCTCATCCCTACTGTTTATTGACACTTGCTATTCTGCTTAGGAGACATGCTGTGCAGCATTTCTACATTAAAAAATCAGAAGGTACCACATTTCATTTCCCCCCTCCCCCCTTTAAAATTTAATTTATGCATTTAGGATGGTATAAGAAATCCTTCTTTGTTAAGGTCAGCAACTCCACAATCAGCTTTCCCAAAACACCTCCCTTAGCCTCTCTGGATAACACGTTGGATAACCTCGTTGTCCCCCTTGCCAATACTTCAGATTGCAAACCATGACTCAGGTTACATGAGGCAAACTAGTGCCATCTTTGTGACCAGTCAGCATTTCCCTTTATCCTCATCCTTAAGCTCCCTGTTCATGATTATTCTTGATTACTTGATAACAACTGACAAATGAAAACAATTTAAGGGCTGAAGCACTGGAGTCCTACTCTCATTTTAATTCTCTACCTTCAGAACAAAACCAAGCAAATCTCCCACTGCAGCCCCATCACTCGAACATTCAAATGCCTGGAAGCAAGCCACAAACATGCCCAGCCAGGTCCTTATAGAAATGGCATAATCTGTATTCTCTCCTCTCTCTTGCTATTGTGCCCTAATGCTCTACAAAATAGGCACAACAGACGAGAACAGCAAGTTAATCAAGTTTCTCTGGTTTAGTAAATAGAGAGTCACGT
This sequence comes from Streptopelia decaocto, assembly GCF_964273445.1. NCBI lineage: Eukaryota > Metazoa > Chordata > Aves > Columbiformes > Columbidae > Streptopelia > Streptopelia decaocto. Next base: position 87,320,466 of record NC_138656.1, read on the forward strand.
TTTATTTATCACCTAGTTACCAAAGTGTTAAACAGGAACTTGGACCTCCTGTGTCTCTGAAATCCCTGATTTTTACCTGATTTTTAGCCTTGTTGATGAAAGAAGAGACACACGGCACAAGGCATAGTTCAAGCTGAGGTTCCCCAGCTGGGACACCTCACAGGTTTCTCATCTCAGAGCTCAGGCTCCGGAGCAGAGCCTGGACTTGCCCATCCTGCAATGCTTAAGCAGCACCAGCACATGCAACCTGGTGACTTTATAAAAACCGAGCTCCCTGGCAACCCATCCTCCTCAGGAGTAACTACAGGCTTACACTCACCTCTGCTGAAGAAGAAGGGAAGAAATTCCCCGTGTAGGCATCTCCACGGTCAATGAACTCATCCAGTCACCCTCACATCACTGTCAGGGAAGTACGCTGGCACCAAGCACACCGAAATGAAAGAAGAAGTCTTTCCCTGCTGGACCAATCAAGTCTGACAATTTTCTTGTGGTGGATGCCAGAGAGATTCTGATATTTTGGCAGAAACACAGGCTTTTTCTAGGTGAGAATCTGCCTACATAGGATTTATGCAAACATTTCCTCACTTGGTCTGTAACCACCCCTTCGCAGCTAAGCATTCAGTGTTATTGCCAATTCTTTACATAGTTCTGAGTTTAAAATACTACCACAGCCTAAAATAAGAGGAATTTAAATTGCAGTGCTCTCTGAAATGAAAGAGGTGGAAGCCAGTTTGACAATTTAAGCTGATATGATACTGCCTCGCCAGCATTTTTGGCACCTGGCCTAGGGAGGAAGTAACGAGAGGAAGGGAAGGGACAAAGAGAAATCAGTAATAAAGGAGGGTGAGAGTGATGCAGTCCACTTAATATAATGACATATATTACCTATAAAGGGAGCTTTATAGTCAGTGGAAAGAGAGATGTGCTTTTCAGATGCTACAGAGGACATTCTCATCCACCCAACAGGCATCTCTTTCTCTTCATTGACAGCACAGGGTGCTCTGGTGTTTTCAGGGAATGATGAAGCCCACTAAAATGAATTGCCTCTCTTCCTCAGAGAGTAAAAAGAGATAGTGGAAAATATCAGATACTTTCATTCATTTGGAATATGGTCCCCCTGATGCTCTTCTGAGGATGAGCACCCACTGAAGCAGAGCATACTGTTGAGGGATCACAAAACTTGACCTGGGAGTGGGAGAGAAATTGGGTCCAAGACCAGAGCTGCAAGAGGACACTGGAAGAGACAGTGATCTACATCTACTCAGAACAAGTACTTCAGAGCCTGCATTAATACCAGGCTAAATTATTCAAAATAACCAGTCTATGGGAGTGGTTGGCAGGTCAGAGACTGTGGGTAAAGACAGTTACAAATAGGACTGTGAGACTAGAATGATGATACAAAGGAAAGGAAAGGAAAGGAAAGGAAAGGAAAGGAAAGGAAAGGAAAGGAAAGGAAAGGAAAGGAAAGGAAAGGAAAGGAAAGGAAAGGAAAGGAAAGGAAAGGAAAGGAAAGGAAAGGAAAGGAAAGGAAAGGAAAGGAAAGGAAAGGAAAGGAAAGGAAAGGAAAGGAAAGGAAAGGAAAGGAAAGGAAAGGAAAGGAAAGGAAGAAAAGAAAAACAACAAAACAAAACAAAAAGGACAGATCAGAGCTGTGGAGTCCTAGTTTGCAGCCCCCACATTCCAAGTGAAATAAGAACATTGCTAGCCACACTGGGAGCAGGTAGTCAGTTGTACAAGCAATACAGCTGCTCAGAGATAGGATGTGATCAAAAGAATTATATCTAGTATGATAAAAACAATCAAGTCTGCAGGTCAGAAAGGTAATGAAGGATAGTACCTGCAGAGCCAGAAATTACTACCTTGGCTGGCAGCTGATAGAAACGATGGGTCATAAGTCTATATGCAGGCAAGGCATGTAGGAAATAGGTATGAATCCACACTTGAACTGGAAGCACCAGTGTGTGAAAATTGATTCACCATCCAGGCAGGTATACAAAATGCCTAAACAAAGGATTTCTGAGCCCTCTGCAAGCACAAACTCAGACATACAAGAGAACAACATCAGTGTCAGCAAACCATCTCTTGTGAGTGCAGGTACTAATTGCTGAATTAGGCACTAGAGAGAATCGTCTTGAAAAGCCCCAAAACATCATCTCAAACTGAAGCAGAAGCTGTGCTTGCAGGCTGAAAGAATATTCTGGCGCAGGGAGGGGGTGTGCAGGGGTATCAAGCATTCAGAAAGTGACTAAGGCACAATTCTTGTAGGCATTGCTGGGCTGCCTAAGGGTCATGTGGATGTAGCTGAAGCAAGAATGTTACGAACGCTGAGGTACATGGAAGTATGTGAAAGCCAGCACACTTCAAATCAGTATTTAGTTCACAGTCACACCAAATCTAGCAGCACATTATGGAAAATCTAGAATGCCAGACAGCATTACTGTTCACAACAAGGAGGTTTGCCTTATCATACTCGGTATGTCAAGCTCTCCCCTCAGTGCAAACAGCCCTGTGGAATCAAATGGGAAAGCAGTAAAATATTCCCAGGCAAGACTGCATTTGTATATGCATCATGCAACGTTTGTCTGAACCTGAGGGAAACATTTTGCTACAGAACCCAAATTGTCCAATATAAAGAACTACTAATAACTGCAAAACATGTCATTTAGAAAGCTAAATAAAATCACTTATGGATTATACTGTCAAGACCAACATAATCAGGGCCAACACAGCAAACAGGAATCATTTGCAACAGATCCAGAGGATGATGGGGAGGAGCAGAGCCCAGCAGTGGTTCCAGACTTATTATTCTCTGTTGACAGGTACTTCTTGTTTCCTATATACAAGAATTAGAGATGGAACAGAAGGCACTGAAGTTCCTTTGGCCAAGCTCTGAAGATTGCCAAGCACCAGCTGTGGTCTGATCTTCCAGTCTTTTGAACAAATGGCTGCAGCTAATGCAGCAAGTTGTCCTGGTATTTAGGACTCTTTCTGTGACCAAGTGGTGAGGTGTCCCTTTTGGAACTGAAATGGCCCAAAAGAAACTGGCCCATGGGAGAAAGGATCATATGTAATCTCTAAGAAAAGAGGTTTTGCTTGCCAGCTACTTTAAATGTCATGTATTCAGTCAAAGTATATGATAACATAGAAAGTATCTTTCAAACTGTCAGTTTTCTCCAGTAATGTCCAGGTTTCTCTCAGTGGTATCAGAGATGCTGCGGTTCCTGTGCAGGCGATGTAATTGCACTCAGTTGATAGAAACACCATGGATAAGGCTTGATCCTTCTTGAATGGCTGTGACAGTCTCTCTATGTTCTTCTCCCTCACATTTCTTGGGGATTAAAATCCTGGGAAATATCTGTTTGCCTGGTGGGTGCTGGTTAAAAAAGAAATCTATATGCATGTTACATGCCATGCACATCAGTGCCACAACAGAAGAAAAAAGTTCAAAACGCCAACTTGGTGAAGGCAAACTGTCCACAGAAACATGCCATGCCGCTGCAGGCCTTGATCCCTCTGTTGATTGGAGTAAACTACGCAGTTTGCAGTGATTTTCCCTGCTGCCTTTGTCATTACTGTCTCTATTGGTAATTTCTCTCTGACATTTTTAAGAAGAATTAATCTCCCTGAGCACCTTCCCTTTTTTTTTTTTTTAACAAATGCAGATCTTCAGATTCAGTTTATCCAGGCTGTCTGTGCACTGTGTAGAAGAGAGTTGATAAGTTCTGTATTGTTACCATAATTTGAATTACTGTAGACTAGTGATTTAATAATTTAATGTAGTCCTCTATACACTTACAATCAGCAAATGCACATTTAGAAATAAAAATTGTTTCAAAGTGCCACCAACTGTTGTTTTTGCAAACTGCAATTCAAAGAATGCATGGGTTTTTTTTTAATGCTTCTATTGGATGTTATAACATTTTCTGCTGTAGCACACAACTTACAAGAACAAGCCTACATTGTCCTTTCCCCAAGCTAGACAAGCAGCACATCCCATTATAATATCTCCCATATGGCTAGGTTTCAAAGGCAATGTAACACAGTATACCAGGCACACCTTTTCTGTTGTTTGTAAAATATTTTTTTTTCAGATTTGTGTGTTTTAATGACAACCTGATTTCCAAAAATTTCAAGAAGCCTCCAAAATTATCTGAGAGAACGAAGCACTAAAAGTTTTCTTTGCTTTTTAAATATGTCTCCTATTGATGATGTGTGAATTCCTAAGCATTAAGCATGTGCTGAAAACACCAGCTCTGCTTTCACCTTCTCCAGACTTTAATTTTCACTCTTCACAAACTTTGCTTTCCTTGGTTCTCTCACCCCCTGCACTTTGATTTCTCCTCGGTCAAGCTGGACTCCCCACAAAAAGGAACTCTTCGTGATTCGCTGCCAGTGAGCAAAGAAACAGGATCATAAAGTTTACCAGAAAGTCATAGTAGTGATGATCTGTTGGTGGCACAAACAGGGTAAATAATCACAAAGTCTGTTAATCTGCATTGCACGTTAGTAATACAGTGTGAGACAGTCTTCCAGGAGACTGAATGGTTACAGCTCCTGGTGAGCTGATCTCCATAAATAGTACCTCTAAATCAATTCTGTTTGCTTGCTGTGGTCATATGAAATGTATCAACTTAAATAAATCAATGTGACCCCAAAGATGCCTTGGCTTAACATCTTGTTATTTTGTGGCTATAGGCTGATTAGGCATTTAAATACTATTCTGCGATAGCATCTGCATTATTTGCATATGCCAGATTGTGAACACAAACCTTTAGATTTCTCCAGTGCTTTTTTTGACAGCAATAACAAAAATTAAAATAACAACAGCCCTCCCTTGCTTTTGTTGATACCACTTGTTTTTTTCCAGAGAGGACAAAGCAGGCATTTTACTGTTTTGAAATCAAATGTGTTCTGCAAGGTCTGAGTTATTCAGCTATCGACTGGTGTGAGCATTCATTTTGAAGAACAGTAAGTTACTCCAACATTCTGAGTCCAAATTGATCCAACAGAATGAGACCCCTTTTGAAGTCTGAATTCTGAATTCCTCCACAATTTTTCTTTCAAAACTGCAGCTCTGAACCCCCTGTAGATGTAGCAGATAATCAGTGTTGATTGATTTCTGAGTGTGTGCGTGGAAGAACAGGGAGAGAAATGATGCAGTGACAGGAGAGCATGCAAAGTTCAAGATCATTGTAGGCATGTGCCAAGGAGGCCTTTCATAAAAGCAATATAGCGACTGCAAAAGAGACAGTGAGGAAACTATAGAAGATACAGACGACAGGTGAACCAAGGATATCGTAGCTCAGAGGAAACTGTAGGTGCAACGACTGGGAGAGAGAGGAGTTTTCAGCAAAACAGCACATGCTTAAATGGAGGAGATGAAGGAGAACAGGGTGAAGATTTGTGGAAGTTCCTGATCACACGGTAAGAAATCTGCTCATTTTTCTGCTCTGAGAGACAGGGATCCCAAGACAGCACACAGTGACAAAACACTAGACATCTGAGGTGTGTGCCAGTTCCATTTTCTTAAAAAAAACTTCCAAAAGAAAAAAAAAAATAATTTGATTAAGGAAAGCATTGACTTGTAATGCCAACAATTTTCCTTATAAGAGGAGTTCTGATTTTTAAGATTATCACAAAAAAATTAAATATTTTCTGACTGTTTCAAACGAATAGGAATATCCAGATCCTCGAAGTTGCCACTGTCTTATTGGAGCTGGTTTTATCATTGAACTTCCTGGTGTAAAAAAAAAAAAAACCCAAACAACAAAAAAACCCCACCAAACCACAGTAAGTAGTGCCTTTATTTCCATTCACTGTTTCACAAGTAACTCTGTTATTATATTATAGGCTAGATGAATCTCAAGTGCTTCCTATGTTTGACTGGTTATACAGGAAGACCTAGATAAGAAGCATATTCCACTATAATATCTCCCCCATGCCTAGGTCTGTGATTGCCATGGCCACATGAAAGTATTACTTTAAATAAAAACAAGGCTGGATTTTGCAACTGGAATTGCAAAAGCAATGGAGAGCAGAATGACAACTGGCATACAAAACAAACTCTTGAGAATTTATGCAGGGTAAAATATTGGGTTTCTGTGGCCCACATTAGTGAGGTTCTGCAGCTTTATTTTCCTTTCCAGTTTAGATCTAGGAAAGCCTAATTATGATACATTAAATGACTGTTCTGGTGCCAACCTAGGTGACAACAAATAAAGAGTATATCCTTTTCCTTAATAAGGAGTAAACCTGATTTTTCTCCAGCTTCAGGCAGAGCCTACTGCCCATATTTAACGTTGGTACATTAAAAAACATGTATTTTCAATTTTCCTTGTTTCCTAATCAATTGCTTCAGCATCCTTTCCCCACAGTGCTTTCAAGATGTCTCACCATTTTATTAACACAGTGTTGAACAGTAGCACTTCCTTCTGTAACAATTTAGCATTACTGTAGTGTGCAATATGGGTTTGAATCTCATTTACAATAGGGTTCTTTATACCATCCTGACAAAAGGGAAATTTTTAGAGGGAAAATATAACATATGCTGCAAATATTTAGTTGCAGAGACAACTAGGCTAAGGCAGCCTCCTTGTTTTTTGCTGCAGCAGAGAGACGTGTAGCACCAAATCCTCTGTTCTGCCCTGGCACAGGCTGTAATGCTTTTGACAGCACTCACCAGAACAGACCAGGCTCTCCGCATGTGTTGATGGCTGAATGTTGACCCCCAAATTCCTTTTATCAGAGAGAGATTGTGAGTCTTTTGTTCTCACTAATGAGGGACCAGGCAAGGTGAACAGGTTTGGGATTTTGATGAGACTCCCACACCACAAAAATGTGTTTTGCACCATACAGTCACATCACCCATCAGAGATAAGTTGAACTCAAATGTGTTACTACAGGCTAATTTCCAAGCTTACTGAAGACTCGAATTTCTGACTTGTCTGCAACAAATGAAGTAATTCTCTATTCTTTACTTCATCTCTCTGATTGTTACAAACCCACTTCTCCTGAAGTGGTCAGGTGTCCTTTAAACCCAGTATTAATCTCACACTGCAAGCCTCTTCATTTAACATTCCTCATGGCTATTTGAGGACTGAATAAATATCCTTCTGCTTTTCAGAAAAACGCCTCTTCAATTGAACCTCTTATTAAATCCTTAGATTAGTAAGAGCTGTCCTGTCATACAAATAGTCTATTAGCTTGAATCAAAAGTTAGAAAAGAAGCCACTGAGTGTTCCAGCTAAATGAAAATTCTTATGAAGATCATAGGATCCACAGGGTGTGCCTGGCACATAAGCAATCTTTATCGAGCTGTACGGGATAACTAATAGGAACAACAATAAGAGTAACAGAATTGAAACACTTTGCTTTCATACATACTAAGGCAAAACTTTGCCTTGATCTATAATCTAAACAGATTTGCTTTAGTCCATCAGTTTTGCTTTCTAGCTGTGGTGCGCTGACCTTGGTTGGATGCCAGGTGCCCGCCAAGACACTCTACCATTCCCCTCCTCAGCAGGATGAGTGAGGGTGGGGGGAGAAAAGTTGGAAAAAGCTCATGGATCAAGAAAAAGGCAATAAAGCAAAGCAAAAGCCATGTATGGAAGCAAAGGAAAAGAAAATGTTTATTCTCTACTTCCCATCAGCAGGCAATGTCCAGCCACTTCCCAGGAAACAGGACTTCAGTGGTGTCTCCGGAAGACAAACATTGTAATAACAAATGACCACGCCCTCCTTTCTCTTGGCTTTTGTTGCTGAGGAGACGTCCTTGAGCCTACTGGTAAGGGGAGAATGTTGGAGAGAGAACCTTGATGCTGTGCCACCACTGATCAGCAGTGGCCAAAACACTGGTGTGTTACCGATATGCTTCTAGCTACCAATACAAAGCACAGCACCAGGAGGCCTGCTATGGGGAAAAGGAACTCCCCATGGAGTTCATGGCAATCCCTCATACCTCTTACTTCATTAGTCTGGTCCCTATTTTCTCTAATTCCTGTGATTTTACAGCAATTCATTCTGAAAGTCAAACAGCACACTGTCAGAATCAGGTCACCCTTATTTTCTTAACACATGGTGCTTACCAGTGACAGAACAAGGCAGACAAATCCTTCTGGGATTTTAACCCAAATGGTGATTCTCCCTACTCCCACCTGTATACAATACTTAAAGTGGCAAGCCTATCTTAAGACCACAAAAAAATATTAATTGCTTTGATAGCTAAAGCTACTTTTCCAAAATTCAGTTATTACTATTTATTAATTCCTCGTGGCTATGTCCAGAAATCTTGATGCATAAAGTGAAGAGCCATAGAAATGCTGGCTGGAGATGGATCCTCTGGAAGTCACCCAGCCTGACCTCCCCTGGGGAGCAGATGCTTGCCAGCACTGGGTCAGGGCAGCCTGTGGCTTTGCCTCACTGACACAGCAGAGGCAGAAGCAGCTCCTCTTTCAAATTGCCTCCTGCCTTGCTTCTATTGATTAGTTTATGAAATGGTAGAGTACATCTGCAATTTACTAGTGAACAGCTATGTTACATATCTGTATTTTAAAATAAAGTGTGTACCTCTGATTTTATACTAGTTCTGCTTTGTGTTTCTCCTCAAAGTATTGAGAGCTTTACTGTTCTCAAGGTAAACTAAAGATTTTTCCAAAAGTGCTGGAAGAAACTTCCTGACTGCAATTTCCCATTATTACTTATACTAACTACCATAATGATCAACAATAGATTCTTACCTTCCTTTTTGTGATTGCTTTTCATATATATTTATTTATATCACACATACACGTATATACACATACATGTATATACATGCATACATATTATATCTCATATATAATTCAATTATATATGTATCAATGTGTACTAAAATCTATATATGATGGTATATATCATATATATCTGATGTATATCTATATCTTTCAGTCTTTTTACACTAACTTCAAGTAATGAAGGGCAAACAACTTAGAAGAGTGGTATAGGAAGAACAGTAATTATACCACAAAGTTAAATTTCACAAAACGAAGAAATGGGGATGTAAAGAGTGGAAGACAGCAAGTCTGTTTTACCTGTGGAAAGAGGTTAAGAAGGAAGCTTGATTGCCAGCTATTTGATTACAGGCTACAGAGAAGTATATTGGCAGAAGTCATTTGATACCAGGTACTTTTTAACTGAACAGACAAAAACATGCAAGGACCAACTGCTGAACACTGAAGTCATGCAAGTTCGTGTTAAAAAGCAGATGGGATTTTTTATCAGAGGAAGCAATTTGTCAGTGGAGTAGCTTAAAAAGGGATGTGGGAGAATGACTTGGGATGGGTCAGCACCTCTGCCTGGTGTCCCTGAAGATTTGTCTGCTTTTCTTCCAGCCATGTCAGCTGGGCTGATAAAATATTTTGCCTGTTTCCCTCCTCCATGTCCTGATTATTACTCCAGCCACAAACTCTTGAGTCAGAGTAGGGTTGGTGAAATTGTGAGGCCTGTGGTTATGGTAGAAACCCCTAATACTCTCTGAGTCTTTAAAAATCTATTACTTGACCATGGATTGCAAGAAGCCTCAAACAGGTGGATATATTTCCCCAACTTTTATATTGTTTCTGTATACAGACAGCTCCTGTTTCTTAGAACCAGTCGTAGGTACACTCAGTCTGCCGTTCTGTTGTATCATCCCCCTATATTAGCATTATCCTTCCAATCCCTAACATTCTGTGATTCCCAGGACTCTCTGCCACTATGATTGTTCACTTCTCAGTGAATTAAATTTAATGCTTACTTTAGTAATATCATCTGCATCGATCTCTGAATATTTTATAATCAAGAGAAGGATTCCCTCCCTGAAGAATCATGTTTACTTATGCTTTTGATTTCTAGTATATAGTTATGACAATGTTTAACTACAGTTACCTTCACATTGTCAGAGTGAAGGAACTTAAGCACCTAGCAGCCCCTCTACTCTTTCATCTTTGATTGTGGATAAATAGGGAAGGATAGTATCATAGGAGTACCCGAACATTTTCTTTCTCCTGTGCATGAATTGTGGTTATGGATAAATGTTACATGTGTTCATCAAGGTCTTTGTGTTTATCTAAACCTGTTCAAGTGTAATTTCCACTAGCCTAGTTATGTATGAGCTCTAGTATCAGTCTTTTGTACTTTTCACGTTAGTTACATCAGTTCCTAACCATCTCATTCCACATCATGCCAAGCTGAATGTGACTCCAACCTAAAAAAATATTAAGATAATGCCATTATATTGAACTTTTTTCTTGCTTGCAATAGGTGGATGCTTGAATTCTTTAACAAGTTTCAAATATTCAAAAAATGCTATCCAGTATGTAAGTATCACAGGTGGAATTTAACTGCAAATTTACAGTCTTTTACTCATTAAATGATAGTGATGTTTGGTCCTTATTTTGTCAAAATTGGGTTTTGGTCCCTGAGATAATTTGCTGTTCATTTTCCACACTTTCATATTCCTGACTTTCAGAATAACCCACACAAACCTTTCCTACAGAGATATATCCATTTGCAAATCACATCCATCTGAATATTATATAATTTAGTGAAGTTACTGCTTGTATAATCTACTATTGTCAAGATGCAGAGACTTAAATTATCTAAAACAGTTGAATAAATATCCTCAAACTCTTTTAGTGCTTTCCTTGCATCTGGCAGTGCCCACAAGTGTTCTTCAAATTACAGTGGGTAAAAATGTGCCCTTTAAGTTTCAAATATATCAAAATGAAGAACCTTCACCAAAAGAGCCATAGACCCATTTCATTCAGTCATCCATTTTCAAGGTCACATTAAGCACGATTATGGTTAGACATCCAAGTAATTAGTTTCTTCATTTCTCTACTTTTGAGTCTTTAGTAAATCTGTGAGGTAATTCAATGGAAAATGCTGATACACCACTGAAAGTCAAAGGGGTGAAAAGCAGTAGTCTGACCCTTGTAAATGAAAACAGAATAGGGTCCAGAAAAAGGAGTGAAGTACCAAGAAGACAGAAGGAGACTTTTAAGTATGCTTAAATCTCCAAAACAAGATTAAAGGACTCCCTCCATTAAGGAAAGGAGGATGTCTAAACAAGCTCCAATAATTTTCATGTAAAAAATGCAAGAAAGGGAGCATGCATGATCATGAGTTTCCAGGTCTATCTCTACTCATACTGTTTCAGCCAGATAATATTAGGCTGTCAACATCTGACTAACCCATGTTTCATGATGAGACAATGTCTCAGAGGACTTTGTGTACTTAATGGCAATCAAAATGGCAAAGACTGAACAATGCTACCAAACACTGGCTTTTTAATAGGGAACTACTAAAATCTTACAGCTCTCTTTGAGAACATGAAACTAAAATCTCTTTTAGCAGGAACTGACAAACTGTCCCTGATGAGGAAATGAGCACTGCTGAGATCTTACCAGATTCATATTGAATCAAATAGAAAAGCAATCTGCATTACTGGATGTGTCACCACTGATCCAAAGGCCAGCACAGCAGAAGACAGGAGTCTGGTGTTACAGACATCTGGTGTTATATATAGTACTTAACCAGTATGAAAGTCAGCCTTGCTGAGGCATGGAACATGCCCATAATGAAAGAGATTTCCTAGAATAAATGCCAATATCGACACCACAGCCAAAGCAGAAAGGAAGATGCCTGGGAGATCACTGATGGCAGAGACTCTGTCTGCCATGTCAAGGTGCCTAAAGTTTTATTTAAAGTATAACCACTTTAGGCAAAGTGTTAGGTAGGATCACTTAAGATGAAACCCCCAGTTCTTCCAGTCAAACTTTAAGTGAGAAGTTGTCATGTGGGAAGACTTTGGAGAACTTGATCTCTTAGGACAGATAAGAAGCAAGTGCAGAAGGGAAAGGGTAATTATGATGTCTGCTTCCCAAACCCCCAGTCTTTGGGAATATATTTTCTAGCAGGTTTGGGTTTTTGTGTGGGTTTTTTTTTTTGTTGGTTGGTTGGTTGATTGGTTTTGTTTTGTTTTGGTTTTGGTTGTTTGTTTTGCCTCTGTTTGTTTGTGGGTTTTGTATTTTTCTTCTTGTTGTTTTTTGGGTTTTTTTTGTTTGGTTTGGTTTGGTTTTTGTTTTGTTTTGGTTTTGGTTTTTTCCTTTTTATCTCTACAGGTCAGAATTCAGAGCTGCAATAGAAGTGAACAACTGGGTGCAAATTACATTTTAATAGTCTGCTCTTTTACTTCCTTTTATTTCTAGCTAGTTGCATAAACAAAATGAGGGACAGTTCTTCTTTTCTTTTCCAAATAGTAAAACATTCCAGCTTTTCTCAAACAGAAAATGAGGAATTTTTACATTTGTAAGTTCTGGTTGATCTTGTTTTGAACTCTGCTGCACTGATCATGTCATTTTATGTGGATCAGTCATATCTGTCATTTGTTACTAAGAGTATTCCTTGTGTTGTTCCTGGATCACTGACAGTGATTTCTGAGCTATACAGAAGAAAAACAACAGAAGATGTTGTTAACAGTTATTATTGATATAAAAGCAACTTATAGCAAGCCACTCAAAGCCCAGGACCCTCAAAGCTATTTTCAAGGCTCTGCGACCACTCAGAGAACATATGTAGTCTCTGCTCTAAAGAATTGCAGTCCAGGATTAGCGTTAGCAGAAGCACACAGGTGGGAGAACATCGGCAAACAGAATACTACCAGGAAGAATAATATGTAGCAGTCATAGCTTCATCAACAGGCTGACTCTTGTCAAGTGTGTTTTGTAGGCATCACAACAAAGGGGGATTTTTAGGTAAGATCATGAGGATATCTTCGCCTGCTAAAGGAAGCTTCTCTGAAGCTTGGAAAAGCAGTAAGACTGAAATAAAATAAGACCCTGGGAAGGACCACCATGTGAGGTTAGTGGGAGGCAGTAACTGGCCTGAATATGTGATGAGAAGCAGGTAAACTTCCAAAGGCTTTGAAAGTCATGTATAGAAAATTTGCCTGTTAGTGGGGTATTAGTGGAGAAATGAGATAAGGAAAGGGATGAACAAAGAAGAGATGAGGAGAAAAGGGGGTCACTGCCACAACAGCAGGCTGTGGAAATGTGGGGTAGCATTTGGGTAGGTATGTTGCAACTTCCAAGGCTAGAAAAAAATTACAGAAACATGATAGAAACCTGGCCAGTAGTTTTAGCTGCTAAACCTCCCTAGCTCCACTCTTAAGCAGGGGCAGCTCGGACAGTGAGTCTTGGAGAGATATGGAAGGATGTTCTCCCTCCTCCTTCTTGGTGACCAGAGTGTGAGCAGGGTAGGGGAACAGAAGATTGGGCTCCCACACAGAGGTGTGCTCAGCTGCAGGCGCAAGACACAGAGAAGGAAGCTTGGAAGTGGGGAGGAGAAGATTCACAACTAAGATGAAAAATCATAAGAGATGAGAAAGCCAAATGAGGGAAAAACACAGAGAGGGTTTCAGGTTGCTCCTTCCTTTTTTTTTTTTTTTTTTTTTTTTTTTAGATGTATATTTTTCTCCTGCTTGGTAAGGAGACTGCTTGGCTTTGGAAGCCTTGAATTTCTCTTAAAGGTGTGAACTGTACCCTCCTCGAAGAGGTGAACTGTATACTCAGCATGCCTTTGCAGACTTCCTGGAGCACAGAGGTAGGACTATAAGGAGAGTCACCATTGAGGAGGGCATGTCCTATGGCAACTGGGCCATGACATCCCAGAAGGCACCGGTCAGGGAAAGAATCAGTCATACAGATAATGGATCAGGTTACATTTATCAGCATATGGACTCATGTTTAGAAATCCTTAACATAGAAACACAATGAATGTTATCTTAAGAGACTATAAAAACATACATTACCTTTCAATTCCAATAGTTGCACTCAATTGGTGCTCTTTACAAGAATAAAGAGGCAGACAGACAGGCAAAAGAACAAAGAGGTAGACAGAAAAACAAATGTATAACAGATAAACTAACACATAGACATAAACAGACAGATAAAACCTACCTTTTATAGCTTTTTCTATGTAAGGTTAGTAGCAGGATTTTCCCAAGGAAGGAAAAGGAAACCCATGAAATTTGCACCTGAAATATAAAAGTTACAAAATAAAATAGTCAGATTCTGCTTCCTCGAAAATGGAGATGATCTTGTAAATGAGGTCAAGGCTACTTCTTCATTTTTCAAAATGCATTAACATTTTAAAGGCTTCAACCAGACACAAGTTTTTTTAAGATCAGCTCAAAACCTCTGTCTCACGGGATCACAGAATGCCTCGGATTGGAAGGGACCTCTGGAGATCATCTAGTCCAACCCACCTGCTAAAGTAAGTTCTCCCAGAGTATATCGCACAGGAAAGTGTCCAGGTGAGTCTTGAATGTCTCCAGAGAAGACTCTACAACCTCTCTGGGCAGCCTATCTGAGCATGTTCTACCTGATACCTCAGTCCTTTAAGACTGACTTCTTATTGTCAAGAAAAATAAAACATCTTTCTAAATAGAGATCACATATGTGTGTTCCAGTTAAGCATTCCCTTCCCCAGTAAACACACATATTCACTAGACATGAAGAAATGCAGTTTTACAGGCTTCTGTAAGACCTGTCAGTTAAACAATCTTTGGATAATTAAAAGGTTGGAAAATAATAACAGGCCACATACTTAGGTAGCATTAAGCTATAGGTTCCTCAAATCATTGAGGTGATGCTGGTCCAGGCTGCTGTCTGGCTTAGCAATTTTACTTGGTTACTTTTCTCAAAGTCAGATGAGATACAGTCCTGCTTCCAGCCAGTGGGACATGCCACTGGCTCCTATTTGGCAGAAGCTTAAAATGACACAGTGTTATTTATCTACCTCTTCTGAGCCTTTGGCTTCTCAGAGTCTTCACTTTCTTCCTCCAAGAGCTGCACATCGAGTAGTGGTGATGCCGATGGCCTTTGCTGGCTGGATTATTCTTTGATAGAGTGAATTTCACACTTTGCTCCATCTAGACCAGCAGTTTCATAACAGCCTCACTCCAAGACCAGAATATGTCGGATTTAATTGGTTTGCAGAAACTCACACTTGTCACCAGAATGAGATCCTCAGCTCTGCACCACCTTGCAAAGTGCTGCTGAGAGTAACTGCACATATCCCAAATTTCTCAAAGGTGCTCCTGACCTTGCAAAGCTCTGGAATTGGGACGATGCTGTAGCCATTCGCTACTGCTTTAGTCTTGCTGCTCTGCTCTGCTGATGAAAGTAGGCCTACAAGATCTTTGTGGCCTCCAAAATTTCTTCCTTTCCTGAATTTTCAGCATGTTATACATGTCTCTCTCCAAGCCTCTTGCTAAGCAGAACAGACAACTAAATTTTGCAATTAAGTCTCATACTGCAGAAGAAACTGTCGACTAGTAAACACTGACTTCCTAAAAGGACTCAAATTAATGGGTAAAGTGTTTTATTAAATTAGCAGCCCAAATCTGCATGCCAGCAAAAGCTCCTAGCTTCTGATTACCTCAGGGAACAAAGAAGACTAGAGCGTGTTTATAAATAGTGGCAGTGGGCTTAGCATATGTTACCTTATTTCCTAGATAACTATTAATTAGCCATGCAGAAGAACCAGATCCTTAGTAGGAAGAAATCTTTGTAGCTCCCCTTAAATCAATGTTGATGTGCTGCTTTCACAAGGAAAAGATTTGATTCTTAATTTTCAGCAATTTTACTTCTTTCCTGTGATTCACTGCATTGCACAAGTTTCCACCAAGCTTTCTGCAGTAGTAGCTTGTTGCTTTAAAATGTGTGCGGACTTTATTTTTAAACACAGAATTCAGTGTTTCATTTCTGAAAACATGATATTTGCAACCGATTTGAAATAATCTCTGGATCCTGAAAGTAAACCATTACAGATTTCATCCCCTAAAGCAGGAAGAAAGATCTGAACATACTGAACCAGGCAAAAGCTTTAAACCTGATAGAGGTCCATATCTGAAAGTGGAGGATTCATCTTCTGCCAGGTCTGAGCACAGAACATGAGACTTTTTTCATTTGAATCCCTACAGAATCTAAACACTGGGTCCTTTGTCTGAACAGGTGCTCTTCTCTCTCTTTTTTTTTTTTTTAATTTTTTTTTCTTATGTGACAAGCAGGAATTAAAGGTTATGCCATTGACTTTCAGTCTTGATAAACAGCTGTACCTTTGTCATGGCTACTTCCTACTGTTCTTTCCCCAGTGGATCTGCATGTATTTCATTGCAGACAGATCTCACCAGGTTAAAACCCCTTCAGGTGTACAACTGAAGACAGACTGAACTGCCAGACCCTCTGGCAGCAAAACAGGTATTTGCACTCATTTTAGTGTGAATTAGAGGCAGCCTAAAATGGAAACCACAATAATGAGGAGGCAACCGCCCTTTTCATCCATGCAGTCATTTCTGCTGCTTTTTCAGGAAGCAGGATAATAATGGGGTGTGGAAGGAGAAGAGATGGGGCAAGACTGAAGTGGTTTCCTGTGGAGTATCTCCAGGAACATCATTGAAGAGCAAACCCCTTGTAGATGAATGAGGAACAGTCACCAACCTCAACTGCTACCTCCATGAACTAAAATGTGCCAGGATGGGAGCAGTGTCTGAAGATGAAATAGTAGTGTAAGGGAGAACTGGAGTTTCTTTATGTTTGACCTCAGTGGCCTACTTGAAGAGTAAATTAATATTCTTCAGAGGGTATTTGAGTGTGTTTTCCAGCAACTATGCCTGACCAGTATGAAGAATCCGAAGATAGCTCCACCTGGCTTTATTCCCTTGGGTTGAGAAACCCAGTGTATATGTGTGCCTATTGAGCCCATGTTCTTGTTTCTTTTCCTGGGTCCTTAGAGTCAAAATCAAAACCAGGCCCCGCTGTTCCTTATAATTAAATTTCAGTAACTCAAGCTGGGTGTTTTTATTTTGACTAGTGACTTAAAAGTTTTGGCATTTAAATGGCCTGAGCTATATTTCAAAGTTAACATTGAGAAACTTCACACATATATTAGCATTATTTGTCTGTTGGCAAACTCAACAAAATACCACTGCGTTGATTTACATAGTGAAGGTTATCTTTGCTAACAGAAGGACTCAGAATTTCATTATTTAAAATATGAGGATGAATCTCATCACAGTGCAAGAGGCTACAGATGGCATTCCACACAACTTGCCACCTGAGTCAAGGGCAGAGGTGAAGTTTATATTGTGCACTGAGCCCGGTCTTCAAATATACTTAAAAGATCCAAAAACCAAAACCCACACAACATTATCTGTGGCCAGGACAGATCTGACTGCAGGATGAGGACTTTTCCTTTCTGGTACTTAGGTTTGTTTCTCTTTGTCTGTCTTCTCTCTAATTTATTTATAAGTCATTGGTGACATTTATGCCATACATGGGCAGTTTGTGATGCAATAAACCAGTAATAGGCTCAGTTTTCATTGCCATTTCTATATTTGAGTATTTTAGTACATCAAAATCTGGATATAAGAAGTATTAACAGTCTTATGCCAGCAGAAAGAAATTAATTTTATGCCTGCCTCTGCACAGAAGCCAAAAGCTTCAGGAAACAGGATATCTTCCCATAAGCATCTTTTCAGATGCAATTAGGAGAGGGGAAGGTAAACAGTGAAATGCAAGCTTCAGGGTTGACAGCACAGCAGTGAGATATGATCGTCCGTGTGATGATACATATGATTTACAATATGTTTCTGACTTGCACTCCAGGACTCCAGTACTTATTGATGATCTAGGTGGAATTCGGTTCCTGCTTTCATCAAGCCTTGTCCTGTGGGAGCCCAGCCACAACATGGAGCTGTGTGCAGCCTGGCTGGCCAGAGAGGAAGAGTAACTTTTGAAAGTCTGAGTCCCCCTTGCGTTGACACAAATCCTGGGAACCAGCATGCACAACCTGAAGAAAGCAGCAGCTACAGTATCTTTTGCATACCCCATCAGCAGTGATGCACAGCACCAGGTTCATGAGATAGGAAGCTGTCTTTACTTTCTTGCTGCAGCTATTCCTATCCCAAGCCTGAGGCCCTGGAGAGAAGGATGGAGAATGCTTACTGAACCTACCCAGGAGAAGCAAGTAATCCTTGTGGGAAGTCAAGTGAAGTCACCACAGCTACATCTGGCATGTTCTGGGTGAATGTTTTCCTGACCACAGGCAGCCATACTATACAACTGAGTAAGAAACAAATGAGCACAAGAGAAGAAAACTAACAAGAGAGGACAAAAGCCTCTTATTGCCAAGACAAACAGGGAAGCAATGAATGATGATTACTGATGGATAATAATCCAGAATTAATAGAGAAGGGCAACAGCAAAAGCTGTGCGCAAAACACAAACATTTTATAATAAGGGTAAACAGTGACATTAGCAGGGTGACCAGAACTCATTGCCTGTTCACATAGTACTTATCTGCATTATGCGACATGACTGATGGCAGTGATTAGGGATAGAACATTACCATGGGAGGTTCTATAATTTTATCACAAGAGACTTTCCACAAGAGGAAAGCTGTTCCAGAGCTGAATGAAGACACTAGCTTTTGTTCTTGTTATTATTGGTGTTTTAAATTTAAATCAGTCTCAGATACATAGCCCTATCTGGGAAGAATGTTAAGCTACGGAGGCTTGAGGGCAGCTGCCAACTTAAGCACAACTAAATTCAGCGAGAAATGTCAAGCAGAAGTGGGAGCAATAGCACACTGTGTTAAAACCCAGGATTACAAAATCTCTGCCCATCAGAGAGACAAGAAGAATGTAGATAGCCTCATATTATTATTTTTAATGCAGTAAAGCCTAGAGGCTCCAGCCAATTACCAGGCTCCACTGAGCACAAGGAGGCATCACAAAACAAAAACATGGAAACAGACCAAACCCTGTCCCAAGCCATTTTGGGAAAACAGAAATGCTAATTGACATTTTAGCTACCTATCAGTTTGGTGACTTTGACTACTATGCTTTGATTAATCCAGGGCAATTCCATCCCTACCTTATGTCCCAAGAGAGCCCAACTAAAGAGCAGATTTGGAACTTATTTTACAAAATCTCAAGCACTGTCACTTCTTTTTTGAACTCAAGAGACCTCTGGGTGCTTAGCGCATCCCGAGATCAGGGCACCTTGCCTAGTACTGAAATAGGGAGGGAAAGAGTTGTCTCTGCGGGGCTCTGGCTGTGCAGCCCTGGCTCTCAGTTCAGTGCTTCCCTTCCTAGAGTTTCCTCACCCCTCTGAGACACAATGCATCCTCTCCAGCCTCCTCTTGTGGTCCTTCCTTGATCTGCATCCTCTCAGCTGTGCCAGTCCCTCTTGCTCGAGGATGACCAACCGGGTGCTGAGGTTTCACCCTGCCCATAAGCTCTATGTCCCAAGCAGAACAATGCAGTGCCTGTCCCTGCGTGGTGCTGAGCGTGGCGCAGCAAGGCTGGGAACACAGGGAAACGGTTTGCCTCTCCACCACAGAGGAAACCAGCCAGGAGGAGATATCCAAGAGACAAGTTCTGAGAGTTTGCAGGGAGCTTAGGCAGACAAAAGGATATGCAGGTGTACACAAACATGCCTCCGAACTTAAACCCTTCCATCCTCTTTCCTGGGATTGTCGTGGCATCTTTGGGAGATTTACTTAAGGGCTGGAGCAGAGACATTTCAGTGAGCTTGGAATTACTCTGATCTAGCAAAAAAACAAGCTCGCACCTCCCTTTGTGTGCAAAAGTTTCCTGCGGTTGCAGAGAACAAACGCCGGCAGGAGCTGCGGGACTTTGGCAGCCGTCTGCTCCGAGTGCGCCTCCTGAAGGGTCCTGCAGGGCACGTAAGGGCTGTTCAATCACGGATGTGCGTTTACACACACACACAAAGTCGTAAAAAACCCTGAGCCTAGGAGACGCTGGATTTCTGAAAGTTTATGTGTAAGGCAGGCGATGTGATCCGGTGGGATGTGCAGCCCCTGCAGCAGCGGGACCGGCCGCGCTGCGCTGCAGAGCCCCTTGCCCGCCGGGAGGGGCTGACGGACCTGACCTGCCTGCTCGCTCCGGCTGCGCTCCTGCCCCACACCATTCTGACCACCCAAGCCCTTCCCCGCACACCCAGCTCCGGCACCAAGCGGCACCTGCAACGCCGGTGTGGGACGGGGCAGCGAGGCAGCCACCCCGCACGACCGGTGGGGTCCGTGGGGAGCCAGGCATCACCCAGCCCCGCGGCGCAGCGGGGACAGTGCGAGAAAGGATGGGGTCAGGTGAAGGGCCAAGGGGAACCGCAACCCTCAGCCCCGTGACACCCCGCGTCGGGCTGAAGGGGGTTGGGGGTGCTGCTCCCCACCCGCGCTGCGGTGGGGCAGGGGCGGGGAATGAGCCCTGGCTCCTCCCGATGCTTTCGAGGGCAGGGGCGGGGGCTGGCAGAAGGGCGGTGCGCGGGGCCGAGGCGGGCAAGGCCCCCCCGTCGGACGGCGGTGGGTGCGCGAGGGTGGGAGGGCCGAGGGAGGCAGCGGCTCCTCCTCCGCAGGCAGGCGGGCAGCCCGCCCGGGAACGGCACCGGTTGCTCGGTGCCGGCGGAGCCGCGCCGCGCCGCCAGCTATATAAGGCGCGGCGACTGCTCGCCGCTCCCTCACAGCGGCCCGTGTCCGCGGCTGCCGGTCTGGGCTGAGGCCGGGCCCCGACAGCATGGCCCGCGGCGGGGCGCCATGGGAGGTGGTCTCCCCCGCTGCCTCTCGCGGACCCTCCTCCTGCTCCTCCCGCGGCGGCGGCTGCAAACTTGCTGCGGCGGGCTGCGTGTGAAGACAGGGTCCAGCGGGGCGGCTCCGCTCCCCTCGCAGCCCCCGCCGCTGCGGCCGCGCCGTCGCGCCCGCAGCCCGGAGGGCGAGGCCGCCGCCCGCGGGCATGCGGCGCCGCCGCTGCGCCCGTCGAGACGCGGTGCGGGGCCGCGGGCGCCGGGGCTGCACCTAGGGGCGGCCGGGGCGGGAGCCCCATGCCCGGGGCTCGCTGTGCTCCGCGGGGAGGCGGCGGGGCAATGAGCTGGCGGGGCCAGGGGGCACGCCTGGCCCCCGGTTTGCTCTGCTCCCTCGCCCGCGGGGAGTGAGGTTCCGCGCGGAGCCCGCTCGGTGCTCCCGGAAGAGCGGGCGGGCGGGAGGTGGTGCCGGCGCAGGGATGCTGCAGCCCTTCCCCGGTGCCGACGGGGTCCTGCCGGGGTAGCAGCCCCGCCGTGCCGCGCCGCACCCCGCCGTCTGCGGGGGCGGCGGCCGCGGAGGGATGGAGCCTACCGGCCCCTGTCAGGCGCCGCTGCTCCCCGCCAACGACTCTTACCATGGCCGAAACTGCACTGCCCAGGAAGGGACCTACCAAGATGCCACCCCTCTCTCCTGGAAGATCGTGCTCACCGTCGTCCTGGCGCTCGTCACCCTGGCCACGGTGCTCTCCAACGCCTTTGTCATTGCCACGGTCTACCAGACGAGGAAACTCCACACGCCGGCCAACTATCTTATCGCCTCGCTGGCCGTCACCGACCTCCTCGTCTCCATCCTTGTCATGCCTATCAGCACCATGTACACTGTGACTGGCAAGTGGACGCTGGGCCAGGTAGTCTGCGATATCTGGCTGTCCTCGGACATCACCTGTTGCACGGCGTCCATCCTGCATCTCTGTGTTATCGCCCTGGACCGTTACTGGGCGATCACCGACGCCGTCGAGTACTCCACGAAACGGACTCCCAAGCGTGCAGCGGGCATGATAGCTTTGGTGTGGGTCTTCTCCATCTGCATCTCCATGCCCCCTTTGTTTTGGCGGCAGGCAAAGGCCGAGGAAGTCTCTCACTGTGTGGTGAACACGGACCACGTCCTCTACACTGTGTACTCCACGGTGGGAGCATTCTACTTCCCGACGCTGTTGCTGATAGCCCTCTACGGGAGGATCTACGTGGAAGCCAGATCGCGGATTTTGAAGCAGACGCCAAAGAAAGCAGGTAAAAGACTAACGCGGGCTCAGTTAATCACAGACTCCCCGGGGTCGTCCTCCTCCGTCACGTCCATAAACTCCAAGGCCCCCGAGGGATCTAGCGAAACGAGCTCTCCCGTGTACATGAACCAGGTGAAGGTGAAGGTCTCGGATGCCCTGCTGGAAAAAAAGAAGCTCACGGCCGCTAGAGAGCGGAAAGCTACAAAGACTTTAGGAATTATTTTAGGAGCCTTCATCGTCTGTTGGCTGCCCTTTTTCATCCTCAGCCTGGTGTTGCCTATTTGCAAGGACGCTTGCTGGTTCCACATGGCCATCTTTGACTTTTTCACGTGGCTTGGATATCTCAACTCCCTCATCAACCCCATCATCTATACTATGTCTAACGAAGACTTCAAACAAGCTTTCCACAAACTCATACGTTTCCGATGCACAAGCTGAAAATTTTGAATGCGATGTGTTCTCCGGGGCTGCCCCCATGCACGCCCGTGCCCGACGCCACAGGTAGGTGCGATCCCTGCGCCCCCGCCTTGGCGAGCGGCGATGCTTGGGGCGGGAAGGCCGGGGAGTGGGGAGGGATTGGGAATGGGGGGGAGGAAGTATGACCCCACCAATAGCTTTTTCATCCCATCTCGGGCAGGACTGGCTGCTTTCTAGCCCTCTCTGAGGGGTGGGGGCGAGCCCCAAGGGCGGGAGGCGGAAGCGCCGTGCAAGGCTCCCTGCGAGCCCAGCTGTGCCTAGTCGTGCCGTGCTGTGCTGCCGGTCGGGACAGCCCGACACTCCCCTGACTGGTGTTCAGCCCCTTTGCAAGTGGCGGCGAACAGCGGAGATGTTGCACGCTCCTGACATTTCACAGTGGGTGTGTGTCGTTCCCTCCTCGGCCCCCCCCCCCGCCCAGCTCACAGGGAGTGACTCACGGCGATCTGCTCTTTATTCCAGCTATTAAACCAATATGCCGCCATTTCGTATGCTAATGCCCGTGTTTAGACCAATTAGTGCTAAACGGCATTTGCTTTCCATTCCGGCGGGCCGAGCCGAGCCGGACCAGGGCAGGACAGGACAGGGCCGGGCCGGGCAGCCCCCCCGCCGCGGCGGCGTTCCCCGGTGCCGCCTCCCGGCCGCCGCCGGCAGCTGGAGGCATTGCCGGGCAGCCGGGGATACAAACACCTTCGCAGGGAGTCGGATGAAGTCCCGGTGCCAGCGTCGGTTGTTTGTTTGTTTGTTTGTTTGTGTTTTTTTGTTTTGGTTTGGTTTTGAAATGAATTAAGGTACGACAGGCCCCAGATTAAGGCTGCTGGTAAAGTTCAGCCTACTTTCTGGCCTCCTTACGGCTCTGGCGGCTCCTGCTGGGAGCAGGCATCCTGCGAGGAAAGCTGCCTTTCAGCCCCGAGAAAGGCTCAACACCTTTATGTTTCTCTTCTCGCACTGAAAAGCTGTGCCTTTCTGTGCCTCTGACAAAAGTAGCTGCCAGCTAATCGCTAAACTCAGCGCCACATTCTGCAGAATACGTACTTGCCTTTATTGTGATACTTTAATAATTCTGCCAATCTTTTGCTTTTTGTCTGCAGAATCAAGTCGCTATTGTAAAGACCTACTGCTTGAAACTTCCCCAAGCCCAGTTGCCAGACTCATGATGCTGCAAAAACGTCAATACATACTGCCACCAAACTGCTCAGCTCTGCATTTCAGCGTAATGACTCTGGCAGAGATGCTGTTCCAATAGTCACGCAGATCAGTTGCAAAAAAAAAAAACCAACTAAAAAAGAGGGCAGCCTCGAATCAAGGTCTATAATTCACCCGGACTGAAGAAAAACTTTGAGAGTAAACTCTATTTATTTTGCAGGCTTAACTTCTTAATTTGTTCTCCGGCCAGTTGTAGGGGTGTGCACAAGAGCACAGTTGTCTCTGTCTGTATTGGTAGCATAGTTGTACTTCTGCACACCTGTAATTTCTTTCTTTCAGTGGAAAGAGTTGCTCCCTTCACTTATGAGGCCAAGAGGAGAAAAAAATCAGCGTTTAAAATAGGAGCATTGCAGTAAATTCTGTAACTGACTCCTTCAGCTGAACATGTGTGAGAAGTGACAGTGTGCAAAAGTTATGTCTGTATTCCAGAACAATAAAAAAAGCAAATGCTGTAGAAACGAGTTGTAGACCTGTTCAACTGCACTGCATATCTATAGTCTGTCCTCATAGTTGCCTTTATAAAGTAAATACTTCTTGCTTCTACTCCATAAATGAAGAGCAGAAATCAAGAAGTCCAATGACCTTTTCTGTAAACCAGCTGGGAATAGAAGTAGCAGTTTGATGTTGTAACCATGTTTTCCATTTTGTGTCTGTTGCACACCCTTACTGCATGAACCACTGAGAAATTTAGAATTCTCTAAGTAATTACATTATTTAGTGTATTTTGTAAAGAAGTGAAGCGGTCTGCTCTTTCAGAAGAGCTATATCACCTGCAAAATAAATACCCATGAATTATGAATTAACTGATGTTAGTGAAACTACTCTCCTTTCTACTTCTCTCCTATTTCTTTTTCTTTTTTTTTTTTTTTCTTGATCAGACCTGAAGACAGGTCTATGCATATTCAGCAGTCAAAGAGTTTCAGGATATGGTCCACCTGCTGTGATAGAACTGCATTGATTGTTCCTCCTATGTGTAAATGAAAATGAGCATAAACAATAAAACGCTTTACTGTGTTCTCAACAGTGTTTGGTAGCAATTGTGTGATTGCAAGGAATATTTATTAATTTACCTGGTTTCTCAATATTGACTTTTTAGGTAATGCTGATTTGATGAGTCACTCAAGAAAGCAGTTGTGAAGGCTGAAATTGCAATCTTCGATCAGTGGTCAGGTTTTTAACAAGCAGCTTTGCTTTCATCCTAACCAGTACTGTTAGGTATAATTCTTACTACTTTTATATAATCCCAGATTAAATTTTTCAGTGTTGTTTTTTTTTTTTTTTTTTTTTTACAAATACTTTTCTTACTCCATTAAAATCAAACAGAACTTATTTTAGCACTTAGTGGATATTGCAATCAATGTTCTTTTAAAACGGTATGTGTATATTCTAGATGGGGGCTGTTATAAAGACTGGAAAAGTCTTACATGATTTATCTACCTGTTATTCTTCAGAGACTCATTCAAGTAATAAGGTTTTATTTACCTAACTGAATAGTAAAGAAAGAACTTCACCCTCTGTGCCTCTGAAACTTTCATTAACTGTGAAGAGGAAGATGTGGTCATGGGCATGAAAGAAGTCTGCAAGATAAAAATTACAGTAGTGGAAAATGAACATTTTCAGTAATTTGCAGAAATTCAGAAGACATGCCTCAAAATTGCACACCTCTAAAAAAGGACTACTATACAGTACTTCTAGAAAGTACCCTCCTAAATTATTAAAGTCAAATATGATTAAAGGAATTTTCTAAAATGCTAGCTTATTGAAGTACTTATATTCCTTTTAAATTTATTTTTTTTCCATACATGAAGTAAAAAACCCAAGAAAGATAGCATCAAACAACGCTTAACCTATTCTCATTTATAATTTTCTTTTCTTGTAGAATGAATTTTGTTTACCCCCAATTCTTAGCAAAATCACTGGGCTTCTTATTTGTCTAAAAATGGAAAATGAAACTATAAAATGAAAATTTTCAGCATTTCCACAGAAAGTTGAGTCTTCTGTCAGTTTTACAAAGTTACGTGACTTGAAGAGCACAAGGTTCAGGAGCTGGACTTTCCCAGTGCTCACACGGCTGGAGTATACGTTCATCTTCAGCAACTGGCAGCAAATACTCCCAGCTCCATGTTGCGAGGATTTTGCTGAGAAGCAGTGAAGCTAATTCATCAAGAAATTATTCTTCCAAGCTTATGCTGAGGCTCTGAACTTGCTGCTGAACAAACATTTCAGATAACCATGGTCGCTGTTGGGAAGACGGTGTGAAAGCTGCGGTGAGTGACTTGGGGACAGAGGAGAAGCTAACCAGATCCCTGCTGAGATGCCTGCTAGTTAAAGGCCTCGTGCCAGCTGAGCAGCCTCATCTAGTTCAGAAAACCGTCCCCACAGGGCGATAGATAGAGTGAGGACACACATCTGTTTGCAGTGAAAGAGAAGAAATGTAGGGTAATCATCACTCAGTGCTGGGAAATATAGATATGTAAAACATGTTCCAAGATTCACGTAGTGTGTTTTAGGACAGGAAGGCTGGCCCATGGGTGCTTCACTCCTTTGTGACTGATGGAGTGTGTCCTGGCTGAAACCAGGTTTTAAAAGATGTTAGGGTTCAGGGAGCAGCACTAAAGTTTTGACCTTCTCTGGAGAGGTCTGAGGATGTTGCCTTCCTGCCTCTCCACTTCCTTGCTGTGCCTGGTCACTATGTTCTGCCTCTGGGAGATGGAGCGTCTGACATTTTCAGTAGAGAGGCTGTCCTTTCAGTCCATCCCATGTCTGTACACCCATGGAAGAGGCTCAGAGGAACCTGCCTCTCAGCATTATGTTGTTGTAGGAGCCTCTTCATAACCCTGTAGGTAAACTCCAGAAGTGCTTAAGCCCATGTTGTTTCAGTCTTTCATTACTGAAGCAGCATGCCTTCCTCTTATCTATTTATTAGTTGCATTGGGTTCAAACATTGTCACATGCTGTTGTTGAGAAAAATCTCTGTGGGGGTCTGAGATTTGAAGTTGATCACACATTTGCAAACCCCATGCTTCCCATGATTCATGGTAATGGATGTTTGCATGATATTGTTGCTGACTGCAAGCCCTCTGAGACATATGACTGTTCAACAGTAGCTGCAGTTACAGGAACAGCTGTTTGCAGCCCCATAGCTGCAACATTTTCCTAGTATTCCTCAGTTTTTGTTGAGGCATTTCTCACTCTTCCAATTAATAAAACATGGATGCATAACATAGAAACTGAGAGAGAAAATCCCTTGCAATGAACCTTCATACAGCTATGTAGCAGGCTACAAAGTTCCACCTCTTCTGCATGCATAAGAAAATGCCTTGACTGATGTGCCAAGTCTCCATGGGACAAAAGGGATTTCAAGTAATTCCCTGGACATTAAATGTCTATATTCACTGCCACAGTGTTTGAGGAAGGTGGCCTGGCCTTCAGCCTCCAGCAGGGCCATTTGGAGCAGCTGATTACCACACTCTGCCCCTGTCTGCAAAAAGCCAATCTGCCTTCCATTAGCAGAGCAGTCCCACGACTTTCTGTCTCACAGTTGCTGCTCCCATGCTCTCTCGGTCAGAAAGGACCGGGTATTGTCAGAAGTAAGTACATTTACGTAAAAATCCAGATCAGTTTAAAGCAATTCTCTCAGGGAATAAAGTGAAAAAAAAAAAAAGGTAGTAGTAACATTGGAGAACAAGTATCATGATTTGCAACAGCAAAGAGGGCTGAGGAGCATGGCTGAGGGCAGTTCTGTATTCAAGTTGAAAGTGTAAGAGGACCTGAAGCAAAGAAGGAGAACAAGACTCCAAGCCTTGACATGGGTGTAAAGAAGAAAAATCAGGGTTACTACTCTCAGGCCTCAGGACCCCAGCAGACAGGTGAACCAACAATTTCAGAGAGAAGACCCACGCCCAGAGAGGTGTAGGAAAATTACAGGAGTATGTTTATTCAGTAAAGTAGATACTAACTTCTTTTCATATGTTAGGAACCTTTTTGTCCTTAGAGGAACCACACATACTTGAGATATATACTTAATAACCTCTCTGCATCAGGACAGAAAAGTTTGTGGTTCATATTACTTTGACAAAAAAGAGGGTTTTTTTTTACATATTTCAGCAATTAGTACCTAAAGCAAAACACATATACCATTTAAGTGAACGCTCACACAGCAGTGAGTCTGGCTGATAATAATAATGAGCATGAAATATTTAAGCCTAGAATGATCGTATAGAAAGAAATGCAAGCAGAAAATGAAGCTTTTTAATCAATCACG
Source organism: Streptopelia decaocto (assembly GCF_964273445.1). NCBI lineage: Eukaryota > Metazoa > Chordata > Aves > Columbiformes > Columbidae > Streptopelia > Streptopelia decaocto. The sequence continues at coordinate 87,348,314 of NC_138656.1, forward strand.
TATTAGGCTGGGAAGATGTAATATAACAGGCCACTCGATAGGTGAGGTGAAAAGGAGATCCACAGGATATCAAAGTTACAATATAGAGATCAAAATCTCTTACTGAGTCATTTTCAAAAGCTGGAGAAAGAAAATCTTTGGTGTTCTTCTCAGAGATCAAACTCCTTGCAGTCAGCCTTATAAAGGAACAAGATTTTTTATTGCCTTTATACAAATAATGCTTTGACGGCTACAAAACAGACAGACTTCATGGCCGCAGGGCTTTCACTGAGTAGTCATATGTTCTGTCTTTTAGGCTGGTCATAAAGAAAATGAAAGACAGGGACAGGGGCTGATTATGTAAAATAACCCCTTTTTGGCATTTCTTTCCATATATGAATCTGAGACAAAAACTAGAATATCAGAAATAAAAGCAAGATCTGGAAAATTTAGTCATTAATGAGTTTACTTTAGATTTCAGGAACATGTTTACGGTAGAATGGGGAAAAATAATACATTTTCCAGAATTCAGAAAAATAGAAATTAATTTCATTATTTCCTTCCATCCAGATACCTTAGGTTTGCCGCTATCCTAACTAATATTGGTTTCATAATATGATTCCTAAGAATCTTGATATTCCCAGGCATGTTCAAATTAATGTTTATTAATACATTCATACCTGCTCTTATATTAAGACACATACTTCCCAAGATCATTCCCTCTTTTCCCTGTAGATTTCAAATGTCAATTACTTTGTGCCATTTTCTACCCGTGCACTGTGTTTAAAACACGAATCTCATTTGCACCCAGCCCTCTGAAATCCAGTTGCTGAAATAATAAGAAACATTGTTTTCCAAAGGAATATTAGGATCAGTACATTTGAAATTAGTGCAAAAACAAGCGAGGTTCCTGTTTCTTATTTACAGGAGAAGGCTGTCCTTCCCTGAACTTGTTTCTTAGAAAACTCTGCTGTAGAACTGAAAGACACAGGTATGACATAAGCCAGACCATAAACCAGTGCAGATATTCAAACCAGCCAGGTGGTCGGGCAGCAAAAGGATATCATAAGTGCTACACTCATACTGGTATACATCTCTCTGACTCACAAGTGACATACCAAAAATCTGCATTTAATTGAGTCCAGAAAGATGCAAAGGATCTGGCAAGGAGAAAAGGATGAGGAGAGTTTCAGGAGTAGTTTATGGGTAAGAGATGATGAAGGAACCCACGTGCCCAGGGACCCCATGGACCATCTCTCCCCTGGGGCTGGGTGGCCCTGACTCAGGGCAGCCCTGACACAGCATGGCCACATGGCTGCAGATCTGGCTGCTGAGAGGACTGTGTTAGGGAAACCAAATCCAGTAGCCTGGTATATATGAGGCTGCACAGTTCCATTTCCCAGGTCCAACCAGTAGTGAAGCTTAACATGTATTCCCAGGTACATGTGTGCAACACATACAAACAGATTGGCAGCCACACAGATCAGTGCAGACAAGCACAGTCAGTGCTCGCACAAACACAAACAGTACCAGTGGCCTCAGAGTGCTCACCTCTTTGGCTAATTGGGATGGAAGTCCACTAGTAAGAATATATATGTGTGTATATATATATATACACACACATATGTGTAAGGTGGATCCTTTCAGCAGCTGGGCTCAAACATTGGATCCCAGTGTCCACAGTTGCTGGCACCTGGACATATGAGCCTCCAATGCTGTAGCTCAACTCCAGCTGCTGGTACAGACCATCTCATGCACACACACACACACACATATTTACACACACATGCACGCATGCACACCCATTAAGGACACCACTATAGCTAGCCTTGGATACCCGGTCTCTCCAGCAGCTTGCTCTGGATTCTTGCTCTTCCATGGTCCCTCACTCCCCGCCCCACACACACATACACACGCACACATGCACAAACACACATACAGCTCTGGCAACTGTCTGGGACTCCCCATGTCCCTCTAGTATTCAGCTCCTCCTGCAGTCTCACCCTTAGAGGCACATCTGTGCACATACACATGAACACACACACAAATAGCTCCCAGGGCACTTCCCCTGCTCTCCAGCTGCTCTGGCTTGATCTTTGTCAGTGATCACACAGTCACTCATGCTGATCTGCCCAGTTTTTGTGCTACAGACACAGAGTCCCTGCCACCCATGATCCCACTGTGGTTATGGGTTCTTAGATGTCCAACCACACACATGCACATAAATTAGAGACTCTCACCCAGGAAAAGAAATTAGAAACAGAGTTTAATCAGAAGACATGACAGACTGCACTGATCAGGCACAGGGTATGGCCAGACAACCATAACAACCAGCCCTTGTTTATACAGGATCAGGACCTTTTACCCCCTTATAACTCCATCATGTCATTTGTTCCTACGCTTGTTCCTCCCCAAATAACCTGGAGCTCTCCCTTTCCCCATTTTTGGTTCCTACACTAAACAACCCACTGTAAGTCTTATGCTATCCCCAAATAGTCTTCCCTTGCATCTCATAATGTGACCCCATGTCCCTAGGTAGTAATCTCCCCCGATCCAAAAGGTGCTCCCGTTGACTCATCATGATGGGTTTAATGCCTGGCTACAGGAACTGAGGCTCCCGTGGGACGACTCTGGGAAGGACCCAGACAGGTTATACCTTCCTCTGAGTCCTAAATTCTGTCCCCCAGAACCAAATGCCATTGTGCCCTGTGCTCTTCTGGGCTTGTGGAAATGGGTCTTTGATGGCCCTATGGCCCATCTTTGATGGGTCTGGAAGGAGCTAGGAGGAGATAGGGTATTATTTGGCTTACCCCACCTGCTGCTGTCTCATTGCTCCTTTGTAGGGGTGCAAATGAGCTTTTTAACATGTAACCTGACATTTTATCTCTTTTAGAAAAAAATGAAAAGGGAATAGCTGGCAGCCACTGTTCCAGATGTCAGAAGACTAAAAGCCTAATACAGGTTAAGCTAAATAGAATGTTAGAAACTATCCACCAAAATATGGCAAGAGCAGAAAAAAGATCCATTGTGAAGTCTTCATGCTGAATGGGTGTATAGACACCATAGACAAGGCATGATTATTTAGATGGCCACTAACCAATCTTCTACAGCTCACAAACAAGTATTTCAGAGCTATCCTCTGTTTCAGGACCTTGTGTGTCAGGTCAGAGCTAAATCTTGCATATCCCAAGTTTAGATCTTGCAAATCAGACTGCTAGATCTGAAGTGCATTTGGTCAAGCTTTCTGAACTTCAATGAATTCCACGCTCATGGAAAAGATGATTGAAGGAGTCATCAGGATAAATTAATCAGTCTCTTTCATTTATATACTTGTGCTATGGGTACAATTTTAGCAGGGACTACCATTAGTTCCTTATGAGATTACCAGTAAGACACTGGACAAATATTGGTGCCTGGGCCATGTGCTTACGCACTTAAATATACTTCTGAGAAGTATATTTACATACAACTAAATCAAGAAACCAATAAGTTCCTTGTTTTCAAATTAGAGTAAGAGATGATCTCTAAAGTCCGTGATTTGGGGCCTCACAGGAACCTTAGGGAGAAGCACTGTCCTTCTCTTGGAAAACAGCCAAGTCCCACAGATGTATTTGAGACATTAACTATTCAACGTTTTCACTAGAGAGGCTGGAAAATCAGTGAGCAAAGACAAGTGATGCTGAGAAGGGCAAAAAAATGTAACATGGGAAAAAGTAATCCTGTCTATGAATGCATAATAAAATCACAAAAATGTTTCTTTTAGACACACTGGGGACACTGTTCTGTGAAAACAACCACAGTCAAAAGTGCAGACAAAGGTTTGCTTATAGAAAACAAGGCAGAAGACAGAATTGTTTCACCTTGTAAATTCCTGTGTCCTCTATCCTGCATACTATGAGAAGGTCAAACCTGTCTCAGAAATTGTATAGTAGAACTAGAAAACATTCAGGAAAGCAAAGAGTATCCCTGGGGTGTGTCTGAAGCCTCTTTTGGATACAAGCAGTCCTGCACTTTAGCTACTTAGATAGTTGAGATGATGCTTGAGACTTCCTCTTTGTACCACGCTAGGATAACTCAAGAGAAAGGCAGGGAAAAGAAGACACATTAAGAGTACAACCATTATTATAGGAAACAACACATTTCTAAATGAAGTTCTATTCAGACTGATTGCACTGTGCCAGAAAATCCTGAGGAAACACTTCTGACACTTTTCTTGTCTCTAGTTATAGTGAGGAATGATGATTCCCCAGCCCAGCCTGCCCTGCTTCTGCATTAGGTGGAAAGGAATTAAGACCCTTGAGTATCCTGCTAGATTCCCAGCCATGACTCCTCTATTATATGTTAAGTTTCAGCTAAAAATGGATACTGAAAGGCACAATAAATATTGCACTCAAAGGAAGCATGATCTTAGGTCTTTCAGAGTGGGCATCCAAGGAATGAGGTTTCTGGAGCTGGTAGAATCATAGAATCATTTTGGTTGTAAAAGACAGTCAGGATCATCAGCTCTAACCGTTAACCTAACACTTCCAAGTCCACCACTAAACCATGTCCCTAAGTACCTCATCTACATATCTTTCAAACACCTTCAGGGATGGTGACTCAATCACTTCCCTGGGCAGCCTGTTCCAATGCCTGACAACCCTTTCTGTGAAGATTTTTTTTCCTAATATCCAATCTAAACCTCCTCTGGTGCAACTTGAGGCCATTTCCTCTTGTCCTATCACTTGCTGCTTGAGAGAAGAGACCAACACCCTCCAGGCTACGACCTGCTTTCAGGTAGTTGTAGAGAGCTTTGAAAATCTAGGGTCCAGTTTCTGATGCTCTGGGTTGTTAAATGGGTCTCTACACTTAGAGAAGAACTGAATATTTGAAAAAAATAGTCATTCTGCAATTTCCCAGAACTGGGAACTCCAGGTTATTATAAAGAAAGAAGGCTCACACACAAGTCTCTGTATTCTTCCTCATCTCTACACAATTAGAGGTCATTAGCTTTTGTTTATGAAGGAAGGATTTTATCTCATCTGTCTTTAATTAAATCACAGACCTTCTCGCTAGTTCATAACTTGGCACTGCTACAATTCATCTCCCACAGAAAACAGCTGGATGTCAGCACCCTGTAGGATACTCTTGACCAACTAGTCTTTTAAATTGAGGTATTTATTTCAATTAAATACGAGTTAGTAGTACTGGGAGTTTTACCTTTTGCTATAGGAACAATGAATTGACTTCTGCCTGAATGACAGGTTGCAGTCACACTTCAGTAGCAGTACACAAAATATTCTGAGAGTTTTGTCAGCAGATATAATTGAGTTCCTTTAATCAGACTTGGGGTAAGATCCTAAAGGGATTCTACCATGCTTTTTCCAAGCTGCATGGTTACTAGTTTGTTTAATAGAAGGACGTTCTTAATATTCTTTCAACTTCCTTTACATATGGGATTTTTGTCTGAGTAATGTATGTGGATTAAATGCTTGAATTGGCTAGAGACAATACTCCTGCTTAAAGGATAAGAATTCAGATACATCCTTTAAAAAGACAGTAGAAAGAATGATGCAGTGTTTCCCATTGCATTTAATGAAGCAGCTGTTCCTAAGCAGAGGAGCAACATTTAGGTTTGTATAGCTGCAGATTAGTTTTATAAGAAAAAATTGGAAATTTTAATGCTTTTCAAGTAATCCCAACTGTTTTCTTCAGTTGTTTGAAAAGGTGAAGTTTTCAAACCCACCTTTTTCAAACCCAGGATTCATGCCCTTCCCTTTCCAAATGTCTCATGTACTCCTAAAAAAATTACTTACGAAACGAAAATTATGAAAAAGAATATCAAAAAGAACTGTTGATAGTGGCAAGAAAAATGATATCTTCTCTAAAAGATTGCCTGAATGTGGCAGTAGCTCTTTATCTGAGGGACCTCCATCTATCAACGTGAGCGTTTCTAAGTCCCAAGGAAAACTTTCAGGGCTAAAAGACTCATTTAGCTTAAGACTCCTCATTCTCTGATCTATGAGATTAATGAAGAACTACGTTTTTTCAGTGCAGTTGCACAGTTCATGTTGGCAAGTATTGATTTCCTTTAATATCTGAGATTACTGCAATTTCACTTTCATGTCATGCATAAAAGGTTGTTGGAGGCAGTGCAGGCGATACCACTGCCTTTGAGGGAGCATGTGCTCCATTAGTGAGCAAGACTCACTATTTGGGAATGATTTTTGATCCCTGACTGCCAGTAAACAGTGATATTACAGCTCTAATTCAGTCAGCTTTCTGGTCAGAAAGGTGTGGACTTTCAGGAATAAACTCAGTCATACATGTCAATCAACTGTGCTTGGGCTATATGTTACACAACACTGAGGTGATGATGTGACTGCTTGTCCAGCCACCTCAGTTTGCTGAGCAGCACTGCTGGAGATCAGGATCTGGCCCACAGAGCCACGCAGCCCCACATAAGCTTGGGAAGTTCTGATGGAATGCTGTTAGGACCCAGAGTGAGATTGAGGGTCCTGTCCTTCTGCCCCCTGCCATGGCAGCCCATCTGAGGACAGCAGGGGTACCTGAGAGAGGTGGTTCCCACTGCTCCTGTGGTACAACCAGCTCCTGTTTCCTGAGAGAGAGGCACAAGGATTCAGGAAAGGACTTGGCAAGCAGCCCAGGAATAAGGAAAGTAGAGAAAAATGCTTTTTCCTTAATTTAGTCAGCATCTGGCAGAGGCAGGGCAGTGTGCCTGTCTGAAGGACAGCTGATGTTTAGCACTAGCCATGTGTTTGGATGTCTGGACACTTATTTCATGTTGTTTTGATCAAAAGAAACAATAAATAGATAAAAAGATTTTTATTGTCTGACCTGTGTGAGCAGTTTAGGAGATCATTTTCCTGTCCTCACTATGTATAAGAGGATGTTTCAAGATATCATTTTTCCTTGAAATTCTGAAATTCAGTGAAAGGCAATCTCTCAACATAGCTGCTGAGGCCTACTGCCCCAGGGAAAATAATTTTTGTTCTTCTCTCCATGTTCTATTGCTCTTCAGCTTCAAAAGGACACCAAGGCTTTGCTAACCCCAGTGGTTGCCAAAACTGCATTTCTGACTGCTCCTCCCATGTGCTACATCCATATCACCCCATGCACTGCCCCATGCCTCAGATGCCCTGGTGCCCCATAGCACCAGGAGGGGCTATCAGGATGATGTGGGAGTAGAAGAACTGCTGGGTGGGTTTTGACCTGTTAAATGTCCCTGAGTAACTGTGCCTTTAGATCCCCTCTATTAAGGAAGACAATGATACCAGTCTTCTTCCTTTGGGGAAATAAACACTATTATCATCCTGCACTTTTGAGAACATATTAGTGTCAGTCCTAGGAGAGCTGATTTCCAAGGGAGTAGCAATTCATCAGAGTACTCATATGATTAGTGTTTCAGAAACAAAAATGATGACAGTTGCAACCTCCCACCCCATCCACAGTTGCAGGAAACGTGATATAGGATAACAGACCGGATTTTTAATCCTTCTGACTTTCAGATAATGTTGTTGTTTTCTGTCTTGTTGCAGGCCAGACCTAAAGGTTCAGAACCCACAGTGCTCTGTTCGGTTCCTCTCATATCCCTCTTCTGTGTACTTCAAACCTAATTCTCTGCTGTGAGCTGCTTTTTTTTCCATATTTCAGGATACAGTGCAAAATGATGCTGAGGGCAGCTGGTGATTTACTTACAGTCTGACAGAGAAACGGCAAAATACAGGTTATATAAGAACCCACAACTGTGCAGACATCTGTATCTATACTGAACAAAGTGGCGTAAAGTTCAGTCCTGCTTTGTTACGAGGCAGAGCAGTCTCCTAGACCTCTAGCTTGCAACTCCACAGCACTGCCACTGATCTTCAGGTGTGAGTGCCACATGTGATCTCAGGACTCCCAGGATCTGTGCATGCTCTCCTTTACATTGCTGTACACAACAGAGCTTTCTTAACTACAGTTTCTCTGTTGCTAGGTCTCAAATCACCCTTAAACATACCAGAATCCTGATTTTGAGGAGAGCCAGAATTGGAGGCATAAAATGTGTTGTTATTAAAAAGTTACCTTTAAAACCCTTTAAGTCAAGTTAAAATAAGCAGATGTATTTTTATATGTATGTCAACATTAGATATCGGAGTGGAAAAAGCTTTATAAAAATACAGGCATGCAGAAGTGCAAGAAAATATTTCCACACTTACCTGTCACCTAGATTAACTTTAACATTCATCCTTACCATGCACAGTTCAGCCAGAAGACTCACAACCATCTGTGCTGAGAGCTGGGATCCACTCACCTTTTGTCAGGCTCCAAAAGAGCCAAGTTCCTCTTTTCAGGCATGATTCTGCACTTTTCAGTCAGGTTTAACTCTTCTGAGTTAAACAAATACCTGTCATTCCTAGCAACTTCTTCAGCCCTAACTCATCCAGGAAAGAGTCCTGACTCCCTTACTTCCTGACAGAAATGTTATCTGTTCCCTCTGGCTTTGGAAATCAAACTCTCCTTTGGGTGTTGAGCTGGCGTAGTTCTTTGCTTGGTCTAGACAGTGAGCAAAGATGGTTTATCAGGATTTTTGTGCTTGACTAAACCCTTAGTGAATCACAAATCCACCGATAGTACTCCTATTCAATAGGGTAGTCTAGAGAAGGAAGCCTTTTCATCCACTGATCCTTATTTTTGATATATACACATTAACCTTGATACTGTACACAGCAATGCAAATACAACTTGACATGGCGGAAGAAAATCCATGCAACCAAAAACATGATCCTTGATATGTGTTACTCAAATTGTTAGTTATTTTTATTCATTCAGAATAAGAATAATAGATATAAAAGCAAATTGTAGCTATAGTATTTCATGTATTCATTGGTTTATGTATGGGTTTTAAGATGGTTGTTTAACAGGCAGGCTGAATGTGCTAATTGCAAGATACAGTGGCAATCATCATGGAAGCTTAGGGAAGACAGGTGGGGAGAGAGTAAAGTAATTCCTTGTTCCTCAGCATGTGTGGCATCACTCACAAGCAAAGAGGAGGAAAGCTTTCTTCCAGGAATGAGACATTATGTTTTGAGATGAGTCAGAAAGGGGTTCTCAGCCTTTATCTTGTGCTTTTCCATGCCCACGTGGGTAAGAGTGTGGGAAAGGGAGGCCTGTGGCAGGCACAAGAGCCATCATGACAAAATCAACCCATCTTAATAGCAGTAGATAAATTTCTCACTAAATCTAAGAGAAAAAGAGGTACAGCATAGCGGCTGTTGAATTCAGTCAGGGAGAACATATATTGTTATGTGTAATATTAATGATGCCATTGTAATTTTATCTTTTGTAAATTTTTTGCATAACTGAAAATCTATGTTTTTCAAATAACTTTCTTTTAATCTCTAATCTTGTCCAGCAATAAATCTGGCTAGTCATCTGACATATAGCAAAGCATTCCTTGCCCCAGCTTGTTACAAGTCTTAAAACTGTCACACTAGACACCTTGAAAAAAATCTCTGAATTATCCAGTGCATTATGTTTCTCTTATCTAAAGATCAGTAGGATAAATCCCCATAGATGTTCCATGGCAGTTTATCACAAGATTAAGGAGAGGAAGAAATGTCTTCTTGAGACCAGTGATGAATAGTGAAATTCTCTGACCAGCAATAAAAAGCTGGGACTATAACTCCTTAAGGTGGGCTCCTTAGTGGCTTTTAACTAAGACCAGACATAACAGTAACCTGTAACTTTGAGATGATGGTGCATTTGGGATTAACTGTGCACATGATCTCATCTTTGAGGAATACCGTAAGAGTCATAATGTCACCTTTGATGTCTATATGTATTCTTTCTCTCCAACAGCTTATTTATCATACTTGCAAAATCTTTTGATGTGTCCCGTCCTCTTCTGTGCCTTAGAAATTAGCTCAGCTGGGGACCAAATTTCAAGTGGAGATTTTAAGGACCAGAGTAGTATAATGTCAAAGGTCTATCCATTGAAATGTTGTTTATCTGGTGTGCCAGTTTTTGCAGTGACGACAGAGTGCTATGCCAGAATCATATTTAGATCCCCCTGACTGCACAATTTGCATGGCCACATTCCTTTTGTCAGCTGGGTGCACCGTGGACATTCTTGAGAAGAGTCAAACTTAGGAATCTGGAGCCACAGAAGGAAGCCAAAAGGTATTTCCTTTCTCATTGGTGGAAGACCAGTGTTAGGAACAACCTAGGCAGAGTATGAGGGGTGAAGGAAATAAAAAAGAAGACATTTTCTATCTTTTGGTAAAGAAAAAAGAATAAACTACATTTTGAAGAAACATTCAGGATGTAATCTGAAAATAATTACTTGGACAACAGCATATTGCAGCCAGACTACAGACACACACCAAAATCTAAAGAAGAAATATTTTATCAGTGAGTAAAACATTTTGGTTTGGAATTCATTGATAGCACTCAGGTTTTGCTGGCTGCTACACCCTTCTCAAAAACTGCAGTAGCAGATCTACGGAAGATTTAAAAATCTATAGTGAAGAATTAATGTTCTAGAAGATCATGGTTCAGTGATACAGACAGGAAAGGGTGACAACATTTGCCTGAATGTACCTCTGCCCATGAATCAAATTCTGAGTAGGTGAAAAGAACAGATGGCTTATACTTTTTTTTTTTTTTTTAGTATCAATACTTATAATTTACTTTTGTTTGTTTGTTTTGTCTTTTTGTTTGTTTGTCTGTTTGTTTTCTGATCTGTCTTTGATTATATGTAGTTCTGGCCAGTCCTTTCTATCTTTGTACAGTCCTTAAATTAAATCTTCCCTTACTTTAATTTTACCTAAAACTATGCCTATTAATAAAGAACCCTCTTTCAGTTGAGCTGTTGCTTTTCTTATCTTTTCCATCTAGTATAGAATTATTTTATCTTTTTGTCTTGTGCTTGCATTCACCATTTCATTTTGTATTTATCATCTAGAGAAACAGTTACTCTCACTGAATCAATGGAAGGTTCGATTTATGTCACTGGAAGACACCATGTGCTGGTAAAAATGCTGAAAAGTGATAGCTGGTGGAGGGGTATGGAGTTTTGATGACTGGAATGAATTTTTTCCAGTGAAGACAAATAATAAGAGAAGACTTAAAGTATGGGACAATCTCAGGGTTGCTGCCTCTGGGAGAGGTCTGGACCTCTATACTCCAAGGAGTTGAATGTGACAGCCATTACCTGTCATTGAAAATGTCAGTAAAATGTGATCAAGAGAACACTTGTCGCTGTCAGGAAGTTGTGATTCTAACAGAAAGGCTGCCCCAACTTGCACTGTATTCTATGGTATAGATTTTAACCTTAAACCAAATTTTAAATATATAAATCCATCATAGTCCTATTGAGATGAAGAGTGAAATTCTCACTCACATGGTACAAAGTAGGCTCCTCAGGTAAGAATATGTCTGACTCTTCTTTGGGCAATACAAGGAGATATGTACCATATCTGGAAATATCAGGAATATGAGCTTGTGTTGGGTTTTGGTTCCCTTTTTTTTTGGGGGGGGGGGGAATAAGATCAGCAAATTTATACTGTGACTGGCCTACTGAAGCATTCATATAATTCATTAATAACCATTCTCACAGCCTTTGGCTTTGGCAGTCTGATATTACATGGCTTATAGCTGAGTTGGAAAGGATGGTTCCACGGTGCAGCCTGCAGAAAAGACCAAGAAAGCAAGCTGGATTTTAACATTCCGGTGGTACATATATCACTGGATATTTGAAATTTATATATTTAGGTGGGGTGCGTGTGGACAGTGGCGATCTGAGGTAAGGTTGTTTACTTGAATGTGGCCTTCAAGTGTGAAAATACAGTAAACGAGAGAGGATAGATCAGTCAGAAAGCCTTGAAAGCACTATGAGAAGCTTATGTTTGTTGTTACAGAATACAAGGAGAAGAATGACATAGTCAAAACAACGAGCTAAGAAAACTCACTTTGCATCTGACAGTCTAGAAGCAAGGCAAGATGGTATTTGTCAAAGTCAGAGAAAAGAATATTTTGGGAAGCAAGTAATGAGATAGCGAGTGATGTGGTTATAAGTTTCAGTGGTAAAGAAGTGTTATGCAGAGACAATTGAAAGGTAAACAAAGTTAAGGAGGGCAAATCTAAGACAATTTTTGATAGTAAGTCCTCATGGCATTTTGGACTCGATGATCTTGAGGGCCCCTTCCAACCAAAATGATTCTATGTTTTCCCACAGTAGTAATGCTCCAGGTATGGGAAGAAAGACAGAATTTTGTTTTAGAGGTGTTGCACTTAAGCTTAAAGTCTTAAGTCAGAGCACCAAGAGGAGATGTCAGTGCAACAGACTATTACTTTAGTTTGAATTAAATGAGAGACATTTATAGATGGGTAATAAATCTGTTGGTCACTGACCTAGAAAGGAAAGAATATTTTTGCTTTACCAATATGGCTTATTTGTGGGCAAAAAGCATAGAGAGAATAAGACTGCAAAGTTTCTGCTGGCTGTTGGGCCATGGAGAATTTGAATAAGCACCTTCAGAGCCCTGCTACAGGAGCAATTGCAGAGGGATGAGGTTAACTGGGAGAAGATCAAGTTGCAGACACCAAGTGAGAATATTCTGCTGCTGCTGAGAAGACAATAATAGGATGGATTAAATACTAGTTTTGCCATTTGACCAAGAGAATGATTAGAGGCTGTCTTGAGAAGATTTTGAGGAGAGCACAAAAGGCACAAATTAAATTGTAGGGAAGAGAAATACATCTAGGTATTGTAGACAGCACTGGAAGATGGACCACCAGTGTTGAAAATACTGGAGTAAAGAGTGAGTTTTACTAAGATGGAAGAGACTAAAGCATGAACGCAAAAGCACTTCTCTTTTACCTGTCTTGTCTCTGTTGCACACATGCTTGTTTGGCAAAGTTTTATTTCCTTATGCATGTATGAGTCTTAAAGTGAGATCCTAGATACTGCTCTAATATACGTAATAGTAAGGCTATCAGAAATCTGTGTCATACCTCAAGAAATTATCTACCTTACATCCACATGTGCTGTCATCTGAACAGAGTATCCTCAAATTTAAAAAATTACAAAGATATTTCACTGTTTTTTCAAAATAAATATTTAGTCTCTCAAGTACTGTAATATCACTTCACCAGTGATATCATCTAGATGTGGCTTTAGCAATGGGTGATGGACATATCATAGTAACAGCATAGTATCAAAGGCACGAGACTTCAAATGATACCAGAGCTGTAAGGCAATATTACTGTGGATTTGGGTATCTGTAATGACAGCCTTGTGCCCTGTTCTGCACGGAGAGAAATTTTTTCCTAGCTTTGCCACTCTACTACCCTGTCAGAGCTAGGTCACCAGTATTATTTTTTTTTTGAGTGAATATGCTAGAAATTTTCTAGTTTGTGTATACTGAGTTTAAACCTATTGGCAATAAACTTGCCTTTCTTAAGCATTTTTCTGGTGAAACCCTTAGAAGTACCCACCACAGCTCTGGGGATCTGCAGCTTGGAGGCTGAAAAGCAGTAGCCTATACAAAAAGGTGGTGTTCCTCTTGCAGCTCCTGCCTGCAGGAGAGGTGAACATACTGGGATGCTTTCTCTTTGGGGATGATGTGCATTGCCTGCCAGTGGCATCTGCCTGGGGAGGATGTGCATTGCCTGCCAACTGTATCTCCTGGGACTGGCAACAGAGACTTACAGCATCATCACCTGGACCAAAGCATCAGGGGGCTCAAGAAAGGTGAAAAGGGCACCACATAGTGCCTATTCCTGTAAAGTCCTGGGGATCTCTGCAAGCTGAACTGCTGTTGTGGCTGACTGTTTACGGAGGTGAGAGCAGCATTCCTTATGCACCATCTTCACCACCATTTCTAAGACAATCTGGCATCCTGTCTGACATCCAAGTGTGCTGTGAGTACATAAGGAGGAGCAATGAAGTGAATTGGAAACTGGACATCAGCTCCATATGCTACATTCATTCTGACCCAAACTGAACTACAAAGAGCAACTGGCATCCTGAATCAATCTCTTTACCTTTTAATAACCAATTCGCTGTGTGTGCCTCCAGAAGCACTGCTACAGAGATGTAAATGGCCCTATCCTGTTTCTGATTTAAATAAACAAGATCTTTTGTTTGTTCTGTTGCAACATACCAAGTTTATAGCTGAAGCTGGTAATATTTAAAGCATAATTAACAAAGACAGTAGAGTTATAAACCAGATTGAGAGGGATTAAAATACTGGGTTTTAGGAACCCATCTTTCAGTCCTAATATTTTACAGGTACAGCTTTTGAATTACTGGATTGTCTGATCCTATGCCTGCTTCTGGCCCTCAGGTCCTGTGTTCCTGGATCTGGACACAAGACTTTTCACTGGGGCTTTTGTTTGTTTGTTTGGTTGGTTTTGTTTTGTTTTTGTTTGTTTTTGTTTTGTTTTGTTTTGGTTGGTTGGTTTTGATTTTTTGTTTTGGTTTTGGTTTGGTTTTTGTTTTGTTTTTTGTTGTTGTTTTGTTGTGGTTTGTTTGTTTGGTTGGTTTTGTTTGTTTAACTATGATATTTAATTTAAATGCTGGCTGATTTTGAAAAGAGTATGACTTGTGTCAGAGCACTGAGTGGGACATTTCTCTTGGGGATCTTCTTGAAGCACTGTAGGAACTACTGCCCTCAGGCAAAGTTGACTGCCCTAAAGTCAAGATGCCACAATGGGTGATGTGAGTGCCTGTTTCAGCAGAAAGCCATCTGGGTCAGCTTAAATCACTCAGGAATGAAATATTATTCTTAAACCAGCTCTGTAGCAGGACACCTGCCCAGGCCCCAGGGGTATGTGTTTAGGCTCATTTTTAATTTAAACTGTTTTGAAGGAGAGTTAATCAGAATCTGAAAATATTTGATGGTAATTAAATTTAGAATTCGTGGATAATTAGCTTGCAGGGGGAAAAAAAGCTATCTGCAGATGCTGAATTGAGTATGTGTCAGTAGAGCTACAAAGGCACATCCTTCCTACAGTCTTCAGAACTGCTTTTCTGGGGTTGTCATGCAGCGTTTTGGGAATACAGTACCTGAGCACTAAGTACAGTAAGTAAAGATAAGACAGAACATAAGAGCACTCCTTAGAGATACTTCTTATTCATCTGACCTTGAAAAGTCACCTTTACAGAGCCATTCAACTTTTCAGATATCCATTCCCAGGTAGAAATGCGCAGCTCCTACCGAGAGTTTTGCTGTGCTCCAAGAAACTTTTGTTGAGTTCCTGAATAGTGGGGAAGTTCCTAATTGCTTTTAACCACCTCTGTCTCATCCGTCCCCCAGCACCCGCTTTATTACGTTTTCTCTGCTTTTGACTCCTGAGATATTCTGAAGAGCCTTTCACCTCTCAGATGAAGCACTGGAGCTGACACAAAGATCTCCACAGCCAGCACTATTTGTAGTGTACATGCTTTATTTATCTTAACCTGACGAACCAAGCTACGCATTCTCAAGCTCCACCTCCTGACATCTTCTCTTTTAGTTATTTATATAACTACAAATAAAGAGAATTCCTGTAACAGTCCCTATTTTTGCCCCCACTATAAATGGTTGTATTTCTGTTTGGATGGGATGCAATTCTGACCACACTCTAGTCAGCAGCAGCACTACAGTGGCTGAGTTGCTGTTCTAAGGGACTCAGTAACAATGTCCGTAACAGGTATAGGTATTGCAGAGCCATCCAGCCCCACTTTGAAGTTGCAGAGCCTTTACATTGCTCTGGTCTCCCCTCTGCAGGCTGCTGCTTTGTCTCCCTGGCGGAAGGGATTGGCAGCACTAGCTTCCCCAGAAGAACGAAATAAATACAAAAGGCTTTTCAAATAGAATACATCCATACCCTAGATGGAGGTGAAACTTAAGCAAGTGAGGTAGCAACAAATTACCACAATAAGCGTGATTGCCCTGTCTGATATGAAAGAAAAAGGAGTTAATCCTCTTCTAAGGTGAAGGCAAAGGCTCTTTGGTTTTATGGGTAGAGGAGGGGCAGAGGGGCAGTAATGACCCTGTCTACAGAACTAGTGATGCTGCTTCTGGAAGACTGCCTGCATTTCAAAAGCATGTTGAAGAACTGAAGAAAATTCAGACAAGAGCTGCATAAATGGTTTGAGATCTGCAAAACTAGACTTTTTAATGAGAAACTAGGGATGCTTGATACATTTTCAGCCACCAGCTCAAGGCTCAGTATTTGAGTAGGCAGATGTTAATTTTTACTTTCCAAGGCAGAGGGAGGGAAGCTTGGTTTCTTCCACTGTGGAAGTTAGGTGGATCCTGAGCAGCAATAGTAAGACAGATGTGGCTTTTGGGCATGCTGGTCCTCCTGCTCCTGGGGGACAGGAGGAATGGGACTGATTACTGTTGCTCCAGAAAGGGTTTTTTCTCACCCCAGCAATATTTGTTATCCCACTTTTTTTTTTTTTTTTTTTTTTTTTTTTTTCCAGGAGAGGAAGAAACCTGGTGATTTTACATTGTCCTAGACATGTAAATGCTATTACCTTTTTGGTGACCTTCTCTGCACTGCCGTCAGAAGGTACTTAATCTATCTGAGTCTGAGGGGACATCCCCACAGCTCTGAAGGGGATGAGAGTGGTACCTAGTGGTATCCAACACAGAGCTCTCTTCTAGGGAGACCAGACAGATCTTCCTTCCTGAAACTTATTATTTTGCTTCAATATCTAAGAGACCATCTGATCATTCTTCTCAATTAAAATAAGTGTTTTTACTTCAGGTCCTTAGAGATGCAAATGTCTCTTGCTAAAGCAAAGTCCTTGACTAGCTGATTAACAATTCTTTGCTTCTATGAGTCAGGAAAACTCTCCCTATTCCTCCTCCCTTTTTTACTCTAACATGGTGAAATGTATCCTAAACTTATTTTATATTCTTTAACACTACGTATATCGCAAACACGTCCAACACAACTACCTAACCTTGATAAATGGGGTCTTGACTGAAATCAGACACAATGGTGGTTAATCACCTTGGGGTGATGTGACCTCAACAATCTTCTACTAAGCATATGTAGCAATCTCCCATTGGATAGTCACATACAAGGAGGACAGAGAGTGGTGGTGGACTCAAGATATTTTGATATTTCAGTGACTCTGTGAAGGCAGACAATTAGCTATTGTTGTGGCACCATAAACAGTGAAAAATTCAGAAACAAGGTTAAATCATTATGCAAATTGTAACCAGTCTCAGCAAGCAGCATTATAGCATCTTACCAAACTTTGTTAGCTGAGACAATTGGAGACAAGTATAGAAGCAGCTAGTCCTTTGTGAAAGTTGTGGTGTAAACTGTGTACATTGTGTCACGTCTTTTATTCCTGTCTCATATGAAGGTGTTTTTCAGAATTAGCAGGTATGCGATTCAGTAAACATGTTACTGGAACTATCACACTGAGTGGTGCTAATCTTTATTGTTAATAGAATTGCCTTTTTTTTTTTTTTTTTTTCCCTGCAAGTTTAGTGACATTTTTAAGAGCTTTGTATCTTCATCTAAGTGCTGCTTCTGTTTGCATGGTATTGTCATAGGGAAGTTCAGAGTATTAGACAAATATTAAGATTCTGGATTTTTTCTCCAGGTATTTCCTAACATCAATGGACAAAATAGATGTTGCCTTAACAAATTGTGGACATCAGTACAGTGCATCAGTATTTACTCATGCTGTTTTTGCATAACAAATTACCATGACCTCAAGTTTCTCTGGATCTTTCCTGGGCTGAACCTTTTTAGCTTATTTCTTTATAGTCTTAGCACCTTCTACAATGTAAGTAGCACAATGATAGAAATCTTAAAGAAAGTGAATATTTCTCTTCTTCACAAAATACTGAAGCAATTTCTGCATGAACTAGCAGAACCATACAGCAGGGTCCCCGGAGTCTCCATGTGGTAGCAGGGCTCACAGTGACCATTGCCAGAGCAAACAGTGCCAGAGTAGCCAAACAGCCATGGCCCTTCTGCTCCTTTCACCTGTCCTCAAGCTTTGTAAAACCAACTGGCTGCTGCCACCAGGGAAGGGCTGTGATTTCATGGGACTTTCTTCCTGCAGCAGCAATTGCCCTCCTGTGACAGCAAGGCTGACTTCTCACTCTGCTTCTTAGCACAAGGGTGGCCCCATGCCCCAGTGTCAGAGGGACCAAGTCCTGGACGCTGAGAAAGTAGAGAAGACACACAGAAAAATCATACAAGCACACTCTCTGATCAACTTTAAACTCCTTTGTGCAAGCCAGCATACAAACATATGCTACAGCTGCCTAATTATTAAGCAAGATGCATATTTTTAAAGGCTGAATCTTGTGGAGGTATAAAAAATCAATTGACTTTTTTTGTCCTTTTTCTTTTTTTTCAAAGAGCAGCTAAATTCTCTTGACCTTTTTAAAGGATTGAATTAAAAAGTTTAGAGCCCCAGAATTTGTTTTTTAAACTCAATCAAAATTTTGGCATTTCAGTATATCTGGCATTTCGGTATCCTAATTTTCATCACCATGAAGATCAATACTACTGTCCATTTCTGTTTATGGTATTTTATTTCCTCCAGAAGCTAACTTGAGTGTCTAAGAAGATGAGTGTCAAACAAGATTTCGATAAGAAACAGTGGAAAATATTTGTTGTGACTGATTATTAGATAATGTTGATTTTGGTGTGATATCCTGACTTCATTTCTCTTAAACCTTTCACAGCAATAGATACAGGAGCTCATGGGCCTAATAGCAAACATAAAATCTGTAGCAGACAAGTTACCTGAGTTATTGAGTTTTGGATGACATAATTCTAAGAGATGGTTTTCTGAAATAAAATGTCATCTGCTTCTACTTAATTTTCCTTGTTTCTTTCTCTAAGAAAACACTGAGAAAACATGCTTGTTCTGAAAGGTAGTTCCTTTGAGCCCTGTTATTTTCCTTCATCTCTCTAAAAAGACAAGATATGAATTTGTTAGTGAGTCACCAGACAATTCAATATACAGCACATCCAACGGGCCAAATAAATGCACTTTCATTTGACATGTCTTGACAAAGCTGAAAGTTTGAGTTTTGAAGTCAGATTAACCAGAAGGCTCCTGAGGCCACAAACAGGTGCAGCTAAAAGTTGTAGTCTCAAATGATCTCCCCTGTTTTCTCCAAGGGACATGTACTCCCATTTTGTAACACTTCAGAGTGCATTGTAGCCCCTTTTTTAATGTGACAGCAGGTAAGTCACACGCTGGACAAAAAGAATCAGAATAAAACAAGGCTTTCAAACTTCTCCATCTTCAAGGTATTGGCTGGCAGTCAAAAGATATATACACCAAATCAGCATCAGGGCTTTAATAACTCATAATATTTTAATGTTTTCTAATATATTAGATTATTATAAGGCTACTAGAATATACCAACATTGTTCTCAATACATAAGAAAGATATTCCCTGCAATTTACTCTTTCCACACTCAGTGGAATTTTCTGGACTCTGCTTTATTCCAAGGGGAAGATCTGATTTTCAAAGGGCCTTTTGCTCTGCATGTTTTTGGTTGAGAGAGAGCTGTAGTATCTCATCAGAGATCCATAGCTGTGGGGCAATAGTATCACACAAATACAAAGGGATCTGACTAGACAAGGGTTGCCTAATCTATGGTGTAGTTCAAACTGCAAGTAACATTATAGATGGTTGCAATTTAGAAGGTCTTGATTTTATATTAGGTTTGGATAACCATAGAAAAACTAGTAAATTGAGACTGGTTATTAATCTCAACTTACCCTTTGATTGCTGAAGTCTAATTAAAAAAAAATGTAATCATTGACATTTGGAATTTTTCACAAGGATTGAAGGGTTTGCCTTTTAAAGATCCATGATAAAACTGAAACAAGGTCCATTATTTCAGAGTTCAGAGCACAACTACAGGAAATGTCTGTATTTCATAAAGTTGTTAAGGTCCTCTGATATTCTAATTCAAGCTCACTACAATAAAAATAAGGGACAGACTGTGTGTAAAATGCTAGATAATGTTCTCCTAAGTGTGAGTATGAATTTCATGTCCCTTACAACTGAGATACATGAGGTGCATGCTACATATTATAGGAGAATGTCCCTGGGAAGAAAGGTAGAGTGAGGTACTCTCAGCTTGCAGCAACAGACTGTTTTAGAGAAGGAGTGTACTCAGTGGGATGTTATGAGCCACCTTGAGTGACAACAGACTTTGTAAGTTCTCAGCTGCAAAGATTTTACCCCAATCTGGGTGCCACTTTTGCCTGCAGCCCTCTCACAGTTAGCTGGAGCTGAAACCAGAGAGCATAGTGCTCATACTGGGTGAGAAACCCATGTGTTGCAAGGAGCACTGTGGCTGCAGAATTTGTCTGGGACTTAGGAAGTGGAGGTTCAGGCTGAGGAAGCTCTGCCCACTTCAGGGTTGTGAGCGTGTGCCACCCCACAGCCAAGCAGGGATGTCCAGGGCTGTTGGTGGCTGTGCAGTTGGTGTTTCCAGACCTGGCTTGGTGGAATCTTTCACTTCCTTAAAAATAACCAGCATCTACTTATTGGGTCAAAGGACACTCTATAGTCTAGCCACTCACGTAGCATGTGGGAACTCAAGAGCCAAGCCCACAATGCTAAATATTTGATACCTACCATCATAATTTGCACTACTTCAAGTCCTTGTTGCCAGTCTCAGCAGAAAGGCTGACAGCTGAATGGATGTGGAAATGCGTCCTCTCACATCTCTTGATAGTCTGTCCAGTTCAAGGGCAAAGAACTTTGATGGGGTTGAAAGTTTATGCTATCTCTGCATTTACTCTGGATGATTTCCAGAAAAATAAAGAGTTCAGAATCCAGCTGCTGTCAACAGATCTTTCTAAGTACTAAGTCTACAGTGCTACACTTGGAAAAGTGCATTTATCATAGACAAAACCGGGTTTCTGAAAAACATTTATTAAAAAAGACTGACTACAGCTTTCAGTAGGCTTGACAATTTTTCATATTTCACTTTTCGTCTTTACCAAGTGCATTAATAGCTTTTAAGACTAAGTGACATGAGTGCTAGATATCTCAGCAGTGCATTAGAGATGGAGAAAACAGAATTTTGCGGCTTTGTGTACATGCCTGGTGATGAGGAGTAAAAGCAGAGTGAATAGGGCTGTTTGAAAAATCAGCAGTTTTCCCACAGTCCAAAGAGATTGATAAAGCATTTTGTGATTAAACAACTGAAATGAAAATTAAATTTGCATTGTCCAGCTGATATTGCTCATTATATCCTTAATATTGAAATGGCTTAGTGTTCCTGAAAAATTCTTCAAATCCAAAAAACCCAAGAAATCAATACTCAGCTTGTATTAGTATGTATTTGTCACTACCACTTTCACGAGTTCACCATTTTTACTGTTTAGGATTTTGCTTGCCTGATCAGTCACCAGAAACATACCATATAGGCAAATATCCAGCAGAGAACAGCAAAAGTGAACAATCTGTGAATAACCCAAGCTCTGAAAACTCATTTATTCTCACTAGCTGTTGAACATTTACAAACAGTGAAACTGAACTTGAATGACTACATCCAAACTCCCCCAAAGCCCGAATCACACATTGAAGCAGTGAGGCAAGTGGCAAAAATTTACAATATTTCCTAAAATCTTTTCCAAATGTGGTCACTTTTCAAAACCAAAGAATGTTTTTATTAGGCGATTTACCTAATTCTAAGCAGCCACTCATGTCTTTTTGCTATGGCTATATGCTATGATATGGCTAGTTGCCTACCACAACTAAGAGAAATAAAAATAGCTTCATATAAAATATTTTTTTCCCATCTGAGCCCCACATGAGCTCTGGCTGATATTTCTTTTGCTCAAGATAGTAATTTTCATACCTATTACATTGTTCATTCAGAGACAACAGACTTTTTTAATGAGTTGCCCAAGGTGCAACATCTTTACTTTGAAGCAAATTAAGCCACCTTCTATAACAAAATGTAGGGCTGTGTGTGTGTTTTCACTTTATTGCCATCATCCCACTGTTTAGTCTACTTACTCTACTGTGGGTGACTATTCCAGGCCTTGCAGCAGCATAGCTATTGGTACAGGCCAGCAAGGGTGACTCACTTACTGTGGAGACTGAAATCATGGGAATGTGTCCCTCTCTCCATATTGTTTAGTTTAGGGCCAAGGAGCAAGAATTCTAGGCTGAGCATTGAGTCTCCATACCTACAAGGTGAGGGACATCTGAGAGTCAGGCAGCAGAACTGATCTTCCAAGATGAGTACAAGCAGGCTGTTTCTGGGAAGTTGAGCAAGGTATGTGGGTGAGATGGCTTCCAGGGAAGGAGGTAGCTGTGGCCTGGAACAGGTTGCACCTGAGGTGAGCTATACCAAGATATTTTAGCAGTTTGATTGACTGAACCTGAGCACTTTGCCTCCAGCATAGTCTTTAAGTGCTGAGAGCCATTTGGTTTCGTGTTCTTCAGATCAAGCATAGCAACCCTGCAGAGAGGCAGGACATGCCATGGCTTGAGACTAAGGTCTGCTTTCATTGGCTCTCTTTGGGAATAAGGAAAATTTGCATCCAGTTTTGACAGTGAGCTCTGTCTAAAGGATTTACATAAAGATTACCATGTTTTCATCAGTGTACTCAAAACAGACACATGAGCATTTTCTCCACTGTGGCTGATCTGGTCTCAAACAGAGATAAAAGGAGTTTGGTGGACATTCCCCATGGGAGACACATTCAGCTTAGCAGTGACATAATCATCAGTCTCACCCTGCCAGTCACATGTGGTGAGCCATTCAGAGAAAGAACACAAAGGCATTTGCTGAACAGAACTAAAAATTGTTTGCACTGAAAGAGACTGAAGTGACTATTAAGGTTGTACTTGCATATTCCAAACATCCCCTCCCCATCAATAAGGTACGATGTATTATGTTCTTCCTATATCAATAACATTCTGCATAGCAGTTTTTGAGAAGACAGACACTTTAGGGATGCTTTGCAGATGTTTTTCCTTAAATATTGCTGAAGTAGATTAGGAATACTCTCACATATGAGCACCTCCCTAATATACAGGTCAAGCCAGCAGAAACCATTATTAAGTTAACCTCATTCCTCTCTGTGGAGCCCTTCACTCTGACCAGTTGAGTGCATTTTATTTCCGTTATATTAGAATCTGCTGTAAAGAGTTATGTTAGAATGATTTCATTTTTTCAACAAACCTACTCACCATCTGCATTTGGCAAAACTCATTGACATCAGTCTTTGTTGCTTAGCAATAAATACTTGTGCTGACTCCAGTCACAAAGAGTGTTCATTACTTTGTCATTCAGATGTTTTACACAGGATTTATAGCCTCAGAAATTGTTTATTTACACTGGCCTTCTTGGAAGAGAGGGGGAAGACCTGAAAAACAAATGTGTAGAATGAGAGGAAAGGCACACAGGTTGCGAAAGGCATCGGACACAAATAGCAAAGAACCTGTCTATAGTAGATCCAGAAGTTTAATAAAGAGGAGAAAAATACCTAGAAGAAATCAATGCAATACTATTATTATAAAATATTAAAGCAGTTATGGAGTTTGCCAGACACCAATGATCTTGAAAACTACTAAAATGTATATTTTGTAATGGTATCAATGATCACATTCCATCAATATGTGTTAATGAAGGTGTACTAATCAGCAGGAACATCTGATATAACAATGCGCTTTGTGCTTAAATTTTGTGTCTGTATATAATCAGGTGTTCTAATTTGAGCAAAATACCTAAAAATTTACATTTCTATAAACTTGCATGGTAATTGTCTTTTTACTCATAACTTCAGAATTACTTGAATTCGGGAATACCTTTTATAGTTAATATTAGCTCAGAATGGAACCGTGTTGAAACCTTTGAGGAAAGTTTTTATTTATGGAAAGTTAGTAGAAGAAATTTTTAAAGCTGCACAATTATAATTGGTTTGTTCATTTAGCAGTCACTATGGCCCACTACTGTTTATACATCTAATTGTAAGATATTAACCTTTGGCACTCAGACTAAAAAGAAATTGGACTAGTAGGCTCCAAAAAAGGCAGAATTAGAACTGAAAATGAAATGGGTCACTTGTTATAGAACATTTTACATTTAATAGAGGAAGAAGTTAACAAATTAATATGACAATGAGTCATCTAAAGTCAGAAATGAGCATATTGTTGGAATGTCGGATGATTTATAAAATGCTTAGTTTTTGGTTTTATTTGTGGACACAATATGCAAAATAAGTTGATCATTTTACATGGGTGGCAGCAAAAACGCAGAGAAAACCAGAATATGTGATAAGAAATCTGTCATGGACTAAGCATCCACTGGGAAACACATGAAATACTTGGAAATTTTTTAGGAAATGGCAAAGAAAACTTCTCAAAGCTGAACTTCATTCAGGCATTGAATTTGGGACCCAAAATCTCTTTTTGTTTTAAAGGTGATGATTTTGATTTGCCAACAAAATTTTTCATTTTCAGTCTTAAGCAAAATAATAATAGAAGTAGCCAAGATCTATGAACTGGGCATCTAGCTTTAGGCTTCTGGGGAAGTACAGTGACCTTAATGGATATTCCAGTCACATATAAGAGAGGTTGTGCCTAAATGGCTGACCAGGCATGTTTAAAGACCACAGCTGCTGTTTAGACTCCAAGACCAGAATGAGAGAATGGAAAGTGAACATTGTTACAAAAATCACACTCACAAGTTGCAGCAAGCTGAGAAGAAAAGGTGCCTCTTCTATGTCAGTCTTAAGTCAAGATGTAACTCAAGTTCCCCACCTGGAAGGGACAATGTCACCACATTGCTGCAAAAGTGACCTGAATTGCTTTGGGAGGGGCAAGATCATGATGCCCACTGTGACACAAAAATCCTGATTTGGAGCCTCAAACTGCTGCTTCTGCTCCCGCTGATTTGCTTCAGGAATCTGTAAGGCAGCAGTGCCTTGTGTTGCATGGCCACACTCAGTCTGCCGAAGTGCTGTGAAACAGGGAACTTTAGAGCTGTCTGAATGGATATTCAGTTGAAACATACACAGCTGTTAAGTACTTGAAAGTCTGACCCTCACTCAGCCCTTTTGGAAATGTCTCCTATTAAATACAACACACTGCTGAAATAGAAAGTGAAACATAAAGGGACCTGTGCTGAAACAATGAGTGAAAACTGTTTGCTTCCATATGAAGGAGAAAAATTTAAAAGCAACTGGTCAGAAGAGGATAAAAACACTAATCAAAAGTCACATTCTGACAAAAAAAAATAAATTGAAAGGTGACAAATGACACTCTGAGTCTGGGGATAACAGAAAACCTAAGGCTCCTCTTTTGACAAGGCTGATATTCTTCAATACCCAAGAGCACCTGTAAAAGTTTTCTCAAGGAAAATGCTGACTTTTATAAAAATGCAGTCAATGTAGGAGGAACAGTGTATTCTCAGTGAATGATGGGTTAGGCTCTGCACTCCTGACAAATCCCAGATCACGATGAATGTCCAATTGCCCTGATACAGGCTTGGAACAGCTCCATTTCTGCAGCACTGATTATATTGACATTTCTCTTTCCCCTCTGGTCCTTCCCTCTCTCCAGGATGTGTTTTTCTTTTTGCCTGCTTCTTGTTACTTTTTCACTATTTTTCTGTGGTAAGGTAAGGCTCAAGCAGGAACATTAAACACACTTTGAGGAAATAAACCTCTCGTCAAATTCTAAATCCTGCACCACTTAGCTCTGAAATCACATAGGAAAATACCACCCAACTCAGTCTGAGGTGGGCCAGTAACCATTTGGTTTCTTGTAGCTCCATAGTCTGACAAATGTCAAATTGGATAATCTAATGGCCTGGTATGGATTTCACAGCTCCAAATAGGATTAATGAAATGCTAGTGGGACCCCAGATTGTGGTAACAGAGCCAGCTTAGGCCCTTTTCAGCCACCTGGAGGAAGGGGTGACACACAGGTCCAAGAGGATATCAGGGAGTCAATGATGCAATTTGGTTTTCACCTTTCTCTGGTTCTCTGGGAAACACCATTTCTAGTGGTTCCTCTCCCTCACCAGGGCTCCTTGGTGAAAACTCACAGCACTAGGGAGCAGGTTGGGTCCTGATGTCTCCTCTTTTCACCATTTAAAGGCCCAGAGTTGACTTGCTTGAGTAGGAAGCATTACCTTAGGGAAGCAGGGTTCTGTAGGGCTTCAAGTAATGCCAAGAGAAACACATAAGAGGCATTTTTAAATGCACATTATGCCATCAGGGAACCTTGCCTATAGCTTTTTTATGTTTCTAAAAGATAAAAGTATTCAGCAAATATTTGCAGTAGAATGATTCTGTGAAATCAGGAGACTATATGCTGCCTTTAGTAATAACACCAAATCAGGCACCACAAATACAAAGTAAAAGAGGCTATTGGGAAAATGAAGTTGATTAGCTGTCATTCCTTGACTATATAATTTCCATTATGTATTTAAATTAGTAATTTTTACAGTGGTTCACATGATCAAGTGCAACAACAGAGCTCCAGAAAAAGAATTTTGCCCCAGCTGAGAGTAAAGCTCTGAATTCAACAGTTTATTTCCTCCTTGAGGGATATTTTTTCCATACTTTTATCAACGAAATGGATCAATGACTCACTGCTTGCCGATGCAACTCACACTACGTTTGCTCTTTTCCCTAGAACCAAGGCACTCAGAATAAAAATACATGTCTATTCTGACCACTTCCTGTCCTGCTCTCAAAAAGAAGTGTTTCAGGGATTTAATTTCTCATCCCTGGCTTTCCTGATCTCTCTGTTTATTCATGGTAGTGTCCTGTGACAGGAAATGGCCCTATCATGTAGGCTGCAGTGTCTTAAGGACTTCTGCCAGCTAAAAATAGGTACCAGAGATGTCTTCTAGATTGTTCCTGTTGTTTTGTATTAAATTCCAAATGTCAAACATCATATAGAGCTTAGAATAAACTCAACCTTTTATGCCATTTAAATGCAACAAACTGCTTCTAACAGCCTGCTTTGCAAATGTACTTGAAACTCTATTTAGTATTAGCTGTGTGGTTCATGATGTGTCCACGCTTCAGAAAGAACTGGTACATGATGCATCTGCTGACTTGTTTTAGAGATTAATATTTGCATTTCAAATGCACTTGGGTGACAATCAAGAATGAGGCCACACTAGGATCTGTGTGTGTACTCATCTCCTTAGGTCTTCAGAAGGGAAATAACTTTGAGTTAATGGTTCACTGTTCCAAAATTTCAGTGGGTTAATGGAAAACACTTTACATCATAGTGTTATTATGAGTGAAGTTCAAAGTCAAAAAGTATAATTGTGCATTGAACCACTGTTAACCACCATAACATTCAACACCATGTATCTGGGTTCAGATAGAGCATATTCATGCTGTACATGAAAAATATGGTGTAATTAGCTTCTTCTAATAGAGATTTAAGATATGCCAACACTGCACAATGCTTGCATTTATTGTGTAAAGTATTATGTAACTAGATAACATCTGACAGTGAATGGCTTGGGAAAAAGACCCAGAACTAAGAAAGTCATAGATTCTGATTTCAGCAGCATCTAGTTTTATTTGGACATAGTTATTACCTGACTCCTCTTTACTGGAAAACCATTAAAAGCAGGGCTCTTCAGAATGGTTTGTTCGACTCTAAGATTAGAAGTTCTGGTTAAACATGTCCAGTGTGACGCTGGCATTTGCTTATTCATCAGAACTAAAGCTGTAAAAAAAAAAAAAAAGAACAACATAGGTGACATCAATGTCTTTAGAAAACAAAACAAAACAAATGCCCCCAAACTATTAATAATTATAGCTCTAATGAATGGCATGCTGAACATTTAAAATCCAAACTCAGTGAAGCAGCATTAACAGTTTACTCCTCCCACCACCACCATTAGCAGGTCAAGGCTGCAGATAGGGAGAAAGGATTAATTTTTGGAAGTGAGTGAGAGTGGTAGTTCTGACTGTGTGGTTCTGCATGCCTGACACTCCCGAGTTTTCACTGAGAGAGCAACTGAGGAAGAGAATCTGTTTCAGAGGATGGCTGTGACAGGGATGAAAAGCAAAATGAACACTTAAGGGAGAAGGGAAGGTAAATTTGACAGACAGAGTGGGATGCCTTTGCCAGTTTCAACAACACCTGCCACAGCTGATGAGCATCAGCTGGCCAATACAACAGAAACTTCTATGGCAGCATCTTGGTTCAAGTCATTCATTACCAGTACAGCTGCTGTAGCTGGCTTTGTAAAGAACAGCATGTTGAGCATGTCAATGTTGATAGGATTTTACTGGAAGATTTCCTTTTAACTTTTGATCTGCTGCAGTTGAGCTCTGTGAATTTTTTATGACTGTGTCTAAATCTGCCCCTCCCCACATTGGCAGGCTTCTCAGTGTGCCCTCCAAACCATCTCTTTGCATCTTGCTTGTATTCTTGCCTTTCTTTCGTCTTCCCAGCCCTTATTTTTAAAACTGCTTATTCAACTTGGCATGTCAGATGTCCATATCTTTCATTCAGCTTTTTCTTACAGTTCACTTCTGTCAAAAGTCTGTAAATGTAAGAAAGACGGGAGACTATTAGGCATTTTTACTACTAAATTTACTTTTATGTTTTTACTTTGATG
This sequence comes from Streptopelia decaocto, assembly GCF_964273445.1. Lineage (NCBI taxonomy): Eukaryota > Metazoa > Chordata > Aves > Columbiformes > Columbidae > Streptopelia > Streptopelia decaocto. The sequence continues at coordinate 87,376,892 of NC_138656.1, forward strand.
TGATTTTGATAACCCTACGTATAACCTGAAAATCAAAATGAAAATAAATTTAAAAAATATTTGCTAAATCATGATGAGCACATTTTGATTTACAAGATCAGACATGTGATCTGAAGATATACTACAGTTTCCAGCCAAGGTTAGACAAATTGTTAATTACTTGCTTCTAGGACTGTACAAATTTTATTACATTAATAGAGGATTTTCACCTTCTTGACTTCATGAATAAGCTGGTATAAACACAAGTATGTCTCAGTCTGAAGAATATCAAATGTGTGATGGGGTGAAATTTGCTTACCTCCTGCTATGTTATACCTAGCAATGTTAAATTCAGAATTAAGAAGCATGTCTGTACAGTTCTTTTGCAGATAAGAATGTTTTCTTTCCTTGAATGCTAAAATGGTTCTGTGGCATGAGGTAGAAAATTTGTGGTACAAAAGATATCAAGAAAGTAATTGACTCAGTGAATAATTTATTGAATTTACTGAAAATATTGACCTAGACTTAATGTTTCCACATTCAGAACAAAGAAAATTAGTTAAATTGGTATGTTGAGTTAGCCTAGAGTGAGACTGCTGCAGCATGATTAATTTACAAGTGTCAGTTTTTACTCAAGAAAAGCCATTTAGCTATTAAATGCTCTGTTTGGATTATGCTGACATTTTCTTCACACCAAGTTGATGAACTGTGGTCTGATCTTGCCAACCATTATTGAAGACAAGAGCTATAAAAAAGAAATCAGGAGTAATCAACCAGTTTGGGGATAGATAAGGATTGTAATTCTGGATCTTCTGACTCTCCACTTTTTCCCCATCACCTTTGAATGGATCTGATACCTGGTCCCAGAAGTCTGGTATCCTGTCTTAACCATTCCTTCTTTATTCAGATTGCAGAGGCCATTGAGAGTCTGGTGCACTGAACTTTAAAGTACCTTAATTGAGTGCTACCCTACTCTGCAAAAAAGCATCCAATAGCAGAGTAAGTTCTGCAGGGAAAATCTTATTGAATATCCAACAAGGAAAGCAAGAGCTGCAGATGGACAACAGGACAGTTGGGTAGTACAGAAAGAATATGAAATGTAGCTTTTTATTCACTGTGTAGACTGATGTAGTTTCTTTTGACAGAAACACCTTCTTTTAATGGACGTCAGATAGCCAAGCTGATATATAGTCAGACCTTCCTAAGAAGCAGAACATATCAGATGGAGTACAGAGCTTCACAGCTAGGGATGTATTGCACCTGTAGGCATCTGCCTCTTTAGATATATCTTTCCTCACTAGAAAGCATTTTGCCCTGCCTGATTTACATGAATTGGGCAGTTCTTGGATATATATAACATTCATAGAGCCCAGCCCTTGCCCAGCCCCAGGCACCTGAGCATGACTGTTGGCAAAAATCTCCGAAGAGATTTGCTTGCTGCAATCTGTCAGCTGGTTGAAGATTTTAACAAATATTGTTTGCAGAAATGTTGTCTGTGGGAAGGAGTTCACAAAGGAGTCACACTGTTTTCAAGAAAAGGAATAATTGTGTCAGCAAATGCTGGCTACAAGGGAAAGATTTTAAGGCATAGGAGGTCCAAAGATAGGTTGTGATATTCATGAAGGGAAGTGTGGAAATGTGTATGTTGAAGAAAGATGTTAAAGGGAGACAGGCAGCACAGAAGTGGTGGGGAAAGCAGTGAGGACCTCCAGGAATGTAGAAGGATGGGAGACCAGGCTTGCATGTTTGCTGAAAAAGGGTCTGATTGGAGTTCAGGCTAAAATACCACTGTGTTTGCAGCTACCCTTTCAACTTCTACTTGCAACACACAAGCAGACAAAGAAAAACAACTCTATGTGCTAGTAGCTTCAAAATGGTAATGATTTTAAAGAGAAAGAGAGGATGTTAGAACCCTGTTGTAACAGAATCATGGGAAAGAGAAAGGAAAAGGCATTTCCATCTTTGCTTCATGATTGACCAGGAGTAGGAATAAGGATTTAGAAATCCCACAGTGTTCCCTACTTTTCACAATAATATCCCAAGTACTGATGTACAGCTCCATTAACTTCTACAAAAGCAGGTCCCTGTCAGAGATTCTTGGAGGTGTTTGATTCGTAATAGAAGACAACCAGTCCTAGTTATCTACTTATAGGCAGTATTATTTCAGAGACAGGTATTTGAGCTCTCTTCAGAGTCAGTGGAGGGAGGCCCATGGAATGAATTCTCTGCCTCAGGGTGTGCTGAGTCACTGGCCTCATTGGCTTTGTAGGTTGGATCTCATTGACTATTACACATGGCTGGACACCTGATTTTCTAGTGTACACATAAATTAAATACCTTAATCATTCTCAATGTCAAAAATACATTATCAAGTTAGACTCAAGATACATATATCTTGGGTGATGTTGAAATCTGTTAGAACGAAGTCTGCAAAACTTATCAAAATCAGGAAATCAAGAGTTAAGGTAGTCCAAGCTCCTTTAACTCTGCCTTCTATATGCAATGCTGCCATGCACCAGCAACCTGCACAGTTTCTGTCTGAACTCTTCTGAATGGGAACTACCACCTATAGGTAAATACAGTCTCCTCCATAGACAGAATACCAACCTCTGCTTTCAGAACTGTAGACTCTATTTCACCCTGACCTCTGTGACTAAAGCTGGCACAAACAGAACATACTTATGGAGACAGTCCTCACTCTCAGACTCTTGGTTCTTGTAAGCAGCAAGAGCTGCAAAAGTTAGTACTTGAAATAAGCCTACTGAGTCCTTTTAACATGCAGGAATATATTTGCTTTGATTGTTGTAGGGCAGTCAGCCTGAGAGGATCTTCACAAACAAAAAAAAATGGCATGTCCAGACCAATAATTTCCATAACCAGACCTCTGACACGTGGCATCTTTTGTACCACAGAACTGCTGCTGGTGCAAGTTACAACACTCACGAAGTTTCAAGAATTTTTGAGGAAGCTGTCACTGAGCACCAGCCACTGAATCTCTTTTGGAAAGCACATCCTTTTTAGTTCACAGGTGGCATGTAGAGAAAGAATTGACTTGAAAATTACAGCAGTTCTGTAATTTCTTCAAATTGACATAAATCAAGGAATGACTACTTAAAATAACCAGCTCCTTATTCCAGTACATGATCAGAGCTAGAAATTGATGTCGAAGCTGGGAAGATGAAGAGATGTTTGAATATGCTGTGATCACAGTTTTCTGCTATAAGCATGGGAGTTCACACTCTAAGAATGGAGCAGATGCTTCCAATTATCTGCAATAAGCAGAAGGGACATTTGAAAATGTAACTGGTATTAGGTGTCTGTCAGAAGACTCTTGGATAAGGAAGAAAAGTCTGCAAAGTGTAACAAAGTCATTTTACTTCCATAGAACATTAATTTTAAGACATTGCTCTACAAATCGAAAAATTTGTGTGTATTCTGATGATTGAAAGCAAAACAATTTAATTGGAAATCCTATTGTAGAGTTTTTTCCTGTTTTAAGCCATGACAAACTTTACTAATGAAGTATTATTTCATTTGATATTCTAAGTTGTTATTCAAATTTAAACAGATTTGCATGCTTAACTGTGGCTACTGTTTACTCTTTTAGTGTTTGTATATGAACTGAAAATCAGATTCTCATAGAAAGAGAAAGCTTATAAAGTACAGAACCGTACAACACAGAAATCACATAAATGTAGCCATTTGTTTAGCCTTTTGTAGTTACTGCATGTTGCATCCCGGGGAATGATTGTGATTTGCTATGTGCTTAAAAGGGTGATGTTCAGGAAGTCAAATGCGTATGTTCCAGCCAGACCTTCACACTTTATCACCACTCTGCTAGTTTGGCTGCTGTGAGCTTGTCCATGTGACATATGGATGTGTGAGGTGCTGTCAGAAGACACAATAGTAATCACAGATACAGAGGTTTTAGATAAGGGTGCCCTTATCTCAAAATCTGTCTACATCCACCCGTATAGCCAAGCACTTAGACCAGAGCAACAGCATGTGGCAACAATGAAGACACAGTTCAAAGTTGGTTCTCTTAGGTAGTCCCAAATGCATTTTCATCTGTTCAGTTCCAGCACTCTTCTTTGCTTCTTTAATCCACTAGGGAAAAAGAAAAAGAAAAAGAAAAAGAAAAAGAAAAAGAAAAAGAAAAAGAAAAAGAAAAAGAAAAAGAAAAAGAAAAAGAAAAAGAAAAAGAAAAAGAAAAAGAAAAAGAAAAAGAAAAAGAAAAAAGAAAAAGAAAAAGAAAAAAAGAAAAAGAAAAAGAAAAAAAAAGGAAAAAGAAAAAGAAAAAGAAAAAGAAAAAGAAAAAGAAAAAAAAATGCAAGCAACTCACTAGATGCAAAAGCAGTAAGCAACATCTAATTTCCTTGGAGCAGCTCAGTGTAACCTGGCAATAAACCTGTTGCAGCTCATTTGTCTTTGTACTGATTTTGCTACATCTGGGACATCTTGAAATGTATAGTGGTCAATAAAACAGAAACAAGCTTTCAGAGAAATGTTCCTGCTCTTAGCCTTGTTTTTATTTAAAATGAATCCATCTTGGCTGCATGGAAAGAACTTTTATTTCAATTTTTCTCTGCCAAAATTAAGAGAAAAAATACATAAAAAATAAAATTATTAGGAAATATATGAACTTATTGATGACTGAGATAACACTTTACTGATAAAATAATTATAAATTTTAAAAAGGTCTTCTTTCACCCCACTGCTTTTAGATGTGATTGCTACTTTATATGCAGTACTTGCACACACACGAGCTTATCCACAGTTCAGGGGTAACTTAAAAATCCTGTAGGAAAAATGCTATTTTCTTGGCAATTTGTGCAAAACCTCAAATACTAATGTCTGAAATTAAATCGAAAATCATTGTTTTGTAACTATATGCTCATCCTAGTACTACCTAAACTTCCGTCTACAGACAAGAGTGTTGAAATTCATTTAAAGTAATACATTCTTCATTTGGCAAACATTTTACTGATTACTCCAGGTCAGATAATTGTTCTTACTCTTGATGCTTTTTTGAGATCCCCAGATGATTTGACATTGAACTTCCCTGACTAATTTGTGGTGGCCTGTAGAAGGAGTGGGTAATGAATTCTACACTGCAATTAGGTGCCTCATCTCATTCTTCCTCAAGAACCACAGGAAGCTGCTCCAAAGTCAAAGAGAATTAAAGGAATTCTGAGCAGCTGGGAATTCTGAGAGCTCTTCCTCTAAATACTGACCCACTATGGGCAAGTCAAGGAAAGGTAACTGCTTGCTGATTCAGATGGATGGGCAGAAGCCTTGGGCTTATTATTAAGACTTTATGGTTTGGTAGCAATGTCATTTTGTAAAGACAGTGAGTCCAAGTCAGTAGGTTGAGTACACTATAAACAAGTAAGATCCTATGTCCTCCTTTAGCTGCTTGGGGAAAAAAGCCAAGCAGTTCAATTCAAGGAAGCAAATCTCAAAGGATATGACTAATAATGTGTAACACTTCTTGAAAATCTTTTCAATAGGCCTTTTAAAATATATCCTGATGCCTAAAGTTTCCTGAACAAAACAAAGTTCAACAGCGGTTACTGCAAGAGGTTAGGAATTCAAATGCGTGGTCTGCTGAAAGTGCTACTAGTATCACACCCTAGCTCTGTGCACTTCACGCACCAGTCTCTTCCGCCTCACCAGTGTGCACAATGTACACAGCATTTTTTTTCTCCTCCTAAAATACTGTCTCTCAGGAAGCTTAAAACAACAAAATATAAAGAGAAAACGAAGACAAAAATATTACAACCCCCCTGCCATAGAGGGCTGGAACTTTAAGGTCCCTTCAAACTCAAATAATTCCATGATTCTATGATTAAAATGTAACCAATTACAGTATTTCATCTTAAATTTCAGTTAAAACTGAATTGTGTTGTGATACAGTATCAAGAATACAAGGGGCACTTCAAGTTGAATTCATAGGTATTTAGTGGCATTTCAGACCTCCTGCAGTATCTGAGATGCCTGCACATGGTTTACCAGATAATACAGAACTTATGGGAGACTTCTGTCCTTCTGGAGCAAGGAGGTAGGAAGAATGACCTACAATATTTAAATGATGCTAAATATAATTTTGGCTACTAAATCTCACCCCTTTTGTCTAGGATTACCTTTGAAAGGCAACTACAAATAAAACTCTTCTGTATATCTGTTCATGTCTGATTTCTACCATACATAGCTGCTATATTAATATAGCTTAGTAAAACAGTGGAAACAGAAGTATCAAATTTTCTTTTCATTTTCAGAATTGGCAGGAGGTACATTATGTTCTGAAATTCTGCATATGGATATTGCATAGTTAATATTCTTTCATGACAATTCTGCATGTTAAATAGAGGTGCTGAGTGATTCACTATAAGTAAAGGTAATTTTAATCTCAGTGGGGCACCATCCACATCTACTGTCATGTGACAGTCAAAATGAAAGGTCTGGTGAGGATCCAGCTGGGACTTCTCAACAAAATGCCAGTGATATGGACACTGTAACCTTCTTGTTGTTTCAGGGCAAGGCTAAAGTAAATCAGGAGAAGAAAAAAGTAACATTAGTGATACCATTTACACTAAGCATACAGATTAAGGGAATTCTCTGCTATTATGGATGTCCTGTCTTTAACACGACATCATGACTCTGTTGCAGGTAGAGGGATACAGGAAACAGCATCTCATAGTGTATTTGCATATTTTGAAGAACATCACCATTTCGATGGCCATTTCAATCTAGTGCAGGTGTTTACATCAAATATGTATCAACCAATTTGTTAAGAGGAAGATTATTTTTCTACAAGATTGGCTATGGTGAAGATGTCATAAATGCATATACAAGCTAAGAAGATCTGAATTTAGATAGGATTATTAAAAAACAAAAACAAAAGCAAATTAAAAATCAGCAACTGAGCAGATTTCCTCTGACTGGAGTGCAAGTGAAACACAGTGCAAGATGACAGGCGACCGATTTTTGAACATGATGTCTTGTTGCTCTATTCAGTCAGTCAAGCAAAGGAAGTGTTGAGATCCATTTTCCCACCTTCTGGTTTGACTACTAACTACTGCGAACTTTCTGTTCAGATGTTCATATTCAAGTGGATAGATATCACACAGGAGTCAGGGTTAGGAGTAGTAAATACTGTTAAGCTGAGGCCTAGGCTTTGTTGTCATAGCCAACTTAGGCCATAACACAGCTTGCTACGTAAAATTATCAAGCTCAACAGAAATTAAACCACGTGCATAGTAGTAGCCAAATTTAAGATTGAAAAAAAATAAAAAAACAAAACCAGCCAATGAAACAAAAAAAAACAGACATCTTCTAGAGTCTTCTAGAGAGCAGAGACTGACTTCCTGACTTTTGGCAGTGTCTGAAAGACTAAGATACATTTTGGGTAAGATATGAAGAAACTAAAAGTAGTATGAGACTGTCAACAGACAAACTGAAAACTAAAATGCTGGGATGAAAATTTCCTTTGTGACAGCAACCATTTGTATTAATGATTTTGTTAGTGTGCACACAACTTCAGTGTGCAGATTAATGTCCTGTGTGGACAATCTGGCCAGTTAGGATATGCTTTTTATTTAGTTTAAGGTACTGAGTAGTCATAGATCATGCATATGCTGGAGTGATCATTCAGGACCATGGTTCACCCAGATATAATAACTGAACAGAACAGCAGTTCGGGGAATGTCTCCTGATCTAGTTGAAGGTGCTGCTGGAAGGACCCTTGCAACAGAAACTTGCATTACCACCCAGACTGCAACTGGCCTGCTCGTTTGTGGAATTTGTTTTTCCTACCTATTTACCCTGTGCCAAAGGGTTTTCAACACTCAGTATGTGACTGTCTGTGCTATCCTGCACTTATTCTTCTCTAACAGCAAGAGAAAGCCAGTCTAAGCCTGGATTGTGTAATATATAATCTAGATCTAAACAGACTAGCTCAGGCACTGGAGAAGTACAGTTGTATTAATAGGGTGCTTTCCCTGGGCTAGTGGTGCTCCTCAGACAGATGAACAGACCTAGGGGAGTACCATGCTAAAACAATCAAAGCACTCCTAGCATCCTGTGCTGTCTGCTAAGATGAAGCCTGAGAATTTTTTTTAATACAGATATTCTCTCTAAGACACTAGAAAAGTTGGGCTACATTTTCTTCATTTGCAGATGTTTTTTCTTTATTTTTATGTAGAGATTGTCATTGCTTTGGATTCAGAGAAACAGGGCAGGACTACAAGAGCAAAAGACAACAGCAGCTTTAGTCTGTCTAAATTAACTTATTCTTTTTTCTTCCTAAAAGGGCAATTATTATCTTCCTAACACCATCTAAAAACCACCCAATGGTTTCTCTTGATAAACCTTTCCTTGCATAAAGGCATAAAGGCAGAGGGAATTACCAGTATTGGGAAAATGGAAGCCTTACATTTTAAATATTTTGATTGATATGTTTTTTTCTAATTCTGTATCTTGAACTACACATTAGTCCTGGTATTGCCTTGCCAATGGAAGAAGCAGACAAAGATCTCTGTGTTTACAGGCAGGAATTTTGGTTAATTTACGGCAGTGATAGACTCATGTTAGCATCGTTTATTCTTTAGAGTAATTTCCTGCCAAAATTAAGACTGCAATGTACCATGGTAGGGATTGGTTTTAAGTACCATCTGATGTGTCATTGTAAACATTTTTCACTAAACAAAAACCATGAGACAAAAGGGAATGGCAAAAAATACTCTGGCCTTATGGGAGAAAAGCAGGTTTGCTATCCAGTGACAAAGTTGCTCCATACAATTGGAAAGATGTTACCCCAAATGAGAATCATAATTGAGGTGAAACGTAACCAAAGGCGAGTCCTAGCACCTGAGGAGCTGGCATGTCTGGAAAAGCCTGGCAATGAGGGCTCTTTTCCTAAGATATTTAGGCTTATTCAGTCCTTATGCAAAAGGAAAAACCCCAAAAGATTTCCCATAGAAAGACAGCATGAAACAGAAGCAGCAAATGGGTTTATGAATCAGAAATTTTATACTGACATAAATTTCACACAGAGAAAGTAGGTGGCAAGTAGCTCCATTTGTGCTTGATTCTGGGGACCCTCCAACTCCTTGTAAGACAGTGATGGGTACAGAGAGGGAGGGCAATGTGGAGTTTCCTTTGCGCAGGGTTGCAGGGACGTCCCAGGTGCCAGTAGGATCATGTTAGTGTACAGCCTAGGGCTGTGTATGTTTGCTTATCCTTAGGTTAATGTCCTTGCAGAAAGGTGCAACATTCTCCATCTAAGTGGCAGAGGAGGGAGAGGACAGGTACATGCCATGGTTTGGTCACATCCCTGTCTAGGCATCCAGCTGTAATAGAGAGAAGAAACAACAAAGAAGGAGCAACCACCACTCATTGCTGTAGGCATCAGCCCCTGCCCTCACCTCCCTGTCCTCTCCTCTCCGCCCTTGCTCACTTGGATGTTTGTCTGTCAGCCCGGGATGTTGTAGCCCTTTTTGTACTGATCCTGGGCCTCCCATTTTACCACCCCCCCTGTGCCATGGCCACCAGCAGTGTTATACCTGCAGTGACACAGCCATGACATCACAAGGGCTGGCACCTGCAGTTATTGCTGCGTCACTGTGACATGGCCATTATCTTCCAACATTCAAGTGAGAAGAAAAAAATGATGAATAACAATTATAATAAAACCAAAACAACTAGTATTGCTGGGGAGGAAAATTAAGTAGCTGTAGCAGCAATTTAAATGACTGCAGCGCAGCAAATGTTGAAAGAGAATTAAAAGCAGCAGGTTCTACCTACTGCCCAGTTTCCAAGATTTATGTGGTACTTGCTGCTGAGATTTGTGGGTTTGAAGACTAAATGCCAGAAGAAAGATACTTGAGGAGTTGACCAAAGGTACTATTTCACACCTTTTGAATTGAAGACACGTCCAATGCCAAACGCTGCATCTGTGAGTGTCTGACAGTGCTGAGGAGGTTTGGCTGTGCAGTTTAATTTCTATCACGGAAAAGAACCAAAGATTTTGCCAGAGACTCTCATGTGCTACATACTTCAGTTGGACTCTAGAATGAAATACATGAAGTAGCTTACATCTATTCAGTTCACTTCAGCTATTACATCCTCTTTAATTGACAAGGGGTATTGAGCACAACCTGAAACATGAGAGATTTCATCTAAACATCAGGAAACACTTTTTCACTGTGAAGGTGACTGAGCACTGACACAGAGTGCTCAGGGAGGTTGTGGAGTCTCCATCCTTGGAAATATTCAAAAGCCATCTGGGCATGATCCTGGGCAACCTGTTCTAAGTCATCCTGCTCAAGCAAGGCGTTTGACCAGGTAATCTCCAGAGGTCCCTTCTGACCTCAACCATGCAGTGATTCTGTGATCTTTGGTTCATGAAAGTTGTTGCTTTCCCTATATTTAATTTCTCTTTCATTATTTTAGTCTGGTGGGTGTTAAGGTAAAAATGGAAGCAAGGAAAACTGATTATGTGCAGAAGAGAGGTGATCTTTAAATAATCAAGCACGACTATAGATGATAATAAATTACTTCTAGTGAAATATTGCATACCCTTTAAATGCGTCAGCTGCTGCGTGTGTCAACTTCACCTACTGTTGACATTCAGAGACAGGCAAGTAGGGAAGTGGTTGGAAATTACAGGATCCTGTTGGTTAGAGATAGGGTAGAAGAGTATTCAAACATGCCCCCGGACTTCCCCCAGGACGCAATATCCAGCTCACTCAGCTGGCATGCAGAAAATTGCTAGTTGGTCTCTATTCCCTTCCCTGTTGTGTTTAACATTGACACAAGAGGAGACACTGGGTGGTAAGGTCACCCCAGCTCCCTGTTTCATCACTCTTTTTATTCCTTTGCTTCTAGGATGCCTTGCCTAATGGTGTCCAAACCATTGCTGGGTTTCAAGAAGCTCCAGGTATTTTGCCTGCTATTGATTGTACTGCACTTTGCACACTCTACACAAGACTAGGCAAAATGCATTAAGAAAATAACTTCTTGCTGTTGGCTACCATGTAATGGTTTCATATTAGATTCAAGGAGTTAATGTGATCAGGTGATGAAGTGTGGCACTTCACTTCCAATAGCTGTGATGATCTTGTGATAATTACTGTTGATCACTGTCTCCCCAGTCCATTGTCAGAGGTAGCATATAATAGCAAATATCACACTTTCTTTTATGGTTTAATGTTATTGGGTTTTTGTTTGTTTCTTTGTTTTCAGGATGACAAAGGATAACTTTTTAAAAAAGCAAGCACAAATAGAAATGAGAGAGCCAGCACCATCCAGTGTATTACTCACATTCCTTAGCTGCCTCTGTTGCTTAATGTGTTAACTTTATCTGCTGCTGGCATATGCAAACAGTCTCTGGAAATGTGGTTGCTGTACAGGAAGCAAGGGTTGTATAAAAATAGTCACTGTGGTAATAAAGTATGGTAGATGTCTTCCAAGATGGAGAGAAACACGTATCTGCTACTCAGAGAAACACATGGTCCCACACAGTTGATCACAGCAGAATTGTATTGATTTGAGAAAATTTTAAAACTTGTTTCTCAGTGTGTAAAAGAGAAATCATGTTTCCAAAGGGCAAGTGTGGGACAGGATATAAACAAGAACAAAATAAAACAGAAGCCACAGAAATCTACTGAACAAACTGATCAGTCTGTTTTGTTTCTTTTGGTTTTAATCGGATTCTCATTTTCCTCCCCCTTTATGGATGATTAGGCTCTCAGGGCAGTTTGAGAGGACTGGTAAGCTGATGTCATCAAAGGCTGTGACCTACTTCAGTCCTTTCTCCTTCCGCTGTTTTCAGAAACTGGTAGTCTTTCAAAAGGAAACATGAGAGAAATGGGTCTGTCAAGTTTTAATGATGCAGAAAACAACAAGGTAAACATGTTTTAATGTGATAGTCTTTCTGTGCTACACATGAAATACAAAAAGGCAAAAAGGGATTTAAAAGTTCACCTTTAAGGCATCCAATTCTAAGTTTTCAATAAAAAGTACACCGCTCACTGAGAAACAAGCTCTTTGATTATTTTTTCTAGCCCCCAGAGAAGCAGCAGTGAAATCATGAGGACCATTATAAGATGTGAGCAAGAAGCAGCACCCAAGGAAATGAAAAAAATATTAGAATTGTTATTATGTGTGCTTACAATAGAAGTATTGCATAGTAGATAAGAACACTGGGAGGATGATTTTTTTCCTATCTTGCGTTATATCTTTCTGAACAAAACCCCTGTGTAGACAACAGAAGCTTGTTCTAATAACAAAAATGTTGCCTGAAATGAAATTCTTGACATACCAATCATTCTCAGTAGCAAAACCATTTTTCATTTAAAACATGTTTTGGAGTAGGCTTTAATGAATGTCTCAAACCAACTCATCTAGCTTATTTTCTCAAGAATGGGATTATTTAAATAAATTTAATAGAAAATCTACCACAGAGAAACCACAAATATGCCCTGCCAGATCAGATTATATATTTTTAAAGGACAAAAGGGTACACGCTTCCTTCAAAACTACTTGAACTTTCTTAGCTCAAATGGATGATGGTTTTCATTAAAATTAATTGCCCACAGTGAAAACTCCTCCCATTGCATCACAGCCAAGGAGAGTTTCCAAAGTAAACATGCTTCAGATTAAATGCTGTGAAAGGAGGAACTTTTTTCTGCTATAGCTACAGCTTCTCTCTCACTTTGAAGGAACCCTTAAAATCTAATATAACATAGTTGAATAACTCCTTATATAATCTGTTATCTCAGTCTGTGAATTCATTTGCTATAATAACTTAATGGAAAATTTAAAGTGATAACTTAGAAGTGATATTACCAAGGTCTACAATGGTCTTCATTTTAGCATTGCTAAAAGTGAGTTTGGTGCATGTTCTGTGATACATGCCCAGGGTATTGCTCGTCCCTACAGAAGACAAATCAAACCTTGTAACCCAGCAGTGGACAACGAGGGTAAAAGATCTTGTCTTAGGGAAAAAAAATGCATCAGTAGACAACAGTGATTGAGTTTCCACTTCTGTAAGTGCTATTTTAGATGCATGCACACACATGCAGATTTGTGCACACATACATACATTTATTCATTATTCAACAGTGCTGTTACTTACTCCACCCCAAAATGGTCCATTCTGTGTTATTAGAATTGTATGTAATTAATTTCTTTGCATAATTTGTCTTGAAAGAAGAAAAAAATCCTCTATACATTAAATACTCAGGTTGTTTTTTACATAGATAAACAGAATGCCAGATTATACCTCAGCTTGCTCCCAAAAATTCACAAGAAAATTATATTGGTATATCATTCCACCAGGAATGCTAACCTGTATATACCAGCCATTCCAGAACAAACAAATGGTAAAGAAACATCTTTAGGTTCAACTTCATTTTTTGTCTGTGGGTGCTTCATGAAACATTTGAAATCAGGAAAAGGAAAATAGAAAATAGAATTAGAAGGCTTTTTGACTTTTCAGCTAGCTCAGTGGTTTTCAGAAAGACACAAGTGAATTCCATTTATCTCATATTAGAAAGGAAATAGTATTTCCCATACTACTTAAAAACAAACAAACAAACAACAAAAAAACCCCAAACCCCAGAATTTTAGCTTGTGTGGTATAGCTTTGTTGTACTGTGTGTCTCTCAGACAAGTGAATGCCTCTGTGTTGTCTTTCTTGATACTTCAGCATTCCTCAGGAGGGTGAGAAGTCAGCAAAGCTATAAAGAAAACTGCCTATGACTCAAGGCTTTCAGAGGGCACCAGGAGAGAGCACTGATGGGCAGTGCAATGCACACAGTGTCAGCTGCAGCCTGACTCCACAGCATTCAGATGCCTGGATTGCACTCAGAAAGCAACATTCAACACAATCTTTCCCTGGCCTGCGTTAAATAATAATAGCATTATTAAGACAAAGTAGTGGCCCTTTTAAAGACAGGGAATCTATGCCAAATATAATGGTCAAACCAGACTGACAAGTAGACTGGGAGCAAATAGGAAGGGCAACAGAAAAGGGTGGCAGAATCACAGAATGTTTGAGGGGTGGAAGGACCTCTGGAGATCACCTAGTCCAACCCAACTACTAAATGTAAGCAGAGATTTCTGCAGTAGACATAAAGAAAAAAAAATTCCAAGCAATTTAAAATGGGAAATTGCTTTGTGTCACATTGCACTTACATTTTATGCTGGAAAATAAAACAGGTCCCTGAAACCCGACAGTTGTCTGTAGTAGCAAGTTCTTGCTGAGCTGAGGAAAAAAGACAGATGTCTTATAGACAGGCAAGCAGCTGCTTTCCAGCCATTTAATTGCTATTTTATATCCAATATCTAGCTCAAATGTGCCACAGAGCTATTATTTATTTATATCACGTGACTTATTACTTACAGGGTGGAATTTAACTTTTAAGTTATTGTTACAAATTTGTCTTCAAGCCTCCTTCACCTGTCCTATTTTACTCTCCATCTGTCCTCTTAAACCAGAGAACAAAACAATTATGCTTGTCTATTTAATAAAATGTGCAACTCAAGTTATTATTTATCTTTATCTAAAGGACAAATATAGTCAGACCTCCCTTGACAAATGAAATTCTTATTGTAACTTTCATTATCACTGGAATAATAACATATTATTTTTATTTGTTTTGACTATTGGCAACCTGTCTCAAAAATGCAAAAATATCTCAACGTAGTTTTTTTCCTTAAGTGAGTTAGTTCAGTCTCATACATCATATCCAACTATTAATTATTCTAGTCTGAGGTATACACAGAAACACACTTGGAAAGTGGAAAGAAGATTCAAGTCTGTTGCACAAATCTTCATGTTGGTCCTATGCAACCTATTCATTACAAGGACTCCACCTCAGAGTGGTCAGCCTGGTCAGCTGCATATTCTTTGACATCAGGAATGTTTTGGTGGGTGTGCAGTAGTGTGGGTAGTGTCCAGACAGTACCTGATGGGCAGTTCGTCATAATAAATATATCTATGGAGGGTGAGGGTAAGCAACTGCTTAAGGACAGGTCTTAAACAGAAAAAGAGTAAACTTCCTCTGAAATGTTTTGGTGGGTGTGCTGCTTCCAAGCACCTGCTGCAACAATACATAGATTTTCACAGTTGTGACAAATCGATAGAGTTCCTCAAGGACTTCCATACAGTTACTGAATGCTTCTGATTCCCCTTCTACAAAAAGGACATCAAAACCAAGAAAAAAAATGATATTACATCATCTGCTTCCTTTAGAAGTACTGGGTTATAAATGTCTTTTAGATATACTGACTATAAAATTTGACATCACCCTAAATTTCAGGGTCCCATGACAATGATTCCCAATAGCAATTGATCTCATCTACCTGCTAATCCGTAATCTCTGATTAATTTAACATGCCAGTCTCTTAAGCAGCTTTCAAATACTTCTAGATTTAAAAATATAGTAGTAAGACAAATGTAGAAGAGTAGTTTGCCAGAAAATGTATTTCCCATTTGCTTATCAAATATACACTTTTTCCCAAAGACATTACATCAACTTGAGGACTTGAAATGAAGGATTTAATGTGATTTATTAATGCAAAATCCATTTGTAAGGCCTTAGTTCCTCAGTATTAAAAGCCAGATCCGTATCTTTAGCAGGCCTAAGCATTGACTTTTAAGGTCGAGGATGGATAAGGTAATGCATTATACAGTGACTTGGTCACATATCAGAAATGTTTTCTATCATTCTAACACTTCTATATATACCCTTCAGAGACCAACTTGTTTAGCTGCACTGTAAGTAAACCGTCTTTTTGAGAGAAGGAAAGGAAATGAAAAATTATTCCAATGTAACTCATAAATACCTTTAAAATTTTCCTGAAAACATTCACTGCATTGTGTTTCATGAACAGACTATGTGCCAGTTTGGTGTGGTACAGTTAGCCTACAGATATCAGCAGTACTGTGAAAGCTTATCTTACTTCTGTTACTATGATATAGATGGGAAATGACAGTGGGAGAATCCTTCAAAATCTCTCATATTTTTAAGGTGAAAGGCTTTGCTGGAGTTGGGAGCAGTCTGCCCCAGTGACAGCTCAGCTATCTGTTATTGAATTGCTTTTTAACACTCTATTATCAATTCTTCCATCCTCTCCCTGAAAATAACATTCATCCATGGGGACTAAAATACCTGGGAATAGTCTTTCAGCCAGGAACTGTTTCCAGACACTACCTGATGGGCAGTTCGTCATAATAAATATATCTATGGAGGGTGAGGGTAAGCAGCTGCTTAAGGACAGGTCTTAAACAGAAAAAGAGTAAACTTCCTATGAAATGTTTTAGATAGTTCTAAAAGTGAAATGACACACTTTTTACAAAATGCTGTGTGCTTTTCGGCCACTCTGAATAAAATCCTAAAGCCCTCTGTCACACAGATGTTTTGTCACACACTCTAGAGCTGTTGCTACTCAACAGGACAGGTGTTACAACTCCTAGGCAGTAATAAGCTATTGCATAAATGTAGGATGGCATATTTTCCATTGAGTTAACAGTTTTCAAGTAAAAAAAATCCAGGACTTTGGTAGACAAGAAGGAGTAGAAGCTAAATGTAAAGGTCACTCATGAAAATATCTACAGTCTGAGGTGTCACAGGAGCTTACCAGTGCCTAGTACCAAACTCTGAGGTGCAGTAGAGATTGGGTCATACCAGGGCAGGCAGGGAGACTGGGGAGATGGAAATTGATTTATTTTCCTCCAGGATTGTCTCCCCAATGCAGGATGGCAAGTGTTTTTTCACAGCTGCATGGCTTTACCAACTCCCATTCATCTCATTATCTTTCATAAGCTCCTCACTCCTTTTCTGAAAAAAGAAAACCAACCAAACAAAACCAGACAGCTACATGGGCACTCTTGTGCCTGTGCTTGAGTAGATGATTATTGTTGTCTATGTATAGATGCACACAAGT
Source organism: Streptopelia decaocto (assembly GCF_964273445.1). Lineage (NCBI taxonomy): Eukaryota > Metazoa > Chordata > Aves > Columbiformes > Columbidae > Streptopelia > Streptopelia decaocto. The sequence continues at coordinate 87,393,824 of NC_138656.1, forward strand.
TTTCTTATTGAATTACATCCTGTGTTTTTTCAGATATTTGCTCTAAATTATCACAAATATTTCAAGTTTTAATCCTCTACCTGCCTTTCCTCCTATCATTTGCAAATGTAATAAGCACCCTCACTTTTCCATTCACCAAGTCATTGAAGAAAATATCAACTAATTCTGGAATAAGGACAGGTTAATGAAAAAAACCTACTCAGTGTATTGTTGTAGTTTGATTTCTTTCCCTTGCAGCATTTTCACCTAGACCATATGTTCCTAGCTTACTTATGAGAATTTTTGAGGAGACCATGTCTGAAGACTCACTAAAATCAAGATGTGACATCGACTGTTATTTCTGAAGTCACATGAAGTATTATCCCGTGGCAGAATTGGATTGTTTTCACATGACATGGTTTTTATTGACCACCCCTTTCTCTTTATGTACTATTTCTGAATGTTCACAACCAGCATGTTAGCTATGTTTCCCTCTTTCTACAGAAATTGTAACTGACTGACTGACTGCCTGGCTTGTAATTTTGACTTGTACTTTTTTATTTTTTATTTTTTTTTTTTTTTAAGAGAAGCAGTCTTTCTACCCTTTTCTAGGCATCTTGGACAAGCCGATGAGAACATATCTCACTTGTATTACTTTAAATATATTTTTTCACCTTTCAAGGGAGTTCTTGCCCTTTTTGTTGTGGATGCCAGTTTTGTGATACCATCTGATCACAACCGACCTTTTGAGTTAAACAAAAAAGGAACAAAACCTACCAGCTCTCCAGGCACTGTTTGCCAATAGACATCACTCTTTGGAGAAGTGGACCATGTCTTTCCTTAGCTTCCTCTACCTGTTAGAGCACTAACACTTTCAGAAGGAAACATCACCTATGCATCACAGGCTTCCACTCTTTGCTTTTGACTTTCTCTCTGGCCTCAAATGCTCATCCATTCATCTTTCTTAAAAGTCTTTTCCTTGGCTAGTGATCTTCAACTCCTAGCCTTCCTCCACACTGCCATAACTTGCAATTTTGCATAGTTTCATTTGCATAGTTTTGCATAAACTTGCATTTAACATAGTTCCTTTAAAGAACGGCCTACTATGCTTAACTGTCTCTCGGAATCATCTCCCACAGAATCTCACTTACTCGTTCTCTGAATTTCCATAATCTGCTCTGCTGAAGCACATTGCAGCTCTTCCTGTTTGCTATGAATTCTGCTGCTTCATGATCACTCATGAAGTGCCCAAGTTGTTTTTAAGTGTTACTTTTCCTTTAGGCTCTACTGAATTATGAGGATCAAATCTGGAAAATGTCAACTCTCTTTGCTTTTTCCAACTTCTATGTAAAAAAATTTCCACTAAAACTTTTCAAAGTTTATCCAAACTGCTTGAGCAAAGCTATATTCCCTTCCCAACATGGTTTTTTTTGTAATCAAAGTATGCTGATGGCACTGAGTACTGGGGCTTGGAAAATTCTGTTCACAAAAGACTCATCATGTGCCTCCTTTGACAGGTGGCCCATTATGGACTCCCATCAGAATCTCAGCACTTTTTTTCCCTTTAAATGTTACTCAGGGACTATGAGGCAGCCTGTGTCCCTCTTTATTCTTAACTTCAAAGTGACATCTCCATGTAAGGTAACACATAAGGTAACTACAAACCAGTCAGCCTCACCTCCATCCCTCGAAAGATGATGGAACAGCTCATTCTTGATGTCAGCTCTAAGCATGCGGAGGAGAATAAGATTATCAGGAATAGTCAACAAGGATTCATCAAGGGGAAATAATTCTTGACCAATCTGATAGCCTTCTATGATGGCATGACTGGCTGGGTAGTTGAGGAGAGAGCAGTGGTTGTTGTCTACTTTGACCTCAGCAAGGCTTTTGACACCATCTCCCATGACATCTTCAAAGTTAAGCTCAGGAAGTGCGGGTTAGATGAGTGAGATCAATTAAGAACTGGCTGAATGGCAGAGCTTAGAGGGTTGTGATCAGCTGTGCAAAGTCTGGTTGGAGGCCTGCGGCTAGTGGTGTTGCCCAGGGATCAGTACTGGGTGCAGTCTTGTTCAACCTATTCATCAATGACCTGGATGAAGGGACAGAGTACACCTTCAGCAAATTTGTTGATGATAAAAAACTGGGAGGAAAGGTTGATACACCAGAAGACTGTGCTGCCAGAGACTTGGGCATTCTTGAGAGTTGGGTGGAGAGGAAGATAATGAAGTTCTATGAAGGCAAGTGTAGGGTTCTGTGCCTAGGGATGAATAACCCCAGGCACCAGTACAGGTCAGGGGTTGACCTGCTGGAAAGCAACTTCACAGAGAAGGACCTGGGAGTCCTGGTGGACAACAGGCTGACCATGTACCCTTGCAGCCAAGAAGGCCAATGGCATATTGGGGCACATCAGGAAGAGTGTGGCCAGCAGGTCAAAGGAGGTAATCGTCCCCTTCTACTCTGCCTTGGTGAGGTCACATTTGGACTACTGTGTCCAGTTCTGGGGTCCCCAGTTCAAGAAAGACTAGGAACTACTGGAGACAGTTTAGTTACTGGGGTAGTAGTCCAGGTTACAAAGATGACTGGAGGACTGAAGCATCCAAATTCCTGAAAGTGTTAGACCTTCTGGTAACCTAAAAAGATCTCTGGTATTGATTTGTAATAAATCCTAGAATACCAGATAAATCTCAAAGATCCAAAAAGTATTAATATTGAACAATAAGGATTAACAAGATGACAATGATACTTACAGGTTAGCTGTTTGGAACTGTTGTAAGCATAATAAAGAAGCATGATTAAAAAATGGACAGAAAATCAACTACAGCACTGACTGTTAGGTATCTTTCATATGTACTTGTGTGAAAAAATACATTAATGACCAGAACACTTGCAAATCAAAAGAGGGTTATACCAGATCAGTCTTAGGTTCTCAGCATGATCACTGTAAGCAGAAGCTGAGCAACCATTTGGTTTCACTTATTGGCATAATCTGGTGTGATATGGGAGTCATTCGAGTGGCATTGAGAGAGAAGAGATACCACAGCATGAAACCACAGTGAGAATGAGATCAGATTGAGACTGTGCAAATCAGACTGCAGATCAGAATCGCAGGCAGAGCATTTAATGTCACATGATGATGCTTAACACTGAGGGAAAGGGAGGTTGTGGGCTTGACAAACAGCCAGTAGCTCAGGAAGACTGAGAGATTTCATTTCTCTCCAAGGATTTTTAGAGAGGAATCCCCCTGAAGAGCTCAGCCTCCAGCAAATGAGATGGGGGTCGCCTTCCATTCTGAAGTACTGGAATATCACCAGTCCGTGTACCAAAATAAATGCATGTTTTATCTGTTTCAAAATATTGAGTTTGCTTATGTGTTTGTTGGATTTCACGTACTTTCTTAGAAATAACAGTATTTTAAATATTGCGTACGAGAAACTGCTACTAATGACTTTCTCTTAAATGTAAATAAGAGTTCATTTTGAAAGAGATAAAGATGTGTACATAGTAAAACTTGCACTGTGCCTTCCAGTGGCAGTTTTTCAAATTGTTCAATGATTTGGAAACAAATAAGTGTTCTACATTATTTGGCAGCACTGATTTTAAAATACATTTTAAAAAATATGTAATTCTGTGATGTTGATAATAATTCAATACTTATACCTGGCAAAATGTAAATATAGTCTTCTATAAACCAATGATTTTTCACAGCTTGAAAGTGGTGCTCATGAATCTTACTGTATCTTTCCAAACTATCTACTGGAAACAACCCAAAACCTGGCACACAAGATTGAAATATTTATTTTGCAGATAAAATTGAAATATAAATATTACTAAAATAGCCTCAGAAGACTCAATACATATTTTATTCACTGGATACTAGCAATTACATTAAAAATACAATAAGCAGAAAGAAATCAAATGTTTTGAAAGAAAACTGCATCTTTCCACACTCAAGACATTTGAAGTAGTAGTTTTTAAAAGGGTTCCTATGAAACCAAATTTCAGAGCATGCTGTGGATGCTCACTGCAATTAATAAGTTAAAATACATCACCTTCCTTACACATCCGTTCTTGTGTTGGGCAGCTAGAGAGCTAACAGGTCAAACAGGTATGTGCTGCTGACAGCATCTACCAGGAATTTGCTCCCAACCTATGGAAGTGGCCTCACTCCTTAGATGGTTCTAAATGCAATGTTACTGGATGCTCCTGTAGCAAGGCATGAAAATAGTCCAGCTTCTGCCTTAGTCAAAACAGAAAATAGTGCTTTATCTGATCAGACCTAGCCTCAGATGTTACATTTTTGTGATTTTCATATATATAATTTTAAAATATCTATTTTTTAATTTAGCATGTCTTCACTGACCTGTTCACACATGCACAATTCACACAGGCAGAACGATACAAATCAACAGCTTCACCACTTAACGAAACAACACTTGTCATGTTTTTATATGCAAATAAAATCAACATTTTACAGGCAGCTCTATGACAAAAATAAAAGTATGTAGGGTTTTGCACAACTCAACAGATGCTATGCCAGTTTGAGTAGTGTTGTCCTTCTCAATAGCTGAAGCATAACAATACAAAGAACTTTGTTCAATAAACAGCTCATAACACATGCTCATGAGTAGGTGAATGTACTGGAAGATTATTTCTCTCAATCAATCATATTTAGAATTGATGCAGGTAACAGAACAGGTTATTTTCGAAAGCTATATGCAATTCATTGATGATCCATTCTTAGCAGCTGCAAATTAAAGCGCTTAAGATGGAAGACATCTGAACTTATCTAATAAGGCAATAATTCGAAGAAATAATAGAAAGTGAATTTATCCCCATGGCACTGGAAAAAACTCTGAATGACCATGTTCCAGATGTAACTTTTATTTGGCTAGTCAAACATGTAAGTCTGGATTTCTTTCTGATATAAGGCACAAGCACCCACTTCACTATCACAAGAGTTCAAGATTTAGTCCATTACAGAAGCTCATGCCACTCTGGGATTCAACTTTAATCACTAGCAAATATTTAAACAAATAAACTCTTAGATAAACATGAAAACTCTTGAAGTGCTCTGATCTCCCTCTTTTATTTATTTTTTTTTTTTAAGAAAAATAACTGTTCCAGCAGTATAGATTAATTTTTTATACTGTGACAACAGAAGGCTTTTGGCTCTCTGTATGGGGATATATCGGAAGATTTGGCGAGGAGGTTAGTTAAATGTAAATACACTCAAGTGACTTGCACCTGTCTGTAGGAAAAGCACATACATCACACTAATAGTTTTACTGACCTTGTGTGCTTGATGAGTAGAACCTCTGTGTTAGAGAACATAGGCCTGTGAGAAACTCCAGGCACCTTATCACTATGTCTGAGATTCCTGCTTTGTTGTGAGAAAGAGCGGGAGGCTGCGCCTGCCTGAAGCCTTGAAATACAGGCGAGCTCAGCAGGCCTGGTGATCTTCCAGCAGGGCTGAACTGACCAGCGCCTGCGTCCCCGCTTCTGTCACCTCTGCCTGGGAGCTCAGGTGTGGCTTCGGAGATCCCCCAGTAGAGAGGGAACTAAAATAAAACTTGCTCTGCAATGCATTTGTGGCCTCTGGCTCTTCTTGCGACGGCCTGCATATGTGTACACACTTTCCCAAAATGTCTTCTTTGAATTCTGCCCTTGTAACAATGTTGTAATAAAGCTCAGTAGGATCTGTACAACTGTAAATACAACTTAACATTGACTACTGTAAAAATAAATTGTTTAAGGTTTCTTACATTTACTCTCAAGTATTACATGTAGAATATCCATTATTTATTACAAAGACTGTTCATATTCTTGAGTAACATCATATGACCTGGTCATTTTAACACAGCACCTCCTCTGACTCACTTCCACTGAACCCTGTGTTTATTGGAGCAAAGATTTCAAAATACCATTTATAGACTGGTCTTTCCACAGACTTCATAGTAATTTACAGTAATATACAATACTATGATAAGAAGGATATAAACTTTGACTTGAAAAGAGAAATTTTGGAGCAAAGGCAAATTTGAAACTGGCCACAATCTTGATCAAATATTTTTTTGTACTTAAGCCGTCATGATCATTTGCTATCTGTGAAATGCAGTAGGTTTTGAAAAACCATCCAACACAGCACTATCCTGTTGATAGATTGTACGTGGGTTGGTGATTCAGATATATTTGTATATCACCTTACATTTAGAAGGTATTTGCCAATTATCACCATACATCCCATCAGATATACAGCTGAAGCTGAGAAAGAAAATGCAGAAGTCATCTGACACTTTAAATGTCATTAACACTTCACAAAATCCATCATTCCCATTAAAAAGGAGACTACATCTAAATATTTGTAGTTTACCTACTTTTCTAAGTTTTCTTGAACAACCGTCAAAGGTTTGAACCCTATTTTTCAAACCTTAAACCTATGGCTAATCGACTGAACCTCCGTGTGCAAGTGATTTACCCAGCCCAAAGTTGAATACATTTGCTGCCTCAGCTGCCATCTTTACTGTCTGTAATTCTGTCATTTCTAGGAATCTGCTCCTCTGCAGTCCTTGTCTAAGTCTGTACCGATGAACAAACAGGACCAGGGGATCTGCCTGACCATTGGCATGTAATTGTTTGCACTGTGAATTCGTTAGCATGCTCCAGGGTTTTGCATCAGCACAGCTAGAGTTCCTCCCAGGCATGGGAGGTTTAGGTTTAGCATGAGCCAGTGACCGCGTCCTGTAGACAGTATGGATACTGACACTGTTTTGAGATGTAAGAAAATTCAGGCCCATGTTGTACCAGGTGGCCTCAGGGACAGAGAGTAGCCCTTGACCTACCTTATTTACAATTAGAGATGTTGCCATATTTTCAGGCAGTTCTTATCCTTCCACAAATCTATCGTAGTTCACCCCTTCCAGGAATTAGTGGAATCTTCCATCCTCGGTACAGCACATCCCTCACTCTATTACACCTTTATTAAGAGTTTTTAGCTCTGCAATGTCTGGGGAGGTTGGTTAAGAACTTGAAAATTAATGATACTGCACTTAGAAAGGGTTAACATATTTATGTTAACTTCTAACTTGTGCTTTTGAAGGCAAGCCCTATTATCAGTGGACTACAAATCACTTACAAAAATGTACCTCACTGTGCATAACGCTGTTTCTAAAGGGACTACGCTTTGGGACCTGGCTACCCAGCTTAAGGTTTTCACTCTCTGAAGCACTGATTGCCTTAAGATGTATATGTTCAAAGTATTTTTCATTGCTCATAGCCAGAATTAGTGGTATGAATTGAGTGCACCAAACTATTTAATGCCACTAAATATTCTAAACCATAAGGCCCATAGGGTACTAGTGCCTGTTGCTTCTTTCTTATTGAGAATGTACCAGATTGTCAGAAGCTATTTGATAAGATTTACTAGTCTTGAGGAATCCTTCCACAGTTACGAGAGACCTACCTCATGTCTGTGTTTGTTATGAAAAGTCATTTTAAAATGTGCAGAAAAAATTCCTAATATACTACTGCAGCCCTAATCAAAACCTCCAGCCTCTCGTTTAAGCAAAGAAAACTAGCAAACTCTAAATTACTCAGGATGATAAAATGTGCCAAAGCTACAGAGCCCAGAAGAGGATGTAACTTACATAAAACAGAGACTTAGAAATAATTTTTCAAAAAGTTATAACCTGGACTGTCAAACTCCTGTGATATACAGGCCAGGGAGTCACAATTTCAGAAAGCGATTTTAAGATGCTGTAGTTACCCTTCATTTTTAACATAATTCCATTTCTTTGTTAATTTCCTACCTGACATTTACCACACACAAAGTCATCATGGGATGTATAGTTAGAATTATGTATCTGCTGTAGAATTACATGCAGTTAGACTCACAGACCTGTTTACCTAAAAGAAGGTACTGTTTTATAAAGGATGATTTGAAGTATTATTTACAGAATTGTTCTTTTTAAGGGACAGTGAATCTGATAACTGTTCCCTGTCTTCTTGAATAGATGTTTTAAAGACATTTTGTGTCTTGCTCATACCAAGACCAATACTGGAATTCTTGTCATTGTCAGCCTCTGCATAAAATACCCGCCTATACTTTGTAAATAATTCGCATGCAGATGAAGAAATAGCTAAAACTGAATGTCAGATACATTTGTTATATGATTAAGAGTAAATGTACTTCTGTGTGAAATGCATGGATGCTAATTATCTATACACAAGATACTATCTAGTTTCTACTGACATTATCTGTGTCTGAAATCCTCAAAGCATCTCTTTCAGTTGCTACTTTTTCATTCTTTTCTCTAGAAAAATATATAATTTATCTGTGCCATAAATATTGTGTACACTGATGTATCCTATTTTCTGGCAATGATTTAATAGTTCATTAGCATCTTGTTTACTTACTGCTTCATTTGCTGCCAAAGTAAGTTTTAACTAAACTCTATCACATACTTTTCTCCATAAATAAGGATTTTTCTGCAGACTGTCCTGCTCTACTGCTCCCTCAGCCCCTAGATATTTGTCCTTCCAAACTGTTCAATTACACCTCAAGCTGTAGCTTAACAAGTATTTCTTTAAACATCAGTCTAATCTAAACAGATGTTCCATTCTCTTCCTTCTCTTATTCCTACTCTAGCTTCTTGTGCAGCCACAGACTGAAACAGCTCAAAAAATGCATCCACATTTTTCCATGTTCTTTCTAAGCCTGCTCAGCCCTTGACTTGTCTTGCTGTACAGCCTCCCAGCAGCTAGGCCAGTGTAAACTGAAGTAGCATGTGAATAAGAGGTAGCAACCAAGGACCAAGGTTTTGAAAAATCTGGCTCTCCTACCAAAAGAAATACCCATCAAAATGCACCCTTCACTATTCATACTTTACTCACATTCCTAGTACTACCATACTGGAATGCTTTAGAACTGTCAGGGTGCTTCTCTCAACAAAAATTGTGTGAGATAGGTCTTTTATTTATGATCTCTACTCTATAGAAGAAAAATTCACAGGGAATAAAGATTTTTCCTATGTATTTAGAAATCAAAGACTGGAAAGGCATGTTATCAAGTCATGATGGTGACAAACTCCTCGTGGTGATATCTGAGTCAGTACCCAGCATGAGACTGGTTTGGAGTAATGGAAAGTACGTGTGATCTGGGATGGGGAATATCTTCAGTCTTTGTCAAGAGTCTCCTAATTTGCCAAGTTAATCTGATCTTGTTCCACAATGAGATTATATCTGTGTAGGCATTAATGCTGGCAGGAGGTATTTAAGGCCCTACTTTGTTGCTTCTGCTTGTTAGGAAGCTTTTAGTATTCAAGGCCATGAAAAGCCAAAAGAAAAGACAGGATGCTATAGGGGTTTAGTACCCTATAAGCTCTGGAGCCAAATTTTCTTCTCCCTATCCTCTATCAATAATTCTGCTAAGTAGGTTCCTTCTGTTGCCAGAGCCTAAAGCCACCTCTGCAGGCAACCACATGGCATAATTCCTTTCATAAAGTGATCAAACTCCAGTCTAAAAGCATTTAGGCTTTTTGCCCAGGTTTTCCAACTGGAAGGTTGTTCCTGAATTACAATACTCTGATAATTAGGAATGACAGTTGAACTTCCTGCCTAGGTTTATTGATGGTTTGTTTATACATATTTATGTACTTGTGCCAGAACTGTCCCTAAGTTAAGTAGCTCTTATCCTTCCCTTCCCATTTATCTGCCCTCCTCAGTGTTTTTATGGACAGAAATTATACCTTTTCAGTCTTTTTTTCCTTGGTTAAATAATCCAAGCTCTTCTGTTACTCTTCCTTAGACTCCCCATTGACCTAAGCATCATGATAGTTCATCTCTGTACATGCCTTGATCTGAACTCACCTTTCCTGAACACTGGCAATGAGGTGTGCATAGATCTTGAAGAGGCAGACACAGTCAAGATTTTAAGAATTTAGGCATTATCTGCCAGTCTGCCTGTAACCCAGCAACTTAAACACACTCACGAAGAAATTGTTTGTGGGAGCCCAATAACCAACAGAGCCTGAAATTTCTCCCCTACTTCCCTCCATTCTGCTTCTAAAGTAAATATCACCCCTCTGAATATTTTGAAAGAATTCCAGAAGATTAGGAATTTTTTTTTCACAAGACCTAATAAGGATTTGAACTCTCTTCAGTATAAGCATTCTTGATCTTCCCTCTAACAATATAAACTATAGTTCTTTGCTAGTGTGCTTGGTCCAGATCAGTTTTTGAAGACTCAAGCAATACAGTGTAGGAAAATCTATCAGTTTCTTGCTCTAGGTTGGGTTTTAATGAATATTAAATTTAGCAACAGTTTGGATAAGAAAAAAAAAGTTGAAAGGAAATGAAAACCTGTAGAATTCTTATCCTTTTTTTCTTATCTGTTATTCCCTCAGTCTTATCTGAACTCACCCCTTTATGCAACAGCAGAAGTCTGGGATGTGATTTTACCGTAGGTGCTTTGCTTGCCTGAGCTCTACGCAGAGGAGAAACCACTTCAAGGTTCAGTATTTGGACAGCCTTGCTGAAACTAAGCAGTCTGAGCTTTCCATTCCAGTCCTACTGAAACCACAGAGTGAGCAAATATATCTCTTTTCAAGAAAAGAAGCGAACATCTACATCCAGTAATGAGGTAATCACAGTTCTAACTACCCAATTTCCAGTACAAGGGTTGATTTATTGGTAGGAAGGTACAGTCTGATGTAGCATTGCAAGAGCAGAGCTTCATACCCAAGAGTATAAGAATATAACCACCACTTTTTAGCTAAAATAATGGTCTACTCATTTTGAAGATGTGACTAAGAGAGCTGCAAATTTTTTCTTTATGTTTCAAAATGAAGCTGTCATTGCAAATATAAACCACAAAATTCCTTAATTTCTTTCCTCTGTGAATTCCAAAGAAGCTAATCAACATGATAAAGCAATTTAGTTTAGCTAGGTGTACTAGCTAAATGCTTATTTTCCTTTTCCTTTTCATTTAATTCAGTCTTGGTTGACAACTAATTTCTTCTTTTTTATCAGATGACATTTCAAAATGCTAAAAAGGAAATGAAAATGACTTAAAAAAAATCAGAAGCATAGCTTGTCCATCAAACAATCAACAACTAAATCTGTCCAGAGACAACAATTTGAAAGGAAAATCTATAAAATAAGATGTGTGGACACAGTTTCAGGTTTTGGTCGAAAGTCAATCTATAAAGTCAGTGGAGCAATTTAAAGAAGAAAATCAAATTCAGCTGAAATAAATACTGAGTACTGTCAGTACTCTTTAAATTAGAAATAGCTATTAGAATAGCTGTTAGAACTAGATCTATGTTTTACTTTTTTTTTTTTTTTTTTACATTTATTCAGATGTAACTACTTTTCCATGAATTATTTCTTCGCATTCCTATGTATACTCCATTATAAACCTCATGCTGATAAATGATTAAAAAAATAATTATAATTGCAACAGCAGTCAACATCCATGCTTTATTTGGACCACTGGTGTCCAGCTGAGAAACAACCTGAGACTCTTTCACTTTCCAGCTTGAATAGGAAATTAATTTGAAGGTTATAAGAGTTACATGCCATTCCCAAATATGCAGGTCTTTAAGAAGCAGCAGGAAATTCTGTAGTCTCTTCGAATATAGGAGAACATTGAAAGAGCTACTTAAAAAAAAATCTTGCTCCTGATACTATGACACAAGCTCCATTTGTTGAGACCATTTCTATGCTGACAATAAAAAAAAAGGTCAGAGAGTGAATTCAGACTCCAAATTACTGATTGCCCAGAAGGCTTGCTCTGAGAGAACATTGATGATATGTTCATTAAGCAGAAGTCAAGAGGAATTCCATGTGCTGAAGTGTATGGATAAATGTCTGAAAGCTGGAAAGAATATCACGGAATTTATGAGGGTATGGACACAAAGAAGATGATTTCTATGTAAAAAAGCATTTTCACACTGGAAGAAAGCAGCTTCTTGTCCCAGAGAAATGAATCAGAGGTTGTCTGTTCTTTAGATGTAAGACTCAAGATAGGACATAGAGTGTGCCTGCTAAAATACTTCTTCCGTCACATTCATTAGTTTCTGTAGCTTCAGTGAATATTTCTGGAAAGATCAGAATGGTGAACAGAAAGGAGAGGAGAGGTGCAGAAAGAAGGATCAGTGTAAGTCAGGGCTGTCAAACTCATTTTCACTTGGGGCCACATCAGCCTCGTGGTTGCCTTCAAAGGGCTGAATGTAATTTTAGGACTGTATAAATGTAGGAGTAACAACCACGAGGCTGATGTGGCCGCCGATAAAAATGAGTTTGAGACTCCTGGTGTAAGGGTACATTCTCCTATTGTGCCCAAACAGATCCACCAAGGCATAGTTTCAGAGAAGTTGAACAGTTCCAGCACTCTCAGCCTCCTCCTTCTCCAAACCCTTCATCCTTTTTAGTGGCCCTTCACTGGACTTGCTCTAATCAATGTCTCTCTTCTATTGGAGAGTGCAGAACCTGACCAAACACACCAGACATGTTTCACTGGTGCTGATCAGAGGGGAAGGATCAAATCCCTCAATCTTCTGGCAACAATTCTCTCCTCGTGCAGCCCAGGATGCAGGTGGCTTTCTCTGCTGCTTAGGCACATTGCTGGCTCATGGTCACCTTGTTATCAAGAAAGTTCCCTAGTTTTTTCTGCACTGCTCTATCAGACTTAGAGCAAGATAGGAAAATGATAGTTTGGGAAGCGACTCAAGTATGACAGAATATTTGCATGTATCTCTCTGGCTTAGCCTCAAAATGATAAATCTGCCAGTGAACCAAATGTTAGAGCAAATAAGGTACTCTGCCTTGCAGCTAATTTCAGCAAGTCACTAGCATGGCCATGTAATGCATCATTATGAAACAATGTGGCATAGTTTGGAATCCAATCAGAAAGGCACTATTCCTTGAATGAGCAAAAACAATTGCACACCAGTTGTTCCTATCACATGAATAATATTTCCAAAAATAGTACTCCATCAAAAATATTCTATTACATTAATAGCATAAATTATGATAACTAGAAAAACTATAAATCAGACAGAAAATATCTTGGAGTATCTTAAGAAAAATCATAATTTTTTGATTTCTGAGAGATGTTAAATGTACATAATTCTCTAGGTAAATATATAGATCTTGAAAAATATTCATCCATTCCATAATAAAAGTAACAAAAAAAAACCCACTTGACATTGAATTTTCTACAAGTTATTGAGATACTTTTTTTTCCCTCCAAATCCATTGGTGATTGCAATAAATTAACAAAGTTCAGGATCTGATAATCCTTCGTAAATCACTAAAGCTTTGATGCATTGTCAAGGTTTGAGGAAAGTCACTTTGTGAGCCTTCAGTAAGTCAATATCTAATGCAAAGTGCCTGCTGGGGACACTGTAGTTAGAGGGCTGTAATTTTCATGATTATAATACAAACATTTAGAGAAGAATATTTAGGGAAATAAAATCTAGTTGTTATGGAAAAAAAAAAATCAACCCAAGGGATAATACAGTGTTGCTTGAAATATGTAAGTGCTTGTCTGTATATAAATTATAAAATTAAAGTAAAATCAATATGCGGTTCAAGATGCTAACTTGAATATGTTAAAGAAGATTTTTACTTTAAGAAGCCACTTTGCAGAAGCAGTGGGAGCCACAGCAGTTCTACAGCGCCACAAGCGCTGGAAGTCAGGTAAGCTGGCAAACCTGACTGACATCTGTAAAAGAAGAGACAGCAAGTGACATTTTAAATGAGATATGCTAAACAGGTCCTACAGGTATATAGAAAATAACACAATAAAGCATTCATTTGGACAACAAGTTACCCTCAAGTCATACCAAGTGATTCTGGAAACTGGAGTAGACGGGCTAAAATTCATGTTTCTGAAGTCAAATGTTGCTTTATTTCCTAACAAAACTAATGTTGTTTCAGACTTATATTTGCTATGCATAATCTATATTTGTAAGACAACTGCTTCTTTTTTCCCTCACTTTTTTTTTTTTTAGTTTTACTCTGCCCTGTGTCTGCAGAATGCCTCTGCAGACTAAGCACTGCCACAATTTAGGTAGTGAATCCTAGTAATAATAAATGAAATGTGACAAGCTGATGTGGTAATTGTATTGTATATGCAAAACTGCATTCCGGACTAGCTCACCTATATTCACACAGTTTTCAGTGATTTTATATCTTGCAGATGAAAGTTTTTCTCAATAGGGACAGAATTTTTTTGTTTGCCCCATTTCATTGGTGTTGCAGGTCTCACTGATAATGTGGTAACATCATACAGTGCAAGAACAGAGTAGTCACACAAGCATGGAATTCAAATGAAAGTAAAATAAACCCGTATTAGGGAGTATATAGAAAGTTTTTTTTTCACAGAGACATTTGAAATTCTCAGCTTCTCTGATGAGGAAAGTCCTGGAAGGCATTTACTGAGGAAGGGGAAAAAAAAGAAAAAAAAAAAAGGGGGGGGGGGTAACAATTTAAAAAAAAAAAAAAGGAAGAAGATATCTAATTGTTCAGCAATTCATTATACAATGATGAAGAGAACAATAATAATTAGTATTTCACTGGTATACCTCATTCCCAGAAAAAGAGTCAACTGTTTTTTTTGGGGGGATGGTTTTTAACTAATTTAGCAAATCCACCAGCACCAGACTTGTGATTCCAATGAACTGGGTGCCTTCATATGAAAAGCAACGCTTATACAGAATCTAGTAATTTTAAATCCCTTTACATCATGTGTAAAGAAGAGACACTCTTTTAGGCCTCATAACTGTGTGTTATAACCAGTGACTGCCAGAAACAGGAAAGAGATGGTTCACACTATTTTGTTCCTATGGCCTTCATTAAACTTCCTTTAGTGGCTGGACACTGAGACGGATGAACCATTGGTTTAACCCAGTATGGCAGCTCTTCCAATGTTCACACAGCCATCATTAGGACAAAAACGACACTGCTGCTTGCACAAGTCTGCTTGTCATTTCCTTCCTCACTCCTCCTTCTCAGGCCCATCTCAAAAATGAAACATCAGTCTTTGGCTTTTACATATCTTCTCCCAGTGCTATGACAAAAAGAAAGTGATCCCTTTTGCTTATCTTCCTCATCTGGCACATTTTCTATAAAAGGCATTTTGAAGAAGTATCTTAAATTTGAAGAATTTACATAATAAATGAACATGTTTTGTTCCATGATGCATATGCTGTGTCTTGGCTTTGCTTTTAAGCATGAAGAAGTTCTCTCTCAATACAATGTCCTCAGTGTGCATCAAAACATTACAGTCTGTTTCTTTTCTAACATACCATCAGATTTTTAAAAATACGTATTCTTTTCACAGCTAAGTAATTTTTTTCCGATGACTAAAAGTAACTCCATTGGACTGTATGACAAATAATACAAAGTTTCTTAGATCTCAAGTACCAACACAAATGTGTGTTGTGAATACTCAAAGTAAGACAGTTGAAACTTCATTTGCAAAGTATGTCAATCATCCTCACAATAGTTGTTTATTGCATATAAGAAGAAAGGCAAAATAGCTTCCCTGCTGAAGTTGATGGAAAAGTGAAATTAGTAGGAAAATTTTCTATGAACTCTTATAGACCTGATAAAAGGCTGGATTTTCCCCAAAGGTTTTCTACAAAGCTATGTCCTGGTAAGATATGAAGTTACAGGGAATGAGATTTAAGGGCCTGAATAAAGCAGAGGGTTACTCAGGCAAAGTTTTTTTCTACATTTAAGTCTTTGGAAGGATCCAATTTTTTCAAATGGATTTATTTTTTACAAATTCTCTTGAGTGGCGTTTCTGTTTAACTTAATCTGTTTTACAGAATTGTTAGGATTTGAAGCTAAGTGCGAGCTTAGCTCTGTCTTCAGCAGAGGCTATATGCTTTTTCTTTTTTTTTTTTTTTTTTTTTTTCCAGATTGTGCACTCAAACAGAAGATAAATAGCATCTGCAATTGCATTTTAAGAGATCTGAAGCAATTTAAAGCTACTAGTAAAAGTTGGACTGACAGTCCCTGAACCTGCAGCATCTCTCGATTGAGGCACAGCACAATCAGGGAGAATGCCAGCTTCTGCAAGCTGCCTACCTGCATACCATTTCTCCACTTTAAAGGAACACGTGGTTTTATTTCTGTTATGGGAAATAATCTTTGTGAGATTTACTTAAAGGAGGAAGCTAGAGTATTGCCAGAAGATTAGAAGAAGAGAGTGCCTCAAAAGGTAGGCTGAACAGCCTTTGCCTTGGAAAGAATTGTTCTCGTCCCTGGGATGTGCCCATCCATACATAGAAAAGATGCTGTCATGTCTTAACTTGATTTCATTGCCTTAAAATGGTCCCCAAGGACAGCTCCTGTTAAAACACTTTTTGAAGAATAAAAGCCTTACTTTGAGAGCAGTGCCACCTACACAGGTTTGAAATAAAGGGGTCTAATGGCTCTTCAAGACCTGGGAAATTTTTAAACACATTTTCTTTCATGTGAGAAAAGTAGCAACTTTTATCAGCACCCATCTTAAACATTTACTGGGAAAGGGAAATATTAAATAAGAATGTCAGTGATGCTATTGGTGAATTTCAAAAGACAAGTTAATGGATTGCTGTGATGTTAAACGTCTGATGGAAAACATTTATCAATTTATTTAATACGGTGTATGTCTGAACTACTTCTTACCGTGTTTTGGAAAAAGATATAAGTCCCAAGAAGAACACAGATCAAAAAGCCTCAGAAGTGGGACAAACATGTAGTCCAATTGTTTTATCATATTAATCTCTAATATATAAAGAAAAATTGGATATAGCCCCATGCAAAAATAAAAACAAATACATTTTCATTAGTGAGAATATTTTTCATTTTTAAAATAAACAGAACAAAAATTAAGAAATTTGCCACATGAGTAAGGGAAACAAAATGAATATTCATGAATGCAAAAACATTAACATTTTGAACACAAAATTAAGCTCATAAATTGTAGTTCTTGCTAGTCTCAGTTCCCGATGTCAATAAAAGTATATTTCTGTTCATTCAAAATTTACAAAGAAAAAAACTTTAAGAAAAGATTTTGTGATATTCTGAACAAAACCATGCATTTAGTACTGCCATATGCAGTGAAAAACACATTGAAACATGAATCTAAGACCATATGCAAAATCAAGTTTCAATTTATTTTAACTGCATTTTTAGCTTTTGCCCTAAATGACTCTTTTCTGCTTACTATCCTTAATAAACATCTCCCTGAAAATTCCTAGTGTTGTTCCTATATATGCTGGCTCTGTCTGGGGTGGAGTTAATTTTCTCCCCAGCAGCCCATATGGTACTGTGTTTTAGATTTGTGACCAAAGGAATGTTGATAACACACCAATGTTTTAGTTATTGTAAGCTGGAAGAAGAGACACAGCAATGATAGCTGACCCAAACTGACCAGAAAGGTGTTGTGAGGTTGTGCAGGGAGAACATTATGGGGACCAAAGCCCCATTAGATCTTAGTCTAGGTACTGCTAGGTACTTAGAATTCAGTAAAGCCTTTGATACTGTTTTCCACAAAATTCTCCTGGAGAAGGTGGCAGCTCATGGCCTGGATGGGCATACTCTTGTCTGGGTCAAAAAACTGTCTGGATGGCTGGGCCCAAAGAGTTGTGGTGAATGGGGTCAAATACAGTTGGCGGCTGGTCACAAGTGGTGTTCCCCAGGGCTCATTATTGGTCCTGTTTAGTATCTTTATCAATGATCTAGATGAGGGTATAGAGTGCATCATCATTAAGTTTGCAGACAACACCAAGTTGGGTGGGAGTGTTGATCTGCTGGAGGGTAGAAAGACTTTACAGAGGGATCTGGAACATTTGGATCAATGGGCTGAGACCAATTGTATGAGGTTCAACAAGGCCAAGTGCTGGGTCCTGCACTTGGTTCACAACAACCCCATGCAATGCTCCAGTTTTGGGGAAGAGTGGCTGGAAAGCTGCCTGGTGGAAAAGGACCTGAGGGTGTTGGTTGACAGATTGCTGAATATGACTCAGCAGTGTGCCCAGGTGGTCAAAAAGGCCAACAGCATTGCAGCTTGTATCAGGAATAGTGTGGCAAGCAGGACCAGAGAAGTGATCGTGCCACTATACTCTGCACTGGTGAGGCTCCTCCTTGAAAATTGTGTTCAGTTTTTGGGCCCCTCATCATAAGAAAGGCATTGAGGTGCTGGACAGAGTTCAGAGAAGGGCAACGAAACTGGTGAATGCTCTAGAGCACAAGACTTATGAGGAGTGGCTGAATGAACTGAGCCTGTTTAGCCTGGAGAAAACAGGCTGAGGGGAGACCTTACCACTCTCTACAACTACCTGAAAGGAGGTTTTAGCACAGAGGGTATTTGCCTCTTTTCCCAAATAACAAGTGATAGGACAAGAAGAAATGGTCTCAAGTTGCACCAGGGAAGATTTAGATTGGATACTATGGAAAATTTCTGTACTGAAAGGGTTATCAAGCATTGGAACAGGCTGTCCAGAGAAGTTGTTGAGTTGCCATCCCTGGGGGTATTTAAAAGACATGTAGATGTGTTACTCAGTGGCATGGTTTATGGTTGGACTCAGTGACCTTAAAGGTCAAAACAAAGAGCTGTGATACTCCTACTCCTGCTGCAGGAAAACCTGATGGAGCCAGAGGCAACAGGAGATGCCCAAGAAATCCAGCTCCTCCTGTTCTTTCCAGATATATGTAAGGAGGTAGGTACAGCAATTGCTACCGCTGTTGGAAGGGTGTGCTCACATCCTATGTCTCCATCCTCCTCCAAAAAGAACATATTTTGCACACACTCTCACCCATGCCTTTGCAGGGGCAGCAGCAGCAACAGCCAGCCTTGGGTTCCAGGGTTCAGAAATGGGAGAAGTAGGCAGCAGTGCCTCTGTTATGATGCCACCCCAGCAGCATGTTCTCCTGGGAAGCAGTGTGATTTGCCCAGGCTCAGAGCTAGCCTTGAACTTCAGGATGCTTTCAGTAGGTGGAGTAATCTTCAGCTGCCTTCAAGTTGCCATTGCCCTGAGAATGAGGATAATGCATCACTAGCCCCTTTCTATAAACACTGTAATAGAGATGACACCACTGCTTCTTACCATTTGGGATTCACCTTTTTAGAGACCATATTCTGTTACATAAAATGAAGAAAAAACAGTCTAATCTTCATAACTGCATGAGTCCCTCTTGACATGTAACTCATTAGCATCAGGAAATCTGGTAATTTTACAAGCTCTTAAGGTTTTGAAATTGGTTTGTAACTCCCATTGGAACAACGTCAGTATCTTTTTGATTTCAAAAACGGCACACTATCAATCCCAACTTTTTTAGATCAATAATACCACTTTTTCATTTCAGATCTCTATTCCTATCTGCCATCAGAAGTGACCCAAGTGCCCTGGATCTCATAAACCTTTCTATTGCAAAAACTTCCTCAAAATCGATACCTCATTGCAAAAATATCTTTCCAGACAGTCCTATATTCTCCTGCATTTTCTTAAAGTAACAGAAAAAGAGAAAGAGTTTATTTTATTTGAACTGGTAGATAAACATTTCATCACTGGTAATATGCTCTAATAGAGTTGTTCTAATACGTATCTGAGGTACTAGTGAATTGCTGTTTGGAGGGCTGAGTTCGTATTTCTGACTTATTCCTGAAAATGGGATGTCACTGAAGGCACTCCAACTGGTGAGGCAAAAGAGAATGAAGCAGGACAATAATTCCTGACATTTAGAAACAGGATGTGGAAATTTCACAGTGGTCTGGAAAGCCAGGGAGAAGAGTGAGAACAAAACAATCCAGGTGGCTGCATTTCAGATAAACAGCTCACGATTCAGACTGTCATCTGACTGACATGCAGAGGGAAGAACTAAAGTACAGATAAAGTAACTCAGACAATACCTTTCCAATGCAATTTTAGCTGGAATGAGCAAGTGATTGCAAATGCCAGCAATTGATAAGTTAGTTCTCAACAAAGCCAGAAACACTCAGAAAGACTGAAGGAATTCAAAGGCAGAGTTACTAATGAGATTATTGGAGCAAGCAGGATAATGACGTTCAGAAATGTGGTTATATTCCTGGTGTTTGCAGTGGCAGACTTTGACCAACCAGGCATATCTATATACAGTAACAGAGAGGAACATTTCTTGTAATTTTTATATCACCACCTACAGATGATGCTCTGTATGTTTATAAAAAGATTCTCCAGCCCTTGCTGTTCTCTTTTTCATCTTCCCACTTCTATTCAAGTAAGAAGAGAGAGATGGGCTAAAAGATACATGAAAAGGATCATAAGTGTTTCAAGAATGCAAGAATTCAAAACTACCTCCTGTTCATTTTGTAAATGTGACTGGCAGGCTATTCACCAATTAAGCCACTGGATTTTTAATGCCAAGCTGCTGATGTAGAAACTTCAGACAGAGGTGGCCATGAATTTCTAACACACATCCACTTCCCCTTCACCTCAGAGCACAGGGTCTGATTGATACAGCTTGTTCACATTTGGACAGATGTCTTCAGCAGTTGTGTCCTACCCTTCCGGTCCCTGGGCACAAGCCCTCAGCCATCACCTAACTCCAGACTAACATGAGATACAGGCCATTCCCCTAGCTGTCTAAGGACGGAAGCCCAGGCAAGGGCAGACATGAGGAGGTGAGCTGACGTGTTGTGGACGCTGGGGCACGGGTCTGTGGGGAGCACTGGGGAGTGATTTACTCTGTGGTACAGCTGCCCTTCACTACACTTTTTCTATGCATGGCACCAGTGACTCACCTTCTCATTTCCATGTCTCAGCCGTGCTGGCAGAGGAGAATGCAGCAGCCTGGTGGAGTGGATTGAAGGAACACAAGAGAACTTACATTGGCATACAGCCCTCAGACTTTCACCAGCCAGAGAAGCAGATGGTCAAATGAATGGTCCTTGCCCTCCCCAGATTGGTGGGTACCTGGTGGCCAGCCAAGATCAACCCGCCAGAGAAGTGTAGTTTTGTGTTGCCACAGATCTGGCTAGTCATCTGTTTGGAACTGGTTTATGTTACATAAAGTCTAATGCAAGCAAGGTGAGTACTTCCATTCTTCCTGAATACTTATGGAGGTGCAATTGATTTTGAAAAATAGCATTTTGAACATTTTAACATTAGGGAAAAAAAAGGTAAGACCCTACAGCTAGATCCCTGTGTCCTGAAGAATTGCATGCCTTCAGAAACCTGCCTCCTCCAGCATCTTTAGTGGCTTAAGCAATGCACTCTCCCACGTCTTCAGCATCCCCAACTCCCTGTGTTCAGTACATGGAAAGTGTAAGTGCCTGAGCCACTGATGCAAGTGTCACTTCCAAAGCTGCTTAAACTCTGGACTGGCAGCAGGCCACCAACAGCTGTAGCACTGAGCACTGCAATACATAAATCTCCCTTTGGAACCTGCCTCTGGTCTCTTGGGATGATAATTCACCTCCTCTGAAATTCACCCCTTTGAAAATCAACTTCCTTCCTGTGGATACTGGGGAATCTCTTGCTCTAAACTGGTATATTTTCATAAAAGGTTTTAGTCTTGAAGAAGCTACATTTTATCAGGTAAAATGGGGGAGGGCGCGGTTGCTGAAAAAATTCCAATCCATGCAGGACAATGATATATTCTTTCCTCCTACTTGACTCATTCACTAGAAAAAATAGAGGCCGGCTGGAAAGAGTTAGATGTCTTTGTGTGAGAACACCACTTGGGAGTGTCCTGCAAACAAGAAGAGAAAGCGTGAGATTGAAGAAGTGTGCTACCTTTATCACCTCCTCTGTAATACGCATTACTGGATTCATGTTGCCACCTACCATCTGATGTAGTTTACAGATTTCCATTTTGTTAATTCTATTTACCTTACAGTGCCCATGCTCTTAGTCTCAGGCAGAGTGAAAACAGTGTTAAGACAAATATGGGCAAAACTGTAATCAAAATAAAAAATGTTGTTCTATTTGCAGGTCAGGAGCCACGTTACTTTTCCATCCTCTCAAAGACCCATTTGTATTATTTTCTTCTTCCTGAGTTATGTAATCCACACAGCTGCTCATCTGTGACTTTTCATGGGTTATTTTAGCAGGTCTACCTTTGTGCTTGGGACATCCACTTGAGCTGTATAAATTTAGAAACAGAACAATCTACAAACAATAACTTTAGTTGAATTAAATAGTAGTTATTAGCAGCCACAGACTCATGAGGGAAATTCTTCTTTGTCACCAATATCAATAGCACTGGAGAATTATTCTAAAATTTGAAGGTGCATGTTGACTCTTCAATCAATCAACTCAGGTCCCTGTTAATACTGGTTCCAGCTGATAAATTACTGCAGTTTTGGGACTACAGCAAAGTCTGTACCTATATTTTATTTTTAAAATGTTTTAATTAGTTAGTCTTCTACAGGTTATACAACTGCACTCCAGGGAATTATTCAGCTGGGCAGTTGGATGGCACATCTGATTTCCAGAGCTACTAAAATAAGTCAGATTACTTACTTATACCAATATTTAGCTAATCACCATAGTCAAGTGAGATGTAAAAATCTCAAAACAGTGACATGCCACATACACAAATAGGAGAGAGAATAAAGAAAGCAGCCAAAAATATAAGATGTCTATTGTTCATATGCTAATGCACGATAGATATGAAGATTATTATGAATAGTACTATTCATTCTTATTATCCCCACTAAGTATAGCATCATTATTTCTTGAACTTTCTTTAGAATAAATGTGAGGAAAAAATTTAATGAATTCTCCTTAGAAGTCAGTTTTGGTGGCAGCGACTGTTCAAAAAATGTAGCAGGTTGTTTTTTTTTTTTTTCTCCAACATAAAGATGAGGAATCAAATGATTCATTGGAAAAAAGTCATGAATTTTCCTATGTCTCATAGAGTCACCCTCTACAGATTCTAGAGCTGCCATAGGGCACAGTCAGCTCTTAAAATACACATAGTTTAGAACATTTACTCCTGCAGTTTATGAAACAACTACACGCTGCCATTTCTCTAGATCTTTTTTAATACTTTGCATAATTCTGTTAGGTGAACTTTGATCATAAATGTAGATGCCTGAGTACTTTATGGACAAATTAGTTAATTGTAATGGAAACTAATTGGCCAAAATATTTTTATCATATTTTCTGACAATAAAAATCCACATTTTGATTTTGAAACCAGCACATGTTAAAAATGTTTAAAGAAATGACATTTTCAAGATATACAATTGGCTTTTAAAGGTGAAAAAAACCAGCATCAATAGAAAGCTGCAATATTCCATACCCCTGCTCAAACATTTCTATACCTATTGTAGTCTTACATTTTCTGACAGATCTCTGACAGATCTTACTTATGATTTTCCAATTATTATTAAAAAAAAAAAAAAAAGGGACAAGACAAGAAAGGGAACATGAAGATACCTACACATTTTTTATTTGGTGGCTAACCAGAGCCCCTGGCAAGAGGAAACATCGCTCTCTGTCTTAAGTTTGCTGTTATATCGCTACATAAATCTTTAAGATAATCACATATGGCACTATCCTGCAAGATGGCAGGTGCTCTGTGTGAGATGCTCTGTTTTCTGAATGTTGAGTGGGAGTTGAGAAGTGGTTTGGACTCTGTTATACTATGATGAGAAACTGAGCAAGAATTGTTTATTTTTGTGTTTACAGTTCTGACTTAGTTGAAAAGGAAAAAAAATAGGCAAGGAGAGCTAATTAAACTAAAATTCCTGCAATTATTTGATCCTTTTGAGAAGAGACAATCAGTGTATCCCTCATAAAAATTCAGAGTGCATTAAAACAAAGGCAATGGATATGCTTAGCCTTTTTATCCAGAAATCCTCTTCCAGAAGGCTCTTACAAAAGGTCCAAGAGATTTAATAAGAAAAGTTCAGAACAGTTTGTCCAGCTGAAAAGATGAAGTACTTTGGTGAGAATTAGCTCCAGCAAGAGACAGAGGAGGAAAAAGGAAAAAACACTGGCGAGGAAACATTCCCTCTTCTGTACTTTCCTAGTCTTTGATATCAAAGCAAGAATTACACTTTGAGTTAGATGAAAACATGTTCTTGATGTTCCGGTATCCCTGCAAGTATGGGCCCCAGCTCTGAGACAGCAGTCCAGAAGCCTGACTGACTAAACTTCATGATGCTGCAGCAGGGAGCAGGTGCCAGCAGGTTGGAAAGCTTCATGGGGGAATAATGCTTTCTTGTTCAGTCACCAAAAGGGAAATTATTGCTAACAAGCTAACAGTTGTTGTTCTATTTAAATTATCCTTGTAAAATCATCTTTTCTGACACCTATTCCCTATACTACATCTAAACAACACATGAGCAGGCAATGCGCCATCCAATGAGTTAAGCGAGACAGCTGTAAGTGCAGGCAGCTTGAAGATGATTCATTTTCATGATACATGGTGATGAGCAGTGCTCTTTCTAGAAGTGCAAGTATTTCTGTTGACCTTGTTCAGTGGGCATTATATGAGTCTGAAAATAAAAATCTTTATTAAAAGTATGTCCCATAAGCTATGGCACTGTGGCTGGTGAAAGACTTACATGGGTTTTTACTAGGACTTTAACACACAGTCTGCTGTAACTTTGGCTCTGGCCATCGATGTAGGATGGCAGATATACTCTGACTCACTGGGAAAGTCGAAGTGAAAGTGGCAACTTCCACATACCTTGGATGATAGGAGTATATGATAGCTTGAATCCAACAGCTGGTCCTAATTAAGACAGAGTTGTAGCTCATCCTTCATCTATTAGAGCAAGCAGCGTTGCTGGCCATGTTCTCTTTTCCACTTTTGCTCTGGGGGTGCTGGGACAGAGACAGTGATCATCTTTCATACAGGCACGGGGATGAAGCATGGGATCAAACAGGCATGTCTTTTTGCGCACTTGTGCAAGCGTAATTATAATCTGTCTAATGAAGTCTGCATCTGTTTTTAGTTATCCTGAAGCCTCTGACTCAAAAATCCCTGCAGAATATTTTCCTGACTTTTCCAGTTCTCAGATCTCTCTTTACCGGTTTCATGTTGCTTATACAATGACAATGATGAAAGGAAAGATGTCCACTAAAACATATATAAAAAAAAAATATTTACCAGAAACTCCTTTTTTTTTTTTTTTGTTTTCCTGAAAAAGAACCTCCTAGCAGGCTGTCTTCATCCTTGAAAATGTGTGTGATTTACTAACATTTTCAATTGTTTAAGACAAGGACAATTCTTGCTAATTTCTCCGTCATGCCGTGACTGTATATCAATGGTAATACAACAGACTTCTTTTAGAAGCTCACCTTGAAAAAGAAATGAGTAAAAATAATTATTTTAGTAGTGAATAAATGAATATAAGGGCTCTTTGAGCCTAAAATACAGAATAATAGGGAGTTATTGTACAATAGAGACCCTGCTAAAATATTCCTAAATTATGTGGAATTCTAAAGCATTCTATGACACCCTTTTTGATCTTGATTTAGCACAAATCCAGACTTAATAAAAACCTGCTCTTTAACCTAACCCAGCAATTTGCTAAGGAATTCTGAATCAATAACAATTAAATTCTAATATTCTTTTAAATTGTGTGTGATGAAGAGTTTGCCTATTCAACTTTGATGACAGGGATCCCTGATCTCCATATAAATGATTTTAACTAAAATTTGGAACATAGGAACAAGACTGGGGTATAATTTTTGCACTGCATGGAGCCATTCGAAGGTTTAAAGCCTGTTCAAGGTACAATGATTATGAAAAATGCCAAGCCTCTGTTATTATCTGGAAATTCACATGTACTCAGAGCATAACTCCCTCTGGTTTTTCTCTTTTCTGACATTTTAAACATTAAGATCTGGGGATAAAAATCTCCATACCTATTGGAAAACAAAAATGTGTATAGCAGAAGCTGGCAAACTCTTAGTTTGTTGGGTGTCATGCTAACTTAGGCAGGCATTCTAAGGGCACAGATCCTGTAAATGCTTATGTTTAAGTAATGCAGATTTCACAAGCACCTCTACTGAAGTCAGATGCCACAAAAGAAAACTCATCAGCAGAACTTGATGAGACTTTCCAGCAATCCTCATGGACCCGTGCTGTGGGCAGAAGTCAGGATGCCCAGTAACAATGCAACAAATTTTTGAATAAGTGTGAATAAGAAATATGTCACCTCTTCATTGTCATACAATGTTTCAAATATTTTTGTTTAACTTGATTGAAATTTTGAAAGGCAATAGGAGTTTATGCAGTCTTCAGCTGAACTGGTGTCTTCCTCAAAAATGTGTTATGGTCAGAGCAAACTTGTATTCATAGGAAACAAGATGTATGCACTTTTTTAAAGAATATTTGGCAAGATACACAAAATTGGAGGCATGTAGATGAGAGGAAAAAAGAGCAGAAAGAACAACTCTTCTTAGAAAGGCAGAGGGAAAAAAATGAGGGTGAATAAGAGTGTAGATATCTGCTGGAGAACACAGGAGCTGACTCAGGCTAAGTGTTTGTATCAGAGTACACTCGTGAGTGCATAGGTTTTGTAGCATTCTGATGCATTTCT
Organism: Streptopelia decaocto; assembly: GCF_964273445.1. NCBI lineage: Eukaryota > Metazoa > Chordata > Aves > Columbiformes > Columbidae > Streptopelia > Streptopelia decaocto. The sequence continues at coordinate 87,420,339 of NC_138656.1, forward strand.
ATTGAAAACTACATTTAAAGACAGAACTGCAACTGAATTGAGACAAACAATGAGGGCCTGTTTATGCATTAAACAAATGCTGGAATCTGCCTCAGTGGGATGACCTCAATTTGGGGAAACAGACATTTTGGAAGGAAATTGTGTCAAATATATCTTATTTCTGTGATGTGGCTTCTGTGTGGACTGCTTGTATTATCCAACTGGATTAAAAAAGAAGAACCACCCAAAGCAGGTGCAGACTATCAGCAAGCCGGTGGCAAACAGAGCGGTACAGTGTCATCAGAAGCTGGTGCACCATGGGCATAAGCAACTTAGCATAGGAACCCCAGGGTGACCTCTGCAGAAAGACTGATGGTAACAATGCTAAATAGGTTGTGTAGCTACAGAAGGAGAATACACTATGGTGGTAGCAATTCAGCAGTTTGACTGCCATGACTACATTTATACAGCTAAATTAAACAGGGTGTGGAGGAAGCTTGAGCACAGCATCCTTATTCATCCTACTGCTTAACTGAGTGCATGCTCACAGGCCTAACTTAGACTAGGCAACTAGTGTGTGCCAAGTACTGTTGCAAATGTAGTATAGTAAAGACATATTTGAATCTCTCCACAGTCCTCCAGTGCAATTGTGATATCTCCAGTTTCACACTATGAAAAAAACTACCACAAAACAGTTTGACAGGCTGCACATGACTCCAGCATTATTTGAACTGAAAAAACTCCAAATATTGTAGAATCATGGAATTATAGAATCATAGAATAGTTTGGGTTGGAAGGGACCTTCAAAGGTCATCTAGTCCAACCCCCTCCAATGCGCAGGGACATGTTCAACTAGTTTAGGTTGCTCAGAGCCCTGTCCAGCCTGGCCTGGAATGTTTCCAGGGATGGGGCATCCACCACTTCTCTGGGCAACCTGTTCCAGTGTTTTATCACAGACAGCAAGTAGTGTTGGTGTCTGTGGACTATAGGAACGCCATACAGGGTCAATGCAGAGACTCAGAGACAACTGTGGTGGAGTGTGGATGCAGTCAGTCTATGTCATTTTGTTGAAGGCCACCTCTGTTTCTACTTTACTTAGCTTTATAAACACTTTTTGTTAGCCGCTCACAGAATGTGAAGGAGGACCATCCTGTTCTTGATGCCCTGGGGTGGTCTGGAAAGTGGAAGCTCTCTGTTCTCTGATATCTCCACAAAAGGATGGGTTACTCGCTTCTGTAATTTTGTTAAAGCTCTCCGTATTTAAACCCATAACTCATTACTTGAGAGTGGAATAGGTTTTTTCACTATTGGGAGTCACTCAGTTTTCTGTGGGGACCTTTAAGAGAAAGAACCCTAAAGACTGATCCCAGACTTTGTTGCTGTCATATTCCTAGCAAATGGCTTACAAAGGTCATTGTTTGAACCTTGGAGAAGTGGTAGTGGGAAATAGGAGATGAGTTTGTAAAAGACCTATTTTGAGAGAAATATTTTATATTAGATTTTAGGATTTATTGGAGATAGTGGGTAAAATATGAATAAAAATATATATGAAGAATATAGTGTTAAAACAGGTATCAGAATAGAACTCCTGGTGAAAATCAGTAAGGAAGCAGCAGTTCAGTGCAATTACCTCTCTTTTCTGGCTGTTAATCTAGGAAAATTAGTTTGTTGGCCATATGCTCTTTTCCAGTCATGCACATCAAAAATGTATCAAATCTTCTGCAGGCTCAGTGTTATTAACAACCTCTGCTCAGTAGAAATCCAAGACTGAAGTAATAGACACTATTATGGGTTAGGCTTCAAATATATTAGCAGTCATGAAAACAAATTTACTGCACTGGGGTCAGCTAACTTTGCCAGTAAAGTCACTTCCACATTTCATAGGAAATAAAAAAGTTATAATACGCCAAATATTGCATAACTTCCTAGCTGGAGAACACCAAAAATGAAAAACATAAACCTGGAGCAGATATTTATGGAAGGTGATTTTTTTTATATTGCAGCTCTCCCCTCTGGCAGCAGGAAGGTGTACTCAGTAGACAAATAGCATAATACACGTAAGGGAAATTCTATCTTGTCATAACTGTGTAGAAATATTAATTCTTCAGTAAACAGTAGTTCTGACTACAAGTGCAGTAGTCCCAGTCTTATCAGTGGTTGAGACAGAAACATGGAGGATTCAATATGAGACAAAATATGGTTCTAAACCAGTACATTTAGGATGTATCATAGACTGGCATACCTTAAGAGAATCTGAAAAATGCTGTACCCATTCACACTTTAAAGATGAAAGGAACCATAAAGGTAATCTTTAGGTTAGTGATGTGCTAGGAAGTCTCCATAGTTTCTTCATTTCATTTCAGATGCAGTGTTTCAGCATGGAAGAAAAAAGATTGATACAGTGGCAGTAAGCTGATCAATACATATTCCTCTTCACCTGCCCCTTCCTCCCATCCCCTCCCCCCCAAAAAAAAAAAAAAGCTGGAGAGCTATTTTTTTATGCTACAAAATTGTAGTACCAAATGCGTAACATCCTACAGCTGCACCAGGAAGGGACTAAAAGCATGAGGAGCCAGATATTTTGCCTGGTTCCATTCTCTGATGACCTCAAGGATATCAGTATGGAATATTTGCTGGGCAAGAAAGCAGTACACTTACCACAGTCTAGCTGACAGCCTGTGCTGCTATAGCACTTCAAGGTCCAACCATGGAGCTGTGCAAGAATAAAGAAAAGGATGTTTCTTTCTCTATGTGCTTAGCACTGTGCAATGAGGCTGGAGCACACGGGGGCTCAGGCACTGCACTGCAGCTTTAAAATACAGTGATGTGGCATAGTTTGCATGGTACAGGCAGCTACCTGCATGTAGATGAAAGGAATTTAAAAATGCAGTTAACAAGTGTGATGTCTCACTTTTCAGATGCTTAAGTTGAAATGTTTTTCTAAGGATTCTGTTTCAGAAAATGGAGATCCATCATCTTCTAGATTATGGATTCCACTGAGGGTTTTCAAAGCTCTGACATCAGGCTATTTCGTACAATCTACCTCCCGTAAGGCTAGAGACAGGGAAATACTCATTGGTGGTTCTTGGATTATAATACTTTAAAAGAATTTACACAATAATGCAGCTTGATTTAAAAATAATAATAATTATAATAAAAAGGTTTAGTTCCATCCTAATTATTTCCTGGTTTGGAAAAAAAAAATCAGTTAAGGGAAGTTTCATGTAGCTAACAGATACTTGCTTTAATTCATTGATGATTAGTAAATCTGTGAATTAGTAGCATAAAGTAAATGTGAAAATCAGCTGAAAAAATGGCAGAAATTTCAGTCTTCATATGATGTCCTCAGTACACAAGAAATAGAACTATTGTAAGTAATGTCCAAGATGTGTAACATTAAGCCATAGTATGAGCCTTACCAGTGTTGGGTCTAAGAGATGCCTGATTCTCAAAAATGTTTCAGATGATCCATAGATTCTAAGTAACCACAGCAGAAATATCAGCCATGCTATTGTTTTTGTTTATATATTTCAGTGCTGGTGATATTACACTACATTGAAATTGCCAGAAGATCTTTCAGATACACAGCTTATATTTAGGCTTAGGCGCTGAATGGCAGATGTTATTTGACTAATGTATGTGCTTTCTCACAGCGATAGTTTGGACTAATTACACTGTAACTGTTTTAAACTGCAATCAAAATAATATTTAGAGCTTTAGTTTCTACTTCTTCTCCTCCTGAGGGAGGCAGGGCAGAAGTGTTACAGAGAGCAGCAGCAGTTAGTTTTCTTTATTTTGAAGACAAATTGTGTATCCTTTGAAACACAAGAAAGAGTCTGCTTTGTTCTCTTTCCATGATCTCTTTCACGGCTTACAAAGGAGGTGACAGTGTGCTGTAGCATGAGAGTAGTGAAGAAGAAGATGAAGGACTTTCTTTCGGCATGTTGCTGTACAGTCTGTGGGTGGAGCATCACAAATCAGGGCTCACGTCTCTCATTGCCTGCAGCAACATTCAACACTATAGGTATGTACAAGTGGAGAAATAACTCCCAGGTACAAAAAAGAAAGAGGGAGGGATTGATGTCTTATTTCATGTGCTCCCCTCCGGGAAAATAAGTGTTTCTGCTCATTGTATAATTTTTTTTTCTCTTCTGAGAACTACTAAGAAGAAACTAGAGATGGAGATAAGTTGAAAGAATCAGTCTGAATAATGCTTTGGTCTAGAGAGATCAAAGAAAAGGTAAAAATGCAGAATTATACTTTTTGAGATACAGTGGCAACATTTTTGAGCTATTCGTGCCCATCGGCTGAGTCCATGCCTGTGTTCACCTAGAATGCCCCAGCCCCAGGCAAAAATGGGACCTCCTAAAACTGGTTAACTGTGGCATGAGCTAATATATTTTATTTATTAATAAGTCAGTTTAAGACCACTTACACTCAATCATTACAGCAACTTGTCTCTCTTTTTAACAAGGTGCTATCAAAACCTGAATGCACTTCGCCATGCACCAGTACACAGGTACTCTGGAAGGATACTGACCCATTGACCTGCTTGGTTTGAAACCGGTTATGGTTTCAATTTAGATCCTGAAAGTAGCTGGGATCCTTCCGATCAGAAATTGCTTTTGTCCCTGATCCTGAGGTGTTAGAAATAGCCTCGTTTAAGCAGTGTTCAATCAGTGAGGCTCAACTCCTTTGCCAGCAGACAACAAAATTAAAGCTAAGACAATTGCTTTTAAACTATAACTCTTTAAATAGCATCGCAGCTGTGTCTTCTGCCTAGACCGTTTTGGGGACCCCACTGATATATCAGCATGAGAGAGAAGGTATAGCTCTTCTCTTACTCCAGACATGGGGATGAGTTTTTGCCACACAAGCAGAAATCCATATCCCTCATGCAGGCATTGCTGCTTTTGACACTGTTGTTTTCATAGTGGCAGAAACTGGAGTTTCAAATCCTGGTTACTCTACAGGTAACAAGTAACACAGCAGTAGAATCATGTTCCCTAGCTGAGTACCTCACACTGTTCAGTATCGTTTAAAAGCAGGACAAATGAACAGGTCATGTTTGTCATTTCTTTTACATATGAAAAAATATAGTACTGCCTTTGTGGCTGTATGGTGAAAAGAACTCTCCTATAGAATATGAAGTTATAAAGTAGGTTACTGTTACAAGCCATTATACACATGAATAACCTCTATTTCTTTAGTTTTTATATAAGAAACATTTCAGTTAATTGTTAAATGTTCACCAAAACTACGCACTTTCTCTTAGACTACCCAGTTTAGGAAGCATGCATACTGAATTAATATCCATATGCTTTAATCTTGAAGTAATTGTGATGAGATGTCAAAAGGCAGCCCAAAAGCAGAAATGTTATCATCTAAGTGTCTCTCAAGATTACAAATGCTTATCAAGCAACAAAAAGTAAGTGTTTTTGCATTAGTATTGCTACCATTTAAGTGGCCTGGAATGAAAATAGTCCTGTAGGTGTAATAAAGACCTCTAGGTACTATGTACAAATTATTATAGCTGCAAAGAGATGGTGGAGCAAATAGAGAAGAATTATTCCTTTAATAGTATGTCCCTGGTCCCCTGTGATTTAGGAAACATAATTGTTCTGCATGGTCTGGAAGATAAATGTAGGAGTACTAATGTATTATTCTCACTTAATTATTGTGCTATTCTTCTATTACTGTAGTTCAACACACATTTTTCTCCCGAAAGCTAATAGCTTAGTACAGGTAGGGAATTTAATATGTGAACTTTTTGCCCTGGAAACTGTATTTTAACAAGAGAAAGACCAACATAAGCCTGAAATTATCTGCAGGAGTAACAAAAAAAAAGGGGAGTGTATTAGGGTACTCAACTCAAAATTGAATTTTGCATTCTTTCTATGTTAACTATCATTTGAAAAAGTGGAGAAAGATTACAGTGATGTTCCTGATGAAATTCAAAGAGAAAAGAAAAACAGTGTGAAGAGTTGGAGGGAAATAGAGTGATAAAGGATACCATCCAAGTGATTCAGACTAGTCACTAAAGGCAATTTAAAAAAAGTATATTATTTTGTGGCCACATAAATTCAGCTGCAATTTTTCACATATTATTAGGTATAAATCTTAATAGCAGTAGAGAGACATTATCCTGATTGGGCAGCACAATCAAGCAGTTAGAGAGCTAATTGTCTTTATGTCTGCAATTAAATGAAACAAAATGATGCTACTATTATTGGTGTGGACAAAAGGAAAGGCAGGTTTAGAAGTCATGGTTCAATAGCCAGATTTCCTCTTGAAATCAGTGGACATGTGATCTAAGTGTCAGTGACAGATTTTGGCCCCAGGTTGAACTAAGAGTCTGATGAGCTTTACTGGGTAATGTACTTCAGGGAATTGAGTCCCTATGAAGAGACTGTGAGTCCCAATGAAGAGACCTGTGCATGTGTAATGTCTTCATCAACTTGAGCCTTCCTTAGATGTTTTTAGTAACAATTTTAGAAATTATCTAATATATATATGAATAGCCAGAAGGACTAGGGATTAACTTCTCATATCAGCAAGGGAGGCAGTTTGCAGTCACTGCAACCCTCAAGTGTGAAGTAGGAGATTGAAGGTGAGAACATAAACATCCTAATCCCTGTTCTCAAAATATTTTTGCTACACAATATCACTGAATTTCTAAAATGTGTGCATCTAATGTTAAATAGCCAAACCTCTATTTATGTATTTACAGATTTTTAGATATGCTGTGAACATCTTGGCATACCCCTATCCAGGGACAGAAGGTAAATATCTAAAGAAGTATTTAAATAACAAACATGATTATGTTTCCCCCAGCGATCAAAGATACAGGTTTTAGGATTTGAAATTTCATTACATTTGTTATCTTTCTCTTTGAGGTTGGAACTCACAATGTAACAAATTTGTTCTGATTTTTTTTTTCTTTTTTTTTTTTTTGGTATCAAAGCCTCATTATTAAGCAAATACTTATATATAAATGTGAAAGGTTTATCATGTATTTATTTCAGGACTCACTAAATGTTTCCATCTGTTAAAAAGATTACTGTCATTGATAACTCAAGAATAAGCTGCACACATCTTATTTCAAGCACAAAGTCACTGCCTGATTTAAAGTAATTAAGATATATGTATGAGATTAGACTTCTTCACAGGCTTTTTCTGCTAAAGGCAGTTGACTAAGATATACAATACAACCTCCCAGCACCCTACACTTATTCTAAACAGTGGAGTTCTGCTGTACTGTGAGTGAAATAAATCTAAATTTTCTCTCTGCACTTTTTCTTCCTCCCTATTTAAATACATTTATTCCTTTCTGCTTTGCAGGAAAATACATTTTGCACTGGAATTGTTCATATGTTCCAGATATAAAATTTGCTTTATGCAAAACAATATTACAGCTAGCCCTCACCACCTCTCTGTGCTGCTGTTCTTGTCCCTGCTGAGCAAGGACCCGAGTACTCCAGGAAGAATGGTGCTTTCTTTGCTGGGGAGATAAGCCGCAGTCCAGCATAAACATGGTTTATTCAGTGAGCAGACTAGTTTCTTTTCCAGCAATTTAGTTTTAAGAGACCTCTGGGATTGCCAAGGCCGTTGAGGAAAATAAACAGTAAGTATTTTTAAAAAAGGAATCTGTGGCCTCACAGTCTGAATCAGACACAGACACTTGCAGCTCCGTTCTATTATCTCCCTCTTTCTGACACTTTTAGGCAATAAGCTCCACTTAGCTTCTTGATGTTTCATGAAGCTGAATGGATTACTGATTAGTACAGCATGACTTTTACCTCTCATGTTGTTTCTATGTCTAGTATTGGCATCGCTCACAACCCCCCTTGCAATATACTCCCCCTCAAAAAATGTTCTGACTGAAGCCATAAGGCAGCAATCTCATTCTCAGGCAAGTTTCAGCATCTCCTTATGCTTCTTGGAGAACTTCACATTTTCTGCCAGGCCTAAGTATGGATGGGAGTGTGAGAGTAGGTGTACAGGACTTTTTAGCCAACCCTGCCTGCGGGAAAAGCTGAGTTAGTCAGAGACACAGAGGAAACTCACATGGTAGGGAGGGCTGAGGGAACAAGTTTGTGCACAGAGATTGTTTTATCGAGAACACAGCAAAGCAAGATAGGAGATTGTTTTTATATATATTGTTCAAAATACAAAAGGTTTGATCAGAGTACATGAAGGAAGTTCAGAGCTGCTATGAATCTGCGTATGTCTGCTTCTAAATATTCCCATTACAGCTCTTTTTCACAATAAACACTGGGTAAATTTGCATGTTGTAGCACAGCATAGCTCTTCCACTTTGAACTGTGGGAACGTGCCTCACTTTAGAAAGGACACTATCCAATCCCTGAATTCCCCAAAGGGACATTATCTATGCTACTGTTCTTCTTTTAAGAGAAGCTCTTTTAGACTATAGTCTGTAGTATTTATTCTCATTTGGCAGGAGAGAGGGTGTAAGCTGGGCCTGATTTACTTTGATGACATAAGATTTATGATCCACCTGCCTTGTGGGAAGCCCTTATGTTGTTGACTGTCATTTTAAATTGAGTTCATGTTGAGTTCAGCTGGCATTTATAATTTCTGCTAGTTTCCTTCCTTACCTGTCACACTAAACCTTTTACAGAAAAATCCTTTTTTGAATGGAAGTCAAGCAAGAATATTAACTTTACTTATTAAATGAGTAATAAGTACTCTAACAAAACAAAAACTTGCTAGCAGTTTACTATTGCTTTCATCCCCCTAATATTGGCTTGAGGGATTACAACAGCCGCAAGATGTTAAAGGTGGCAGATTGCAGAAAGCAAGAAGTAATCACTTCTTATGCACACCTTTTCGTAACACAAGCTATTTAATTTACATATTCACTTACAGCTTAACTGGGTCATAAATTCTTTTTACATGTGGGGTACTTTATTCAATTGGTTAAAGCCATTTATTTGCATATTTTATGGCTTCTATATTTATGGCACCATTAAGATCACAGGGAATTTATAAATCATCAAAATACTTGCTATCAGAACCAAACCTCACAAATCTCTTTTTAAGACAAACTATTGTGAAGGGTGATTCCTTAGCACTTTTCTATATTCCCAAACAAATATGAAACAGGGCTTTCACACCTTCATATTCATTTAACAAAGAAAGCAAATATTCTGCGTCCAGATAGATCCTTGCATTGCAACCATTTGTGATATGCAGAGCATTCCTTTCCCTAGGTGTATAGTCCCATTCCTCTCTATTTCCAGCTCTATAAGTGGAGTTTGCACCAGCATTCCTCATCTTCCCCAACTGCAACATGGCCAAGAGCTTCACCTGGCAATGGCCAGGCACCTCTCCAAAGTTCAGAACTCAAATGATACAAAGGCACCACAAAAAAACAGCCTTGGCCTTCCTTCTGATAGCCAGGTGTATCTTTGAAGCAAATTCCCTTAGTCCGTAACCACAGGCAGTACTTTAGATGTTGTCTTACTGACACTCACTTTCTATGACTTTCAAATGTATAAAGTATGTAGAAGTGTTTTAAAATTGAAGTATTGATATTTTCACTACAATATATTTCAAAAGGAGTGGAAACACATCAATATGATAACAGAGGAAGTAATAACATATTGCATTTAACACATCTGGCTCCTTTGTCCAGCCCAGGCTCTGGAAAGCAAGACCTTTCCTCTGGCATTGTGTGAAGCTAAGAGTACTTTTAAACATTAAGTGCTGTTTTCTTCCTGGAAATTAAACTCCAGCAAGAGGTTTCTATTAATGTAAAAGTAAATAGAAATAGGAAACTGTCAGATTATGGGTGAGGGATGTACAGATTTAACAGTTTTACTGTTTGTTCGGCATTTAGGATATGGTTTGGGGATATTGTATTTATTTTTTGTTTGAGAGGAAAGAAAAGGGAGGAGGACACAGTAAGGAAGTGATGAATACCAGGACAAAAAAAAAAAAAAAAAAAAGAGTTTCAGAAGTCAGTAAAAAGAGAATGGCATATTCTTTTGTGGCAACTTTCAACCTACAGTACGAAAAACAAACCTGCCTGGAAAAAACCCAACAAGCAAATAAGTTCCCGCCCTTCTCTGAACATACCTGGCATGTCCTCATGCAAACCCCCTTCACAGAGCTTGACTTAATATGTAACTCAATGAAACTCCTATTGCCAAAAGTAGTAGTGCCAAAAAAGTAACTCTCAAACAGTTCAAGAGGGTCTCCTGTGCCTCTCATGAGCAGCATGAGGACTTGGATGGGATGTAATGCTCAATGATCTAAACCCTCCTCTCTGAGAAATGATGAGTCATTAAGGTCTGGTGATGCTAGTCCTTGGGGATTCAGCTTCATCCTCTCCCATCCCATGCAATTCAGGAACCTCTGAAGAATGAGCATCTCCTCCCTATTATTTACTTACAGTGCTCCCTATCCCCTCAGCTCTCAGAAGGATGAGGTATGCTTTTAACAAAGTTTATCCATGTGAAGATTTTAATATGTATTTTTCAGACTGCGAAAATCACAAAACCAGAGCATAAAATTTCCCTACCTCATTCATTCAACCAACCATAAATATCCTTTGCATGGAGGACTTCCATAGTGAGTCAATAGAATCGGAATCTGTGTATTTTGACACCTGCTATGAAAAAGACTGAGGTATAACTGGTACAGATGTTTCTGACAAAGAGGTGACATAGCTGTCACCTGACTAATAATAATTTCCATTATTCTGGAAATCTTGAGGCAAGGAACCGATTTAGTTGCAAACTGAGTTGACTGGACATATCTGTCTTTTCACTTTTGAGAAAATCAGCCCTTAAATGATTACTTTGCCAGAAAGCATTTGCTATATGTTGCGTTTTTTCCATGGATGTATAGTCATAGGATAATTCAGGTTGTAAGGGACCTTTGGACATCATCTATTCCAATTTCCTGCTCACAGCAAAACCAGTTCTGTGCTCAGACTAGGTTTAATGCTTTTGGATGCTTCTACATCTCTTAGAATAGAGACTGTACAACCTATTTCAAGATGTCACAGAAGCACAAATAAGGTTCTTGTAATTCATGAAGAGAGGAAAAACAAACAAACAAAAACAAAACAAAACAAAAAAAAAACAACCAAGCAAACAAAAAACCAGCTCCAAGGAGCAAATAAATACAAAGAAAGACAAATATCCATTTTCCCTGAAAATACATTTAAGAAAAAAAGACTCTTGTGAAATGGTAGGAGTCAAAGCTAATGTCAGTTGAGGATCTCCAGGTGAGGTTCCTGGTTTTGTAAACTCACAGCTAATTTAGGATATGACTTTTGAGGACTGACTGCTGTGAATAACTAATGCTAATGATTGCTAACAACTGGGAATTTATTTTTGGCAAGGTACGCTGTTAATGAATGTCAAGCTAGCAAAGTTTTGTTCTGAAGTGCTAACCTGGCCTGATTTACCTGTCTGCTACACACTTGTGATGCTTCCAGAGTTTCAAGGTATCTTAATTAGTGTAACAATGTTGTCTCTTCTGTGCTCCTCTATTTCTTTCACATAACTGACCAAACATTTGACAATATGCATTCTTGCTCAGATGTTTCAAGGGACTCCATTATTCAACACCTTTCTTGACATGTGACTATTTCTACTCTTCAGTAGTTCCCAATTTCTGACTTAAAGTGTGACTGTTCTTTCAACCAAGCTTTTCCACACTGTGGATCTGTACCTTAGTTCAGCCCTAACCTCTCTGAGATATTTCACTCATGGGGATTTATTTTAGCTTAACACCCAGGAAATAAAAAAAATAACTAAAATAGTATGTTGTGGAGCTGCATTTGCTAATTTTTTTTTGTAGCAATCTGGAAGAATATCTTAGGAACAACAGATAACTTACGATATAACCATTTCAGCTTCAGTTTTTATTTGTCATGTTTTCATTATCCCAATGTTCTTGCTCAAATATGAACAGTTTTTTAAGTGTGCAATTTTATTTTCCATCCCTTCTGCTATGTTTTTGTCAGTGCACAGTTGTGTTTTACACTGCCAGCCTTAACATCGAAAATGTAGCAGAAGACTATCTTTGTCATAGATCACTAACAGTGACATGAAGCTTGATATGTGGGCTAAAAATTAAATCTGTTTTACCACCAGTTTGCATTGGAAAGTCACTCTTTGAGCCTGCTATTCTGTCTGGTTTCTTCTGGTAGTTATGAGCCATTCTTCTGCTTTCAAAATGTCTGCCCATGCAGGAAACATTTCAATATTCCCAGACAGAAAATGTCACCCCAAGCTAGATTTCTTTGTGAAATTATGTAAACAAAAGGCCATCATAGCTGGTGAAATTGAAAATGCTGTGAAGCTAAACTTGTCTCAGAGGCACATTTCCTGCCTTCTGGCACTGGTTCTAAGGAACACAAGTACTCTGTGTATGTCTTCTAATAGTGTATGCAAAAATTAGTCTATAGTAATAGTAGCAGGGAGAGGTGTGCTGGCGATAAGGTTAATTTGTTTTGAACACAGTGTTTCATTAAGATGTAAATATGTCAAGCAAAGGAAGAAATAGAAATAAACATCCTTGAAGAAAAGGAACCTTTCTTTCCCTCTTTCAGTCTGCGGAAGCATCCATCCAACCAGGTTCCCTTCATATAGAAGTAAATTCCCCTTTAAGCAAGCAAAACTCAGCCATAGCTAAGAGGAATCCTTCAGAAAGAAGACAAATTAACTATGTTATATTAAAACACAAGTAACGAATTGGTTGGATGTTTCCTTTACAATCACTTTTCATAAACATACATGAGGAATAAGCCCCCTGCCTCCCCCTTGAAATTATACAGTGCAATGAATTAGTATGACTAATTGATTTGCTTAATGATCTTCATGGCTTTAGTGATCAGTTCTCCTTACTTTGAATTTAAACAGAAGCACCAAGATGGGGCACTTAGGAGGTTTGTGCCTTCTGAAGAAATCACTCATTTGGAAGAAGAATAATTAACAGATTGCCTTCAAGACTCTGGTGTGTCAAAGGTCTGTGGGAAAAGGTCTGAATTACTGGTCTATTTAGAAAATAATAGGTGAGCTTTGCGTTACAAATGCCCAGAAACCACAAATTTCAAAGCCAAATATAAGCTGAGAAAAACTGCTTTAAATTTAACTAGACAATGTTGGTTCAGCCACCAAAGGGAGAAGGTAGCTGTGAAATGCAGGGGGTAGGGCTTGGGGGAGAATAAGAGCAGGGAAAGGGGAGAAAGAGATTAGCTTCTATAGATCAAAGAGTAAGACGGGTTTGGTTATTTATCACCGGTGGTAAATGGAGGGGCTGTCAAGAGCAGAGAGGAAGTTTACAATGTGCCTTAAGAATAATATTCCTCTCCAATCTGGGATTTTCAGTATCTCATGCAGTTGAAGCTCTCCTTTGTTTTTCTGGAGGTGTTTTCTAGCTCTCTCTTGAAGATCAGGAGGAATGATTGTTTCATAAAAACCTGATAATTCCCCGTTTTTATGCTTTATGAGTTCCTTGTAAGAGTTAATTCTGATGGATGGCAATGCCATCATTTTTTCTAAACTACTCACAAGAGCATTCAGTAGTTTACTAGAGTGCATTACATTATGGCATACGTGTGTTAGACCCATCTTTAGAATTTTGGTAGTTCTGTCATAGATAATACTGTAGCTGAGGTCAATGTTAGACTTCTGCAAGGCTTCACAAAGCACCATCTTTTCCTCCCTAAACTACCTGTTGGCGAGAAGAAAATAGGGGAATAAAACAGGATAATTGGGAATTTTTATTTTTTTTTTTTTTAAAGATTGACTTATCCTTTAATAAAAATAAGTCTGTAAGTGAAACTCAACTCTATTTCTATGCTAGTACTGTAGTCTGTATAGATAAATAATTTGCATGGAGAAGAAACAATCTTGATTTTCCATACATAAGGACAGACTTTGCACTAACTGTTACTGCTCATGAATGGTCTCTTGGAGCTAAAGGAGTTTGATGAAAATGTTAACTTACTGCTCATGAGCACTGGGCAGTGCAAGTTGGGAAGAAAGGTGAAAAAAACACCTTAAAACTGTATAAAGCCCAAAACATCCTGAATACGCTGCGCAGTTCTGATCTATGCATTGCAGAATTTGTACAGTATGATTGTAAATGATATCAAGAAGGGCTGAAAGGATAATATAGAGAGAAACAGTGAAATACTCAACAATGACTCTTCAGCATGGAAAGAAAGACAATGAAGGAGGAAAAAAGAGTCGTGAGTGACAGGGAAGCGGGCAATAAAGCATAGTTTGTTATTGACTTCACAAGCAGAACTAAAGTGTATGAAATATAATTAATATTTGGCAAGTTCAAAAAGAACAAAAAGACATATTTCTGATACTTATTCATAGTGCATAGTTATGTGTGCTGGTGGTGCTGCTATTTACCATGAGTTCAAAGAGTCTTTGAAGAATTTGTGAAAGAAAAAACGTCTTAAAGATAAGGAAGTTCAGGAACTGCTTGGGCTTCAAACTGTTAGAAATCAAAAAAACTGTCCTTGGGTCCTGGACTAAATTATACTTCTGCCTTATTCAGTAAATCCATTTTTTTCTGTCAAGTTCTCCCTTATTCAATCAGGATGCTCACTGAATTGTTAGGTGTCTCAGCAAGTGCCTTGATTTCTTTGTATAGTCATAGAGCAAATTGATGATGGCACTTCTTAGGTGTTTCCCCAACAAGGACATAATGAAAATCTCTTAGATTATATTATAGGAATTGCTTTAAAGAAAACAGAACATTATTGGGCCACTCAATCATTGTTACTCTTGTATCACCTATCTTACCAGGTACTATGATTATCTGTTTACACAAGAATCTGCATGTAAAGTAAGAAATACTAATTTTGGTCAACTTTCTGTCCTTTTCTATAACAGGAAGGCTTTTACAGGGAAAATAAATGTTTCTGGCCCTCATAAATTTACAGTGAGTCTTGAGGAAAGTAAATATTTTATGTGAAGTCCCTGCTATGAAGTCACATGATTTCTTAAGAACCTCTGCTTTTATTTAATAAAAAATAAGTTTCTTGAAGCTTGAAAAAGGTGTCAGATAATAAATAAAAAGAACCTAGTAGAAAACACACATGACTTTCATTTTAAAAATCAATTACTGAGAAACAAAGAAATTGTGAACATCATGGTTTGTAGTACAGACTTAAATGTCCTTGATCCACAACACACTGCTGATGTTATTGGTAGGTGCATTTTTCCAATTTAATGAAAACTCTCAACAGTGACAACAAAAAAATTTGACAAGAGTAAAAAAAAAGAGGGTCCTTGGCAATGAGTTATATCAGAGCTCTTCACACTACATAAAATTCCTTACATGACTCCAAAAAAAGATACCGTAGAGACAGATTAAAAAACAAAACAAAATAAAACTCCCCAAAAACACACCAAAACAAAACAAAGCAACAACACAAAAACCCACAAACAAACAAACCCAACCAAACAACCAAAAAAAACCCCAAATCAAACCAACAAGTTATGTAGGTCTTCTGAGTCACTGCACAAAATACATGGTCTTTTCACTGTCACATAGCCAGAAATACAATGCCTGCATACACCAAGCTAATTTAAAGTCCCCCCATGTGTCTCAAGGCTTAATAGAAGAATTTTAAGATGCAGATTGCATTGCATTTTGTTATATGCCATATAGAAATGCACAACATGCAATATGGAAACACATCAAATACATAACTCCTACTGTATTCACTGAATACTGGATGTATTCATACCAACAAAATATTTTGCCTTTAATTTCCCATAAGGAAAGGTACAAAATGCTACAGAACTTCTGTGGGAGAAAAACCTCAGCTTTTGCTCCTCTCCATGACTTGCAGGCAAAATGATACCTACAGCATATTTAAGCAAACCTAGTTTTTGGCAAAAGCATCCCACATGCTCATGAGACTGCTGAATGAGTCAGAGATGCAAGATCTCACTCTTAGTTGTATAGTATGGAGTTAAAAGTCTGTAGCACCACAATTATATTTTTTGACATCTGGCTAAAATTTGAATGATAAGTAATGCATTGTTACAGTTTCTCCACCCAGACCCACCCATGAAATAAAGTGACTTCCCCATCAAGTCTTCTGTGTTTCACTCCATCGAATTATATTGCACATCATCAGAAGAAAACACAGCATTATCCACTTGGCCAAGAAACTGGAACCAAACAGTATTCATGGTCTGTTCCAATGTTCCATCTGATAAATTTCAAAATCAGAAGGAATGTTTATACATCAGGCAAATTGAAAATAGGATCTGGCACACAAATTGCGTAAACACTTTGTTGAAAAATATAGTTTCAACTCTGCCCTCAAATCCAGACTTTCATATGTTCATAATGTTGGGTGAAGAGAAGGAGGACTGGCTATGCCTGCAAATTCTCCAAAGGCAGATTTTTTTGCAGTGATACAAACAGGCATGGGGTAGCACAAAAAATGCCTGCTGTGGAAGGATCTTTGGAGATAACTAAGGGAGTGAAGGATGCAAGAACCTACTGACTGAGAAGGAAATGAGCCTATTGAGGCCTATGTGACATTTGTGGGAAGGTTCCAGAATAAAGGAAGTTGAAAAGGGCACAAAGAGAGCTGTAAGGTGGAGCTCCTGGTTCTTATCAGTCCTTTCAGTCCCCAGCAACTATGAAATAGGAGGTGCAAGAAGCGCTAAAATGTTGTTAGCAGTAGCACAAATACAACCATTGCACTGATTTGGCAGCTCTAGCTGTGGGGTGAGACTTTGATGGTCATCTGTTCAAGTATTCAGTGGCTTTCACTGTTTCATATTGGGCAGTCAAGATTGCAGATGCAGAAATCAAGTTAGCCATTCTGGTGAAACTAATTAAAGAGTGGCAAGCCTCTTGGGGATTGCATTCATTTTTGATTTGGCAACAGCTGGAGAAAGTTTATGTATCACAAATGTTTGCTGCACACTAGCTCACTAATCATTATTCAGCTGGGAAGATTTCCAATAAAAAAAAAAAGTGATATTTCAACAGCTGAAAATAGACTTATGTAGTTCATGACCCAGTTCTTTGTTGCAGTGTTGAATGTCATACTGGTATGCTGTTTTTGTAAATGGCCTGATCAAAGAAATACAGTCAAGAATATCTTGCAGGGTAAACTCCCTGGAAATTTCATTAATCTTAAACACTGCCAACTGGTTAAGCAAGCAGCGACGCTTGTTCTAGGAAAACTTAGATCAGGCAGTTTTCTTGGTACATTGTCTACACATTCTTGGTACCTTGGTACCTTGTCCTTTTTCCTAAAAAAGAAAAGAGAACAGGGATTGAACTACATGATTACCATTTGCAGCATTGAATGGCAGGACTAAAAATGAAGAAGTTTATTATTGGAAAAAAATTACTTGTAAAAGTGAAAGTGCCAGATGCTTGACATGATGGCAAGAGGTTGAATTTCCCTGATTAAAAACCAACCAACGAACCAACCAACAAACAAAACAAAACAAAACAAAATCTCCTGCTTTTATAATACCAGAATTGAGTTGTCTGAACCTTCATATTGTATTCTGAGAAGGAAACTGTTTAACACAAAACCAAATTTTAAATCACAGAATCATAGAATACTAGGGATTGGAAGGGACTTCAAAAGATCATCTAGTCCAATCCCCCTGCTGGAGCAGGAACAGTTAGATGAGGCTACATAGGAAGGTGTCCAGGCGGGTTTTGAATGCTTCCAGAGTAGGAGACTCCACAAATCCCCTGGGCAGCCTGTTCCAGTGTTCTGTTACCCTCACTGAGAAGAAGTTTCTTCTCAAATTTAATTGGAACCTCTTGTGTTCCAGTTTGAACCCATTACCCCTTGTCCTACCATTGGTTGTCACTGAGAAGAGCCTGGCTTCATCCTCCTGACACTCACCCTTTATATATCTGTAAACATTAATAAGGTCACCCCTCAGTCTCCTCCAAGCTAAAGAGACCCAGCTCCCTCAGCCTTTCTTCATAAGGGAGGTGCTCCACTCCCTTAATCATCTTTGTTGCCCTGCACTGGACTCTCTCCAGCAGTTCCCTGTCCTTTTTGAACTGAGGAGCCCAGAACTGGACACAATATTCCAGGTGTGGTCTCACCAGGGCAGAGTAGAGGGGAAGGAGAACCTCTCTTGACCTACTAACCACCCCCCTTTTAATACACCCCAGGATGCCGTTGGCCTTCCTGGCCACAAGGGCACAGTGCTGGTTCATGGTCATCCTGCTGTCCACCAGGACACCCAGGTCCCTTTCTGCTACGCTGCTCTCTAATAGGTCATTCCCCAACTTATACTGGAACCTGGGGTTTTTCCTACCCAGATGCAATACTCTAAACTTTCCCTTTTTCCTTATTCCCCTTATCCCATATTCCCCAATCCAATAACACTGAAGTAATTTTTGCCCAGTTTGCATCCTATAGCAAGTAACTAATTTATTTATTGTACTAAAATCTAAATAGTTCTTAAAATGTGACAAACTATAGACCCAAATCTCTTTCCAAAGAACTTCCACTTTGCAAAAAAAAAAAAGTGGTAAAAGAAAAGTAAGGACTGATTTTCTCATCTACTCTTATTTATGGCTAGTTTTCATGCTGTAACATCCTATGACAAGTACATTTTTCAGGGAAACAGGAGGGGAGATGGTTCACTCAGGCCAGTATCTCACATAAAGGAGAGTTTTCCATTTGCAGAAAACCACCAAAAACTGGGGACTTGAGATGGCTGTGAAAAAATCAGCTTGTCAGTAAGACATTCTCTGGAACTTAACAAGATCCTGCAGTCAGCAACACAACAAGGGGATCAGTGTAAGGATTCAGGGTGTAAAAATATTATGGCCAGATCAAGACAATATTGACAGCTGCATTTTGAATAGCTGGGAAAGGGAATTATATGTGCATTAACAGAGAGAATACATAATCTTATCAAATGCAACAATTGTAAAATATTTACTTGCTTTTTGTCTTCTTCTCACCCTAAACAATTTCATCATCTTCTCTTGAGCTATCAGAAAAAGTCTAAAGCTGAAAGCAGAAAACAATTTCTGTAGGATCAACAGGGCCAAAACAGAATAGTGAATGACTTGTTGTCATGGTTTAACCCCATCCAGCAACTAAGCACCACACAGTTGCTTGCTCACTGCCCCGTGGTGGGATGGAAGAGAGAACAGTTTAATAGGTAAAGCAAAACCCACACACACAAGCAAAGCAAATCAAGGAATTCATTCACTTCTTCCCATGTTCAGTTATCTCCAGGAAAGCAGGGCTCCCTCATGTGTAACGGTTACTTGGGAAGTCACACGCCATCACTGCGAACATCCCTCTATTCCTTCTTCCTCCAGTTTTATACACTGAGCATGACATCATACAGTATGGAATATCCCTCTGGTGAGTTGTGGTCAGTTGTCTCAGTTGTGAATCCTTCCAATCTCTTGTGTACTCTCAGCCTACTCACTGGTGGGATGGTGTGAGGAGCCAAAAAAGCCTTGTCTGTGTAAGCACTGCTCAGCAATAACTAAAACATCCCTGTATTATCAACACTGTTTCCAGCACAAATCCAAAACCTAGCCCCCTAGTAGCTACTATGAAGAGAATTAACTCTATCCCAGCCCAAATGAGCACACTTGTACTTTCATCATGCAGGAAAATTAAAGAAAGAACAGTTATCTTTATAACTCTAAAGAACAACTGTGGAATTAATGGTATACTGTATCCTTTCTATAAAAGCCTAGGGAGTTCCAAACTTACAGAAAAGCAAAGTTTTTCTCTTAGTTCTACAGGTTTTAGTGTAATTTCCATAGACATTTTTTTCCAAATACTGCTATTAATTCCTGCTTTATTTGATGTAAGATTATGATGATGATGATGATGATGATTATTATTATTATTATTATTAAATATGAAAAATAACACTATGCTTACAGGTAATACAACTGTAATAGAGCTAAAGCCCACAAATGTCACAGTTAACAAATGATAACACAGTTAGCAAATGTATTATTTACAAGACATCGCAGCATAAGTCTGCATTTATTTACTGGGTTCTGAGTATTGGCTGCTACTGAAAGTAATTAATTAATCACCTGTAATGTTTTCATAGAAATCAGTGCAAAAGAAAATATTTCCATGATCATTTCATATACATATACTTGTTCACAACAGACATAAATCAATATAGATAAGATTTCTGCTTTAACAGGCCAGAATTTTGCCTTTTGGAGTTAAGATCTTCCCTTCTGGATATCTAACCTAACAGTAACCTGATAAAACATCAAAGCCCTGCTTTGAGCAGGAGATGGAGAGATGACTGCCTGATATCCTAAATTAGTCTGTGTTTCTGTGATTCTAACTTCCCTACATGTATACATATTTTCAGAAAATCAGTCTCAACAAGCATGAACATTGATATGTTTTCAGATATGTGACATTGTTGTGCTGATGCATTCAATCAAAATATAAAGAGAGCCCAGGGGCCTTCAAGTAGGTCAGAATATTTAATTCTCTTCCCACTGCCCTCCTTCTGTGCCATTCTGAAGTACAGCTATTTTGATCCTATCTTATGTCTTTGATTTTTCTGAATAATAAACATAACTTTGAAAAATACTCTCTATAGAAAAGTTTGATCATAGAATCATAGAATAGTTTGAGCTGGAAGGGACCTTAAAGATCACCTAGTTCAAATGCCTCTGCCATGGGCAAGGACACCTTTCACTAGACTAGATTTCCCAAAGCCCCATCCAGCTTGGCCTTGAAGACTTCCAGGGATGGGGCACCCACAACTTCTCTGGGAAGCCTGTTCCAGTGCCTCACCACCCTCATAGTCAAGAATTTCTTCCTTCTATCTAACCTAAATCTACCCTCTTTCAGTTTAAAGCCATCGCCTGTTGTCCTAACACCACATGCCCTTGTAAAATGTTCCTCTCCAGCTTTCTTGGAGGCTGCCTTTATGTACTTACTAGAAGGCTGCTATAAGGTGCCCCCAGAGCCTTTTCTTCTCAAGGCTGAACAAAACAAACTCTCTCAGCCTGTCTTCATAGCAGAGGTGCTCCAGCCCTCTGATGATCTTTGTGGCCCTCCTCTAGACTCGCTCCAACAGGTCCATCCATGGCTCTCTTCTGTTGAGGGTTCCAGAGCTGAACATGGTACACCAGATGGGAGTCTCACAAGAGCATTGCCAAGTCACCTTGATCTTCTCATCATGTAACACCCCCAAGTCCTTCTCCTCAGGGCTGCTCTCAATCCATTCTCTGCCTGGTTTGTATTGATGCTTAGGACTGCCCAGATCCATGTGAAAGACCTTGCACTTTTCCTTGTTGAACTTCATGAAATTTGCATGGGCCTACCTCTCAAGCCTGTCAAGGTCCCTCTGGATGGCATCCGTTTCCTCCAGTGTGTTGATCTCACCACACAGCTTGCTGTCATTTTCAAACTTGCTGAGGGTTCACTCAGTCCCACTGTTCATGTTGCCAACAAAAATGTTAAACATCTCAGGTCCTAATAGCAACCCCTGAGGAACACCACTTGTCAGTGGTCTGCAGTTGGACATAGAGCTGCTGACCACAACTCTTTGAGTGTGACCTTCCATCCAATTCCTTATCCACTGAGTGGTCCATCCATCAAATCCATGTCTCTTCAATTTAGGGACAAGGATGTGTAGGACAGCATCAAAAACTTTGCACAAGTCCTGGTTGATGACATTAGGTGCTCTTCCCTTATCCACCAATGTGGAAAGCCACCCAATTTAATGCTAGTGTACGTAATATTTCATCCCTCCCTAAATGATCAATTCTACTTCATTTAAAATAATTAATTCCAAATACTTAAGATGACAGTGACTGTTACAAATACATGACTATTTGAAAAGTCTCTGTATAGTTAATGAATCCCAGTGTAAATCCCAGTATAAGATTAAAGGGTCTTTCTCATAGATTATCAGAAAGCAAGCTTCACTTTACTTGTGTTGCTCCATTTTGGGATGGCATTGATGCTGGACTGAGTATAGAAGTTCATTAGTTTCCTGTATAAACTATCACACTGGACTGGAGATATATTTTACCGCTGCTGTACATTTTTTACAAAGTGCGTTTACTGCAAAAGCATACAAGTTTCCTTCCTCTTTCTGGATTGTGATACAACACAGCGTGCCTCTGAAGTGTTCAGTATGCAGAGCAGCGGGTCACCATTCCTTAGTATGTTTTATTCCATCTTTCATACTTTCCCAAAGAAGTGGAAAGAAATTTACTCTCTTCACTCTGCTGACATTTAGAAAGCTGATGTCATGTTAATTTTCACGTATTTCCAAGTTAATTCGTGCTGGGTGAACCTTTTATTTTTTAAAATGTTAGAAGTACAACGTAGGGTGCATGAAGCCAAAGGAACAACACTACATGACTCCTAAATTGCTGGTATTTAAAAATTTCAGAGTAACATTGAAGATACTTCCCAAATTTGCATAACAGTTTTCAGTTACTACTGTTGAATTAAATTTTCACCTCACATATGAGGAGGTTTGATACAGCAGGATACAACTAAGTCTCAAGAGACAGGAGAATAAATCACTTTTTTTTTTCTCCTCCACAAGAGAAGCAGAACAATAGAAGATGTAAACTAATTTATCCATATTAATCCCATGCTATTTCCTTTTACTCTAAAGAACCTTCTGCTGGCTTCAAATACATTAAACAAGCTGAAGTATATACCATTTGAAAAGTAAAGATTTTTTTTTTTTCCTGCAGGAACTTCCTTCTTCCATGTCCCCAGTCCCTTCAGAATAGTTTTGGAAAACAACTTTTTTGGCAACAGTGTCATAATCTATCAAAAAATATCTAATGCTCCCACCGAGTTCAACTTCAGCTTGTATTTTCGTTTGAAGGGCCTCCCCATGCACTCTCACTTTGTGTTGGAACCTGTTGTCAGCACTGACTTAAAAGGTTAAAGTGCTTTTTGTGGATAATCAGTGTCACCTCCATCAGCTGGAGAAAATGGTATTAGCAGATACTCTCCCATGAAACCTGATCCTGCCTGCCTGCCTCTCCCCAACCACCTTGGCAGTGGTACATCCCATTCCTGCTCTACAGCAACCAGCATCATGGCCTTGCTGCTTCCCTCTTCAGAAAAATAAACTGGCATGAGCAATTTTATGGTGGAGGTGTTCATGGCAGGTGTCTGGGCTCCTGGTAGCTAAGGAAGGCAGGAGGGCTAGACATCCTCTACACAGACTAAAGAAAACAGAATCAGAGAATCAAATAATAGTTTGGGTTAGAAAGGACCTTTAAAGGTCATCTAGTTCAATCTCCCTGCCCTAAACAGGGACATCTTCAACTAGATCAGGTTGCTCAAAGCCTTGTCCAATTTGACCTTGAATGTTTCCAGGAATGGCGCATCTGCCACCTCTCTGGGCAACCTTTTCCAGAGTTTTGCCACCCTCATTATAAAAAATGTCTCCCTTACATCTCATCTGGATCTCCTCTGCCTTAGTTTAAACCCATTATGCCTTGTCCTATTGCTACAGGCCTTACTAAAAAAATCTGTCCCCTTCTTTCTTATAAACCCCCTGTAAGTATTAAAATGCCAAAGGGAGACTTTATCCTCTTCTGCAGCTCCCCCATGAGCCTAATGATGGTTTAATCAGTTTTAACATATGATCCGTTTCAAGCAGCAGAAGTTAAACCATCAAATATAATGAAAAGGAGAACCTGCTGCCTCATTTATGTGACCTGAGAAAGGCAGTGAAAACAAAATTACATTTGACTGGGCAGAGGATAATAAGATCTCTGAGTTACAAGTGGAGTGGGAATTCTCTGTGCCCTGTCCTGATAAGGGCAATTAGAGAGGCATTATCACAATAAAACCAAGTGTTCTCCAATAATCAGGTGAACTTCTAGTGAATATGCTGGTGGTGACAGGTCACAGCCCAAAGAAGGCAGAGGCAGATAAGCTGGTGTCTGAGCATCATTTGAATAAACATTTTCTTTAAAGAAAGAGAATTTGAACAAGAAATTACAGCAGTTAAATGAGGTAATTTGGAAAAAGAGTTAGCCACCAAGGACAAGGAAAAACTGGAAGAAATGCAGAAGTAATGAACAACATGATGAAAAATAAATGTAAATAAATATAAGTCTTTGATTAAGCAGCATCTTTTACCATGAGATGGCTGATGCTTCTCCAGTACTGTAGTGCATGGAGTGTGAAACACTTTGAGCTACCTGAGAATCAGTTGCTTCCTGGTCAGAAAGTGCTCTTTCTGCATTCATACTCAGTTTGAAAGTGTTTGTCAAAACTTATGTTTTTAAAGTATCTTGAAAAGGGGGATGGAATTCATCTTTGAAAAATTATGTACGGAAAAAATAAAATGGTTAAACTGTTCCTGATGCCTTTTCCAGGTGGTTTAGAGAAGTCATGAGAAGGCTGCAGCTAGGAGAGCATTTTCATTATCAAGATAGCAAAACAAGAGACTTTTTTGCCATCTGTGACAGCTGTACAAAAATCAGCAGATGATTTTTCTAAAATTAGCATGGTAATAAGAGCAATACTAAAACATCTCTTTCATCAGGTACCTATTCATAGCTGAAGACAAATTATGGTTCTTGGGACACTGTTCTCTAGCACAGGTCACAAGTGTCTCTCAGGGCACAGGGCACTCATTTTCTCCAGAAGGAAAGATAAGGCCTTAGGGATCCACACACTGTTTACACAAGCTCAGTGGTTGCTTGCCCCTTTTGCAAGATTACAGCTTTACCATCCATGTGGTTTTCCACGGCAGTGGAATTCTTTAGTTATGCAGTCATGTTTATAACTCTCCCCCCAGACTTCAGAGAAACTGAGACCCTTCCAAGATTGAGAATTCTTCTTCCCTCCTCTCTCACCCAGTCTGCAACTCCTGGTTTGAGAGTGGACAGGACTAAAATCTCAGATCTCACCTTCCTAGAGTTCTGTTTTCAGACTGAAGATCTAACTCTAAATGCTGTGTCATGAATATCCATGTGCCATGCTCTTTGTAGTACTCAGGATACACAACTAAACCTGTTCTCTTGCATATTAATCACATAAGAAACATGTGTGTGTTAGAAGAACTAAGGGTAAATTTGAAACAAGAAGGGCATCTGAAGACAGGACAACAACTGCTGCTCCAACTACTGACAATGCAAAACAGAATAGAATAGGTCAGTACATAAAAAAAAACATACCTATCTTTTGCAAGATGAAAAAGTTCAGTTCAAGTATTTCGTGAGGCAATTTCTTTATTAGTATTACTCCAATCAGCAAACAGAATAGATTCAAGGACCAGGATACTAATGAACGCTGAACACAACTGTCCTGAGGAATTATAACAAAACTTAGCACAAAAGACAGAGACAGAAAAAAATTAAATAGGAAGGTAGAAATTCAAAGGAAAATAAAAATCAGAATAGAGGTTGATTTTTGAGTGGTTAGAAAGTCAAAAAGGGAGCTTCAGAAAACAGAATGCAATTCTTGTAAAGTGAAAAAAAAATCCGAAGATTAAGAAGAGTAAATGGTGCATATTCAAGCTATAAAATCAATAAGAATTAGGAAGACAATAACTAAGGACATCAAGAGAAAACAACACATACTTCATGTTTTGAGAAGCAGGAAACCTTTCAGCAAATAAATAATTCAGATGGGCTACTAGGAAACAGAGACATTTCAGAGAAGCTAAAGTATATCCTGTAAAATTCTTGCTCCTCCTGACTAGTTCCTTATACCTTCAAAAGCCCCATTGATTTCAATTACTGGTTTCCTAAGGTGCTCCAGTGGGAAGCACTGTATAAGGTGATTATCATGAGCTAGCCCTAATAATTTGCTTTCTTCAGTCCTTTGTGTTTAATAGGAGAGAATGACAGGAAGACATTTGTGAAGAGAATACATAGTTATTGCTAGATTAAATATTTGTGTTTCTGAGATGTAACACTTCTGTGCCCAAGTATTCAGCCATTATGCAGTTAACATTCCTCCTGGCTTTGCTAATCAGAAAATGAATGGGAAAACAGAAGTGAGCATTAACCTCAGAAGGTCTTTTATCTGAGTGATGTCTAAAGAAATAAACTTATCACATCAAAGCAAATTATCGGATCTTATTATTGAGGAGCGGATTACTGAGAGGCAGTTCATTGAGATGCATTTGAGCTATATGAGTCAAATTTGAGGAAAACATTTAACATACTAACATAAAATTATTTATATAGTAGATAACAGATAACAGATAATAGATAATATTTAATACATAATATATAATATACAAGGCATAATACATAATATAGTTTATATAATATTAAATATTATCACAGTATCACAGTATCACAGTATGTTTGGGATTGGAAGGGACCTCAAAAGATCATCTAGTCCAATCCCCCTGCTGGAGCAGGAACACCTAGGTGAGGTCGCACAGGAACATGTCCAGGCGGGTTTTGAACGTCTCCAGAGAAGGAGACTCCACAACCTCCCTGGGCAGCCTGTTCCAGTGCTCTGTCACCCTCACTGAGAAGAAGTTTCTTCTCAAATTTAAGTGGAACCTCTTGTGTTCCAGCTTGATCCCATTACCCCTTGTCTTATCATTGTTTGCCACTGAGAAGAGTCTGGCTCCATCCTCATGGCACTCACCCTTTATATATTTATAAACATTAATAAGGTCCCCCCTTAGTCTCCTCTTCTCCAAACTAAAGAGACCCAGCTCCCTCAGCCTTTCTTCATAAGGGAGGTGCTCCACTCCCTTAATCATCTTCGTTGCCCTACGCTGGACCCTCTCCAGCAGTTCCCTGTCCTTCTTGAACTGAGGGGCCCAGAACTGGACACAATATTCCAGATGTGGTCTCACCAGGGCAGAGTAGAGGGGAAGGAGGACCTCTCTCGATCTACTAACCACCCCCCTTCTAATACACCCCAGGATGCCATTGGCCTTCCTGGCCACAAGGGCACAGTGCTGGCTCATGGTCATCCTGTTGTCCACCAGGACCCCCAGGTCCCTTTCCCCTACACTGCTCTCTAATATGTAATCTCCCAACCTATACTGGAACCTGGGGTTGTTCCTGCCCAGATGCAGGACTCTACACTTGTCCTTGTTAAATTTCATCAGGTTATTCCCTGCCCAGCTCTCCAGCCTGTCCAGGTCCCGCTGGATGGCAGCACAGCCCTCCGGCGTGTCAGCCACTCCTCCTAGCTTGGTGTCATCAGCAAACTTGCTGATAGTACACTCAATTCCCTCGTCCAAGTCGTTAATGAATATATTGAATAATATTGGCCCCAGCACTGACCCTTGGGGCACTCCACTAGATACTGGCCTCCAACTAGACTCCGCACCATTGACTACCACTCTCTGGCTTCTCTCCCTAAGCCAGTTTGCAACCCACCTCACTACTCTATTGTCTAGACCACACCTCCTCAACTTAGCTGTGAGGATGCTGTGGGAGACTGTGTCAAAGGCTTTACTGAAGTCAAGGTAGACAACATCCACCGCTCTGCCACCATCCATCCACCTTGTTACATTCTCATAAAAGGCTATGAGGTTGGTCAAGCATGACCTACCCTTGGTAAAGCCATGCTGACTGCCCCTAATAACCCTCTTATCCTTGATATGCCTTGAGATGGCACCAAGGACAAGCTGTTCCATTACTTTCCCAGGGACAGAGGTGAGGCTGACCGGTCTATAATATAAGCTATTTGGGGCTATTCCTTCTTCTGAGCTCTGTCATTCAAACATCATTCCTACTCTCTGGTAGCAACTAATTTAAATCAGAAAACAACGAAACGTACTGTAAATTTGCTCAACCTCACAAAGTTTTTACATGTTTTTTTAGAATTACAATCCCAATTACAATCCCAGATCAGGTCATAGTCATATAGAAGCAGTTCAATGGGTTGTGTGAGATAGGCAGTGGTCTCTCCTTCCAGTTCAGCTCAGTATAAATTACTACCTTAGTCAGGAACCATGAAAATCCTGTTAGAATTCACAAAGGAGCCTCCTCTCCCTAATTCAAGTCTCAAGTTGCAAAATGTCTAGACAAAGATATCCCTAAAAGCCTTCAATGCAAAGGTGTAGAGGTATTTTTTCAGAGACATTCTTATCGTGCTGAGATTTGAGAGTAAATTAATACAAATACCAACTTTTGTCTGAAAATCCTAGGCTTATGCTGTGATTTAACTAGCCTTCTTCTTGCAAGAAGAAAATTCTGAGAATCAGAGAGAGAGATAGAGAGACAGAGTTCCTAACCAAGTTTGACATAACCTTTAGGTAACATATCTTGGGAGTCATATTTCATCTCCTTTTAGTTATCAAAGTCTGTTTTTAGGTACACATATAGCTTTCAACTGTTTTAACATTACAACTAGAAGAAAGCTGACCCTCAAGTATGTTATACTTCTATGCCTACCGTGAGATAGTTAACCTCTATAACAGAAATCCTTGTACCAAAATTTTTAATTTGTCCCAAGTCATAATCTAGTAATCACAATAAAGGGTATTCACAGCATTCACTTACAAATCATGAAGTCACAGAATAATTAGGTTGGACACTTGATTTGTTGGAGGTCATCTGGTCTACCACTGAACTCAGTACTATCTTAAAAGTCAGATTCAACTTTGAAATTAGATTGTGTTTTTCAGGGCAGAAATCTGGTCCACACAAATACTTCTTGAGGCAGCAATTCATGACAAGAAGACATTCTGCATCTTTGACAATTTCATTCTGTCATAAATGCCCCCAGGTGCTGTCAGTCCAAAACAGAAAAAAAATGGGTGATGAATAATAACCACTTCATATTTTGGAAGTGTTGGATGAACTCTTGCTGGCTGCAATGTGGCATTTCAGGATATTATCTCGCTTTAAACAGAGTCCATCTAGACTCATAATGACAAGTCCAGAAAGTTCATTCTCAGCTACCAGACAGAACTCTCTTTAATATTCTTCTTATATCTCAATTTGTTTTACACGTGTGTTTCTACAAGTTTCTTGTGTGCAATTAGAGCTGTGATTTCTCCCTATAGAACACAAAGGGCAGCCATGAACACAGACATGGGTTATTGCAGTATGGACAGTGTAGAAGTCTTGTGTTGACTTACTGCAAATATTGGAGGCACCTTTGAATGAAAAGCTAAAAGGATCTATTAAGCAGCAGTGACTAAAGTAGACATGAATATATTCACAGTATTCTCCCTCCAAATCTGTGTTCATTGTCTGGATGCCACTTTACTTCTGAGATATATCCTTTTAAACACAATATCAGTAAAATAAAAGGGATAGATAGCCTCTAAACATAAAATGTTTGATGATGAAAAATAGCATCTGCAAATTACTATAACCCTCTTGTGGTGCAATAGGAAAGCTTCATTTGAGATCCTTTTAAGCTCCCCCTTTTGCTTTTTTTGTCAGCTGTATAATTACCAGTTTCTTAATGCATGCAATCAGCATTTGCTGCTTTCAGTGAATTATGCTTCACATCATTGTACTGATCAACTTACTACTGTCTCTGTTTTGTTCATATTGACCAGAGTTGATAGGAAAACAACCTTATTTCAGAAAGAGGTCTAATCTATTGCTGATTTATGTGAAGGATTGAAGGCACTACGGCTTTCCAGGCAACATCAAAGTTGGGATGATATTGTTCATTTTCAATGACAGATTGTCCGAAGGATGATTTTAATAAGGGACAGTCAGCAAACAATTCAGTATGATAGTCAACAGACACTTCATATTATCACAAATGAGGCACTCTTCTTTACATACCACAAATATCTGGTTTGCCTTCTAAATCAATGGCCAACATCCTCAGCTACTGTTAATGCACATAATTTCAGTGAATTTTAGAGAACAACTGAATTAAATCAAATCCAGTTCAGAACTGAAATGCTGAAACAATTTACATGAAAATTACAGACTATTAAATAGTACTGTAGTTTTCCAAAGATGTTTCAGCAGCAAGTTATAAGCTTCAAATGAAATTTAAGTTTCAGCATGTTAAAAATGCTGAGCTTAGAAGAAAAAATACTTTTGCTTTACACTGGGTTAACAACTCTTTTACATTTTAATTAAACATCAGAAAAACCCCGAGAAGGAATTGCGATTCGCAAATTCTATATTCACTGCTGTGAGGGAAGTCAAAGTGTTTACAGAGTGGGCAAGGAAGCAGTCCTTGAAAATACGGTATGTCAAACAGCAGCATACTAGAACATACAGCAGGAGGCATTCATAAGAGGGATCCATTGGGATTTCATCTTGCTTGCTTAGTAAGAAAAATCAGCATGATTCTCTTCTCTCTTGGTCAGCTGGTCTTTGCATGCCATTTTAATTAAATTGACTGGTTTGGATTTTGAAAATAAATACTTTTATTTTCTTCTCTCTTCTCCAGGCCCAAGTTATATATGCTTTCCAGATGAATGACCAATAACAAAGTATTCCACACCAAAACTACAGTGGTCTTGAATATTAAAGTATTTGGACCACTCTGGAAGGTACCTATGACAGTAACATACTGATCTTGATTACTAAGATACTAACTTGATGCATGCATTGGTTTGGAAGCTGCAAACAAGGTGTTTTTCAGTGTCAGTCTAGCCAAGTGAACCCTCATTTTCCACAGAATTACATAAAATAGCCGTAATAGATTGAAAAAAAATATCGCCCTATCCTAATATCATGTGTCTCAAAATAATTAGCATCAGATGTACGTAAAGAAAAGAGGATAAGACAAATGCAAGCATATAATGATACTTGTACATTGTAGCAAGATGAAAGGCTATTCCTCTTGACTTTTTATTCTATGTCTTTGTCTAATTGCTTTTTGAATGCAGACTTTGCATTCACAGTATGTTGAAGCAATGAGTCTTATAGGTTAAGAGTGCCTAGTGTAAATTAGTACCTCCCTCTGTTCATTAAAATCTTACACCCAGTAATTCACTTCTGCCTCCTATTAAGTATGAGCAGTCTCCCTCTTTGACTTCTCCATGATTTTTAGGTGTTTATCATCAGCTGTTTTACAGGCTACAGAGTCCTGGCCTTCTCTCATACTTCTCCACAGACTTGCTTATCCTGGTGAATTTTCTGTGAATCCTATTCTTTTTGATAACCATAAACATTGTTCAAGGCATAGGTATGTTCCATTCTGCTCTCTTTGCATCTCCTCAACTGTTCTTGCTTTTTATACCACTGTTGATTACTGAGTTGATGTTTGCATAGAACTGTATGGGTGTGTGGACTGGTGGAGCATCTGGTTCACTAGCTGCTTGAGGACAATTCAGTAATAAAGAAATTAAACATAACAAGTGATAAATTAGGCAGATAAAAAATATATAGGGACAGGGGACAGAAATGAAGACCAGAGCTCTTTGGTCACTGATTGATGGCCGTTAAGGGCACAGCCTTGAGAATTGCCCTGAACTTTATCACTGAAAAGGAGGGGGAACATTATTATCGTAAGCATTAGGGAATATTTCAGGAGAAATGTCTAATGGTCTTCCAGAAGGTGCTTGTAGCATTGTATAAAACTGATTATGGAATGTTTAGAGAAAAAGGCCAAAGATAAGGAAAGGGAAGGTTATAAGTCTCATGTCCCATAGCTGTATGTGTCAGTAATTTGCTACTGGCCAGACATACACATGTTGATAACATACACGTATACTGGATTTGGCTGCTACTGTAAGATCTTGAACAAGAACATTCTATTATAATTCTAAAATCTCTTTCTGGAATGGTGACAGAGCAGATGCAACAATTACCTGTTTAAAAGGTACTGGTTTTTTATATCTTTCCATATCTTGCACATATCTATGCTGAGTTCCACTTGCCTTTTTTTTTCTCTCATACAGTCAGTATTGCAATGCTTCGCTGTGACTCTGCGGTAGGTTATCACTTTTTATACCCCAGGTAACTTCATTCATCTGTATATTTTGTTGCACTGAGAAAGCTTACCACCAATTCTAGTCCTTATTTTGTTGTCTTTTTTACGAGTTACGTATCTACATAGTGATCCTTTCATCCCAGTAGCACTCTAGTTTCTGAGAATATTCTCGATTTACTACTCAGAGAAGCAGATATTAACTGGATTGTGTTTGCTCACATTGCCAGTGATTGCTCCAAATAACTGACAGATTTGTTAAGTGCTTTGTAAGAGCCGTATTGACTCTTCCCCAACATACTTATCCACTCTGTTTTTAATAGCTTCCTTTATTCCTCTGGAGCCCTCCCTTACAAACTCTTCCCTTGACTGACATAAAGATGCTTAGTAGTATAAGCACCTTCAATTTTGGAAAATGCTGGACCTTTTCTGTCTTCAAATGCTGAGCTCTCTTGGACTTCTTTAGTTAAACTTTACTCTTTTAACAAAATCTGGGCAGAGCTAGCCCTCCTGTTTGTATTTCCATCAAAATGAAACAATCAACCTGTGATAAGTTAATCCAAACTTTTTTACCTGTAGTCAGAATATTATACATGAGTCAGTTACCTAAAGCAAGTCAAAGACAGGGTCACCTATTTATAGTTTGTGGCTCAAGTCACATAAAACTGAAAAACTTGTTACATCCAAAAGTGTTAGACCTTTGTATTAGCAATTATGTGTATGGTCCAACAAGTGTATTGGAAGTTAGTGTTTCTCATAAGGTTAACATTTCTAATAGCATTTCTCTCTTCAGTAAAATTGGCCTGTACTATAGCCAGATCTAATGGTGTGGTTCAACAGCAGGCTCCTGCTGCTTGCTGCTGCAAGATAAATTTTATTTATTCTTCCCCCAGTTATTCCAGTTCATGGGGTTTCTGTTTTAACCATGGAATTGCTTCCAGTTTTGTGCTGCTAAGTAAACATAAAAAAATATGATACTTAGCTCACCATTTCATTCCTTATGAGCAACATAGTTCACAGGTTTGTTTCAGGCATTGTTATGCAGTCCTGTTTCTGTTAGCCCACCCTGTACTCAATTTCACCTCTCACACCCCTCCTCTTCTTCCATTCTGTTGCCCATAGTCCTGTCATAACTTCACAAATACTTTATACACTTGTGTGTTTAACTGACTGCTGTCTGTCCCATCTTTGCTTAGACAGTAAAATTGCATTGCAGCCCAGATATCATTGTTATCAACATTAGCTCTGTCTTCCTTACTGATCTCTTGTTTTCTGCTTAATGATATTACTTCATTCGTCATCATCTTTAAAGTACTCTTTGTTTTGGTGGAGGTTTTTTGTCTCTTTTAAACTAAGCTCCAAGGTCAGCCGTCACATTGTCTGGCTCTACCATGCAACTAAGAAGCTTGAATAAAGTACTTTGGAAACACGGGTACTGACTGAGCTAAATACACTGCAAAAAGATGACAAAGTGGTTTAGAAAAGTAAAAGGTCAATTTTAGCTGTTGTTAAAAATTGTGAAATTGTTTGACTGTTCTCAGGCTAGAAAGAGTCTGCTCTAGAAATAGAATACCAAAGTTTTGCCCATTTGTTCTTTATTGCAAGGGATGGGAAAGCTGGGTAATGAAGATTAACATGGGACACATTATTCTGTGTTTCCTGTGCCAGTGACATTCTGTAATTAGGATATACTTGAATTAGGAACTAGGCCAATCACCAATAACTTCAAGAGAAATGTTTCTATTTATTTTCAAAAGTGTTTAGGTTGGTCTGTAGTACCCAGACTCTAGAGTTTGATGCAGCTCTCAGTGAAGTTAATGTTGCTATGAATACTGATTAAGGGGAACAGAAGCCAGTTTAAAATATATCTCAGCTAACCTTCTGTACAGCTTAGTGTTTTGTAGTCTCAAACATACGCATATCTGAATGGTGTTATGCACAATATTAGGGATAGAGAGTTGGTTTTTCTATTAGAGTTTCCTTTAAAATTGCAGTAATCATCTGCAGGTTTTGACAATTTAGAAGTGCATTACTTCAACAGTAGTGGCCCAAATCCTAGTTTTCCTCTCACATTTATTTAATATTCTCTTGAAAAACAGTTTTAAAATGTTTATGTTTATTTTTATTTTTTTTTCCTCAGGGGTCAGACTGAAAAATATGTGATATGAATGATGGGAGTCCTAGAGAAGCAAAGAGGGAAAAAAACACCTACTTGAGAAATTATCTCTCTTCAGATTCCTCAAGAATACTGCTCTGAAGCAAAAGATTTGTGCTTGAAATCTATGTAGAAATTCTGCCAGAAGTCCAATTCTCAGTTCCCATACTTGTCTTTTTTTTTCTTATGCACGCCAGATGATGCTGTGAAGTATGCTTCTCCCACGGAAGTGAAATCCCTCAGTAAATAAACTTTTTTATGTTTAAAGTCTTCGGTTATTTTACAACTGTACACATTAGAGAGACTTCTAGAAAGAAAACTTTGTTTTGAACTGGAAGTAAAACAAGGCCATAACAAGTTTCTGTCAGGAACTCAGCAGACACCTATTTATAACATAATATAACTTTTTGGCTAACCCTTTACTGAAAACCCTTAATAAGAAGCTGTGGGAATTCCAGACAGTAAATGGGACACTTAATTATTTTAAACATATTTTCATCCACAAAGTTAAAATCTTCATTAA
This sequence comes from Streptopelia decaocto, assembly GCF_964273445.1. Lineage (NCBI taxonomy): Eukaryota > Metazoa > Chordata > Aves > Columbiformes > Columbidae > Streptopelia > Streptopelia decaocto. The sequence goes on from NC_138656.1 coordinate 87,454,839, forward strand.
TTAGTTCTCAAAGGTTATTTTCCTTTTGCATGTTTTAGTTACGAAAAGAAATTATGGCCTGTAAAAAAAGCCTGACAGAAAAGAAAATATATTTACAATAAAAGGTAAAAAATAAGAGCAAGAAGCCTGATTTTCTGATATGTGAAGTTATGTCTGGGGCCTAAACTATGGTTTCTGAAGATGACAGCACAAGGCAGATGATATTTTTCTGCCACGAAACTAGGCTTAAAGCTGAGAAATTAAAGAAAAAAAACAACAACATTCCAACCATGTTGCATACCAAGCAGACATCAAAACTTCCTCTTAAGGCTATGAACTACACATATAAATTCTCTGATACTCCTTTTAGAACAAGAAGCTGCAAAATATACTGAAAATACTCTTAATTGTGATAATGATAAATATATCGTGGGGGTTTTTGACATATTCAGAGCTATAACCCTGACTTTTTACAATCCTGTTGTCGTAATCTGAACCAGAAACTAAAGAAAAAGAGTTTCCTCCAGGAAAATTTTACGACCCTCTAATCCCTTCCAACCTGCCCCAATTCAGAAATTCCAGCAACTACCCTTGTGACCCCTGCCTCCTGCAGCACCTCCACCCACCGTGCCCTAACCACCCTTTCTCATCATCATTGTTTGAACTGCTCCCATAGCTCCTGGTTGCTGGATGGTGAAGAGGCCTCTGATACGGATAGTTCTCAACCACTTAGATCCTAATCA